>NC_086098.1:161791558-162091558 GCF_963921235.1 Mobula hypostoma | reverse complement strand
GTGTGTTGGTGGGTGTAGGGACCTGCGACTGTTGACAGTGCATGAGTGCTCAGTATGTTGGGTGTAGGGAGCAGCGTCTGGTGACAGTTCATGAGTGCTCAGTGTGTTGGTGGGTGTACGGACCAGCGTCTGTTGACAGTGCTTGAGTGCTCAGTGTGTTGGTGGGTTTTGGGACCAGCGTCTGTTGACAGTGCTTGAGTGCTCAGTGTTGGTGGGTGTAGGGACCAGCGTCTGTTGACAGTGCTTGAGTACTCAGCATGTTGGTGGGTGGAGGGACCAGCGTCTGTTCTGATTGTGCTTGAGTGCACAGTGTGTTGGTGGTTTTAGGGACCATTGTCTGTTGACAGTTCATGAGTGCTCAGTGTGTTGGGTGCAGAGACCAGCGTCTGTTCTGATTGTGCTTGAGTGCTCAGTGTGTTGGTGGGTGTAGGAACCATCGTCTGTTGACAGTGCATGAGAGCTCAGTGTGCTGGGTGTAGGGACCAGCGTCTGTTGACAGTGCTTGCATCCTCAGTGTGTTGGGTGAAGGGCCAGCGTCTGCTGACAGTGCTTGAGTGCTCAGTGTGTTGGTGAGTGTCGGGACCAGCGGCTGTTGACAGTGCTTGAGATCTCAATGTGTTGGTGGGTTTTGGGACTAGCATCTGTTGACAGTGCATGACTGCTCAGTGTGTTTGGTGCAGGGACCAGTGTCTGTTGACAGTGCATGAATGCTCAGTGTGTTGGGTGGAGGGACCAGCTTCTGTTCTGATTGTGCTTGACTGCACAGTGTGTTGGTGGGTGTAGGGACCTGCGACTGTTGACAGTGCATGAGTGCTCAGCGTGTTGGGTGTAGGGACCAGCGACTGTTGACAGTGCATGAGTGCTCAGTGTGTTGGTGGGTGTAGGGACCAGCGTCTGTTGACAGTGCATGAGTGCTCAGTGTGTTGGTGGGTGTAGGGACCAGCGACTGTTGACAGTGCATGAGTGCTCAGTGTGTTGGGTGTAGGGACCAGCGTCTGGTGACAGTGCATGAGTGCTCAGTGTGTTGGGTGTAGGTACCATCGTCTGTTGACAGTGCATGAGAGCTCAGTGTGCTGGGTGTAGGGACCAGCGACTGTTGACAGTGCATGAGTGCTCAGTGTGTTGGGTGTGGCGCCCAGCGTCTGTTGACAGTTCATGAGTGCACAGTGTGTTGGTGGGTGTAGGAAACAGGGTCTGTGGACAGTGCTTGCGTCCTCAGTGTGTTGGGTGAATGGACCAGCGTCTGCTGACAATGCTTGAGTGCTCAGTGTGTTGGTGAGTGTAGGGACCAGCGACTGTTGACAGTGCATGAGTGCTCAGTGTGTTGGTCGGTGTAGGGACCAGTGAATGTTGAAGTGCATGAGAGTTCAGTATGTTGGTGGGTGTAGGGACCAGCGGCTGTTGACAGTGCTTGAGTGTTCTGTGTGTTGGTGGGTGTACGGACCAGCGTCTGTTGACAGTGCATGAGTGCTCAGTGTAAACAACAGGAATTCTGCAGATGCTGGAAATTCAAGCAACATACATCAAAGTTGCTGGTGAACGCAGCAGGCCAAGCAGCATCTATAGGAAGAGGCGCAGTCGACATTTCAGGCCGAGACCCTTCGTCAGGACTAACTGTGTTGTTCAGTGCTCAGTGTGTTGGGTGCAGGGACCAGCTTCTGTTCTAATTGTGCTTGACTGCACAGTGTGTTGGTGGTTGTTGGGACGATCGTCTGTTGACAGTGCTTGAGTGCTCAGTGTGCTGGGTGTAGGGACCAGCGTCTGTTGATAGTGCTTGAGTGCTCAGTGTGTTGCTGGGTGTAGGGACCAGCGTCTGTTGACAGTGCTTGAGTGCTCAGTGTGTTGGGTGGAGGGACCAGCGTCTGTTGACAGTGCTTGAGTACTCAGCATGTTGGTGGGTGTAGGGACCAGCGACTGTTGACAGTGCATGAGTGCTCAGTGTGTTGGGTGGAGGGACCAGCGTCTGTTCTGATTGTGCTTGAGTGCACAGTGTGTTGGTGGGTGTAGGGACCAGCGACTGTTGACAGTGCATGAGTGCTGAGTGTGTTGGGTGCAGAGACCAGCGTCTGTTCTGATTGTGCTTGAGTGCTCAGTGTGTTGGGTGCAGGGAGCAGCGTCTGTTGACAGTGCTTGAGTGCTCAGTGTGTTGGTGGGTGTAGGGACCAGCATCTGTTGATAGTGCTTGAGTGCTCAGTGTGTTGGTGGGTGCAGGGACCAGCGACTGTTGACAGTGCATGAGTGCTCAGTGTGTTGGGTGTAGGGACCAGCGTCTGTTGACAGTGCTTGAGTGCTCAGTGGGTTGGGTGGAGCGACCAGCGTATTTTCTGATTGTGCTTGAGTGCACAGTGTGCTGGGTGTAGGTACCAGCGTCTGTTGATAGTGCTTGAGTGCTGAGTGTGTTGGGTGTTGGGACCAGTGTCTGTTGACAGTTCATGAGTGCTCAGTGTGTTGGGTGCAGAGACCAGCGTCTGTTCTGATTGTGCTTGAGTGCTCAGTGTGTTGGTGGGTGTACGGACCAGCGTCTGTTGACAGTGTTTGAGTGCTCAGTGTGTTCGTGGGTGTAGGGACCAGCGTCTGTTGACAGTGCATGAGTGCTCAGTGTGTTGGGTGGAGGGACCAGCGTCTGTTCTGATTGTGCTTGAGTGCACAGTGTGTTCGTGGTTGTAGGAACCATTGTCTGTTGACAGTGCATGAGAGCTCAGTGTGCTGGGTGTAGGGACCAGCGACTGTTGACAGTGCATGAGTGCTCAGTGTGTTGGCTGTAGGGACCAGTGTCTGTTGACAGTTCCTGAGTGCTCAGTGTGTTGGGTGGAGGGACGAGCGTCTTTTCTGATTGTGCTTGAGTGCACAGTGCGTTCATGGTTGTAGGAACCATCAACTGTTGACAGTGCTTGAGTGCTCAGTGTGCTGGGTGTAGGGACCAGCGTCTGTTGTCAGTGCATGAGAGCTCAGTGTGCTGGTTGTAGGGACCAGTGTCTGTTGATAGTGCTTGAGTGCTCAGTGTGTTGGTGGGTGTAGGGACCAGTGACTGTTGACAGTGCATGAGTGCTCAGTGTGTTGGGTGTGGGGACCAGTGCCTGTTGACAGTTCATGAGTGCACAGTGTGTTGGTGGGTGTAGGGAACAGCGTCTGTGGACAGTGCTTGCGTGCTCAGTGAGTTGGGTGTATGGACCAGTGACTGTTGACAGTGCTTGAGAGCTCAGTGTGGTGGTAGGTGTAGGGAACAGCGTCTGGTGGCAGTTCATGAGTGCTTAGTGTGTCGGGTGGAGGGACCAGCTTCTGTTCTGATTGTGATTGACTGCACAGTGTGTTGGTGTTTGTTAGGACGATCGTCTGTTGATAGTGCTTGAGTGCTCTGTGTGTTGGTGGGTGTAGGGACCAGCGACTGTTGACAGTGCATGAGTGCTCAGCGTGTTGGGTGGAGGGACCAGCGTCTTTTCTGATTGTGCTTTAGTGCACAGTGTGTTCGTGGTTGTAGGAACCATCGTCTGTTGACAGTGCTTGAGTGCTCAGTGTGCTGGGTGTAGGGACCAGTGTCTGCTGACAGTGTTTGAGTGATCAGTGTGCTGGGTGTAGGGACCAGCGTTTGTTGACAGTGCATGAGTGCAGAATGTGTTGGGTGTAGGGACCAGCATCTGTTCTGATTGTGCCCTAGCGATCAGTGCGATGGTCGGTCCAGTCTCCTGTTATGCCCAGAGAGTTTCCTGGATTAACACATTAAATTTACAGCAGGCAATTATAGCCAGTACTTTGGTACAAGCAGCCTTTTAATGAGAAGGTAATCATTACACAATGGCAGTCTACTGTGACAATTAAAACTTCAATCTCCTTCCTGCAGCCCCATGGAGAAGTTGTTTATTTTCCCTCCTAGCTTTCACCTTTTCTCTTTCTCAACTAATTCTTTCTGATGATTGACACAGGCTGCTGGTTAGATCCTCATACCCTAACTTTCAGTAGATGAATGTGCTTAGAATGTTTGTGCCAGTGAGGGAGGTAAATATCTGATTTTCGTACACCTCACTCCAAAGAGGTGTGATGTGGAACCAGCCTGCTGGAGACATGCTGACACATCACTTTCTGGGCTGTGGTCAGACAAATTCTCACAGCTCTTGACAGGACTTTCTGCTGTCGGGTGAGGTGAAAATTCACTATAACTAACAGTACTTCTGTGACCTCACCCCAAACTTGACAGAAATCACAATTCAACCCCATGCATGGGACGTGGCCTTTACAGAAAGTGTTTAATTAATTTAGGTAACCAGTGATATGTCGGTGTTGGCCCAAACTTCCTCGTTGATTCAAGGACAAAGTTTTGGCCATCACTCCTAGCAACAGTACATACAATTCAGGAAACAGTGAGTGGAATCTCTTCCATTCCTTTCTGTTCCTCTGGGCCTTCCACATTGGAATGTGTTGGAATGAAAACACTGACACCCCATAGCAGAACAGGCACACAAAGAGGTACCTCCTTGATGGGAACTCCGAGGATCTCCATATTTCCTCCCCTCCCACATCCCAATACATCCCTTCTATTAATTCTCAGGAGCCTATCAACATTCCACATGAGATCAAGGAGGGTTTCACACCAGCCTGGATGAGTCAGGTCAGTGGAACATCTCAAAGTAAAGCTGCCTTGGGAACTCGTTATGACAGTCCTCGCTACGGGCAGCAGGCAGACTGTGTGAAGCACTCACACACGTGCTTCTCTGCCTCTTGTGGTCTGGATGCTCCAGTGTCAATCTGCAGGGAACCACTGTTCCTTGCGTCGCTTCACCAAGCAGCTCGTGATGGCCAGAGCTCCACCCTTCACAAACCGCACAAAGTTATCACCCACCAGGGGTCCCATTGCAAACAAGGAGGACTCCTGCACCAACTCGTGGGTGTAGGGGTGAATGTGTATGGGGTTGTAGCGGCAGGAGATGGACAGTTTGGGGTCCAGCCCCAAGTAGGCACCATTGTCCCTCAGGAAGGAAAGCTTGGGGTTGGTGCCAATCAGCACAAGTGCCATGGACACACTCACTCGTGTTTCCACCCTGTCCCAACTCTCCAGGACACACTTGTGATCAGGCTGGAAACTACAGACCCGGTGCTGCGGCAAGCTGACATAACCCTGGTAAGAGGTGGGCTCCTCACCCACTCGCTGCTGGCTCATCATCTGGTGCACCTTGTGGTATTCTGGATACAGCACCTTCGGCAGCTGGTTGAATATCAGGTTGGGATCGGTAACAGAGGACCGGAAGGCATGGAGGACCGGCACGTTTTGGTGGTGGGCACAGAGAATGGCATCAGCCGCACTCAGTCCAGCACCTACAATCAGTACGGGCTCCGAGAACTCGTTCAGCCGCCCCTGGACCACGGCCGCCTCCAGCTCTGAGACACTATGACCCACGAAGGGCAAGTCCTCGCCTTGTACTCCCAGCCACAATGGCTCGTCATGAGTCCCCGTGGCCAGCACTACGTTCTCTGCGTAGATGAGGAAGGGTGTCTGTGTTCCGTCGCTCCAACTCTGATACCCCTGGACCTCCCACAAGGACGGGCTCCTGTCCTCTCTGCTCTCCTGGTTTACAGGGTGCTCTCCGCCCTTCTCACCCTCAGAAGCACCACAGGCTCGACGTAGCAACGTCACACGGCTTCGGTTCACAAAGTTCTTCTCCAGACCCATCTCACTGACAAAGTTTTGGTAATAGGCAGCAACCTCAGACGGAAGCACCCGGTCATTCCTCAGGCTCCTGTGGTGGTTGGGGTGGGGGTAAGGGGGAGGGAGGGAAAGATATAAAGTGTACAGTGAAGACACTGGGCTGGCAGATGTGCCTCACCCTGGAAGATTCAGCTTTTTGAATGACCCCAGTGGATGGGAACTGTGGATGTCTCCATATCGTCACCAGCCATCAGGGACATACATACAAAGGGAAAGGGCCAGTAACATCATGAAGGAACTCACCCACCCTGCTCATGGACTGATTCCACTCCCATCAGGAAGGAGGCTACGTAGCATCCATACCAGGACCACCAGACTCAAAAACAGTCACTTTCCCCAAGTAGTAAGGCTGATTAACACCACACCACCAACCACCACTACCTTATCATTTCCTGCCAGTCACTCCCCAGTCTAGTGCGACTTTATGGGCAGATAATTGGTCAACGTACAGTGCCTATAAAAATATTCACCCCCCCCCCAGAACTATTCATGCTTTATTGTTTTAAAACATTGAATCACAGTGGATTTAATTTGGCTTTTTTTGACACTGATCAACAGAAAGCGACTCTTTCATGTCAAAGTGAAAACAGATCTCTACAAAGTGATCTAAATTAATTACAAATATAAAACATAAAATAATTGATTGCATAAGTATTCACTCCTTTCAAGTCAGTATTTAGTAGATGCACCTTTGGCAGCAATTACAGCCTTCAGTATGTGTGGATAGGTCTCTATCAGCTTTGCACATCTCAACACTGCAATTTTCCCCATTCTTTACAAAACTGCTCAAGTTCTGTCAGATTGCATAGGGATTGTGGGTTAACAGTCTTTTTCAAGTCTAGCCACGAATTCTCAATTGGATTGAGGTCTGGACTGTGACTTGGCCACTCCAGGACATTAACTTTAACAGGATATACTGGCTTTGGAGTAGTACAGAGGAGGTTCACCAGGTTGATTCCAGAGATCAGAGGGTTGAACTATGAGGAGAGATTGAGTCGCCTGGGACTGTACTTGCTGGAATTCAGGAGAATGAGAGGAGATCTTATAGAAACATATAAAATTATGAAAGGGATAGATAAGATAGAGGTAGGAAAGTTGTTTCCACTGATAGGCAAAACTAGAATTAGGGGACATAGCCTCAAGATTCGGGGGAATAGATTTAGGACGGAGATCAGGAGGAACTGCTTTTCCCAGAGAGTGGCGAATCTGTGGAATTCTCTGCCCAGTGAAGCAGTGGAGGCTTCCTCAGTAAGTATATTTAAGACAAGCTTGGATAGATTTTTTCATAGTAGGGGAATAGGCAAGTCGGTGGAGCTGGGTCCATGGCTAGATCAGCCACGATCTTACTGAATGGTGGCACAGGCTCGATGGGCCGGATGGCCCACTCCTACTTCTTATCTTCTTGTTGTTTTTAAGGCCATTCCTGTGCAGCTTTGGCTTTATGCTTGGGGTCATTGTCTTGCTGGAAAACAAATCTCCCAAGTCGCAGTTCTTTTGCAGACTGCATCAGGTTTTCCTCCAGGATTTCCCTGTATTTTGTTACATTCATTTCACCCTCTATCTTCACAAGCCTTCCAGGTCCTGATGCAGTGAAGCATCCCCACAGCATGATGCAGCCACCACCATGCTTCACAGTAGGAATGGTGTGTATTTGATGATGTGCGGTGTTCAGCTTAAGCCAAATATAGCATAAGTGGTTTCATCAAATCATAGAACCTTCTTCCAGCTGACTTCAGAGTCTCCCACATGCCTTCTGGCAAACTCCAGCCCAGATTTCAGGTGAGGTTTTTTCAACAGTGGCTTTCTATTTGCCATTCTCCCATAAAGTTGCTGTGAAGCACCCGAGCACAGTCTCTTCCATCTCAGACACTGAAGCTTGTAACTCCTCTAAGTTGTCATGGGTCTCTTGATGGCCTCCATCACTAGTCCCCTTCTTGCACGGTCACTCAGTTGTTGAGGACAGCCTGCTCTAGGCAGATTTACAGCTGGGCCATATTCTTTCCATTTCTTGATGACTGACTTCACTGTACTCCAAGGGATATTCAGTGACTTGGAAATTTTCTTGTATCCATCTCCTGACGTGTTTTTCAGAGTTGCTTGGAGTGTTCTTTTGTCTTGGTGTAGTTTTTGCCAGGATACTGACTCACCAGCAGTTGGACCTTCCAGACACAGGTGCATTTTTACTATAATCAATTGCATATAAGTCTCCAAAATCAGATCTCCATTTAACTAATAACATGACTTGTAAAACCACTTGGCTGCACCAGTGATGATTTGATGTGTCATATTAAAGAAGAGAGAATACTTATGCAATCAATAGTGTTTTATATTTGTAATTAATTTAGATCACTTTGTAGAGATCTGTTTTCCCTTTGACATGAAAGAGACTTCTCTGTTGATCAGTGTCAAAAAAGCCAAATTAAATCTACTGTGATTTAATGTTGTAAAACAATAAAACATGAAAACTTCTGGGGGGAGGGGGAATACTTTTTATAGGCACTGTATACAAACTAATGTATTTATATTTATTGTTTTTTATTATTGTGTACTTATCTTATTGTCTTTTTTCCAGCCTAACCACTATTTCATTCTCCATTACTCTTGTGTACTAGAATTAACATTAAGCAATGAAGACCTTAAGACAAAGGTGCAGAATTAAGCCATTTGGCCCTTCAAGTCTGCTCTGGGCTGAGTCCTCACCCTTCTACCCACAATCTGCTCCTGGGGAGACCTCCTCATCTTCTGTCCAGGGTCATTCGCCACTACCTCCACTGCACACTCAAACTATTTCCAACACTTTTCCACTTGTCCTCCCTTGTTCCTTCCTATCATCACCCCAATAAAGACATAAAATGCCAGAAACACTCAGCAGGTCTGCCAACATCTTCAGGGGCAGAAACAGGGTTACTGCTGCAAGTTGAGGACCATCCACAAGAAGCTTCCTGCCCTATGAAGGATTCTTGCTAGGCACATTTTGTATTTGACTGGTTCTCAGTCACTGAGTTAGCTGTCGACCTTGACCCTCCTGGATACTTAATCACGCAACTGATTTCACAAACAGCCCCCCACAACACTAAATAAAGTTATTTCCTGTTTCTCTTCACATAATTCTATCCCAATGCTTTCCACAGCTTCACTCCTCCCTGACTCAGCCCCTTCATATTCTGACAGCTGATTTTCCCTGTCCAGATTTCCATTTCTGAACACAGGCATTCCTGAACTTGCTACCACCCTCCTCACCCTTCCCTTTTATCCTGAACCCAGCTCCCTATCCCCCTTCTCTATGCATCTTTTAATTGGACCTCAGGACAAGTCACTCAGTCCTCTGGAAGGATGTTGGCCAGGCCTGAGCTGCTTGGATGCAAACACAAGCCACTGATAAGGTCACGTGGGACCAGACTGTTGTAAAGCATCAAGCAGCAGGTTTGATGCAAGATAGTGCAACTCAATCCTTCATTTAAGGTGGCGGCAAAGGAGAGCTTCAACATGATCCAACTCTCTCCACTTCATCAGTTTGACCTCTGTTCAAAACCTTGGCCAATAAACTTACCGAATGGAGGTTTAAAAATCTTCTGGCTTGTGACCCCTCACCCAGCCCTTGGATGACTTACATAGAAACATAGAAAATAGGTGCAGGAGTAGGCCATTTGGCCCTTCGAGCTTGCACCGCCATTCAGTACGATCATGGCTGATCATCCAACTCAGAACCCTGTACCTGCCTTCTCTCCATACCCCCGATCCCTTTAGCCACAAGAGCCATATCTAACTCCCTCTTAAATATAGCCAATGAATTGGCCTCAACTGTTTCCTGTGGCAGAGAATTCCACAGATTCACCACTTTCTGTGTGAAGAAGTTTTTCCTCATCTCGGTCCTAAAAGGCTTCCCCTTTATCCTCAAACTGTGACCCCTCGTTCTGGACTTCCCCAATCTTCCTACATCTAGCCTGTCCAATCTCTTTAGAATTTTATATGTTTCAATAAGATCCCCCCTCAATCTTCTAAATTCCAGCGAGTATAAGCCTAGTCGATCCAGTCTTTCATCATATGAAAGTCCTGCCATCCCAGGAATCAATCTGGTGAACCTTCTTTGTACTCCCTCTATGGCAAGAATGTCTTTCCTCAGATTAGGGAACTAAAACTGCGCACAATACTCCAGGTGTGGTCTCACCAAGGCCTTGTACAACTGCAGTAGTACCTCCCTGCTCCTGTATTCGAACCCTCTTGCTATGAATGCCAGCATACCATTCGCCTTTTTCACCGCCTGCTGTAACTGCATGCCCACTTTCAATGACTGGTGTACAATGACACCCAGGTCTCATTGCATCTCCCCTTTTCTGGGGAATAGGCTGGTCCTGGACTTATTTCCTGGCATAATTTACATATGACTATTTAACTATTTATGGTTTTATTACTATTTATTATTTATGGAGCAACTGTAATGAAAATCCAATTTCCCCCAGGATCAATAAAGTATGACCATGACTATGACTACTATTTTCCTAATCAGCCACCATTCAGATAGTATCTGTTTTCCTGTTCTTGCCACCAAAGTGGATAACCTCACATTTATCCACATTAAATTGCATCTGCCATGAATTTGCCCACTCACCTAACCTATCCAAGTCACCCTGCATCCTCTTAGCATCCTCCTCACAGCTAACACTGCCGCTCAGCTTCGTGTCATCCGCAAACTTGGAGATGCTGCATTTAATTCCCTCGTCTAAGTCATTAATATATATTGTAAACAACTGGAGTCCCAGCACTGAGCCTTGTGGTACCCCATTAGTCACTGCCTGCCATTCTGAAAAGGTCCCATTTATTCCCACTCTTTGCTTCCTGTCTGCCAACCAATTCTCTATCTACATCAATACCATACCCCCAATACAGTGTGCATTAAGTTTGCACACTAATCTCCTGTGTGGGACCTTGTCAAAAGCCTTTTGAAAATCCAAATATACCATATCCACTGGTTCTCCCCTATCCAC
Organism: Mobula hypostoma; assembly: GCF_963921235.1. Taxonomy (NCBI): domain Eukaryota; kingdom Metazoa; phylum Chordata; class Chondrichthyes; order Myliobatiformes; family Myliobatidae; genus Mobula; species Mobula hypostoma. The sequence goes on along the minus strand of NC_086098.1, from coordinate 162,080,875 downwards.
TCTACTAGTTACATCCTCAAAAAATTCTATGAGATTCGTCAGACATGATTTTCCTTACACAAATCCATGCTGACTTTGTCCAATGATTTCACCGCTTTCCAAATGTGCTGTTATCACATCTTTGATAACTGACTCTAGCATTTTCCCCACCACCGATGTTAGGCTAACCGGTCTATAATTCCCTGGTTTCTCTCTCCCTCCTTTTTTAAAAAGTGGGGTTACATTAGCCACCCTCCAATCCTCAGGAACTAATCCAGAATCTAAAGAGTTTTGAAAAATTATCAATAAACCTTCTCTGGTTTATTCTTTTGTCAGACTGGGATGAACAATTGTTGTAGTTCATCCATGCGATCTTTAAATGCTTGCCATTGCATATCCACCGTCAATCCTTTAAGTGTCATTTGCCAGTCTATCTTAGCTAATTCACATCTCATACCTTCAAAGTTACCCTTCTTTAAGTTCAGAACCTTTGTTTCTGAATTAATTATGTCACTCTCCATCTTAATGAAGAATTCCACCATATTATGGTCACTCTTACCCAAGGGGCCTCGCATGACAAGATTGCTAACTAACCCTTCCTCATTGCTCAATACCCAGTCTAGAATGGCCTGCTCTCTAGTTGGTTCCTCGACATGTTGGTTCAAAAAACTATCCCGCATACAATCCAAGAAATCCTCTTCCTCAGCACCCTTACCAATTTGGTTCACCCAATCTATATGTAGATTGAAGTCACCCATTATAACTGCTGTTTCTTTATTGCGCGTATTTTTAATTTCCTGTTTAATGGCATCCCCAACCTCACTACTACTGTTAGGTGGCCTGTACACAACTCCCACCTGCATTTTCTACCCCTTAGTGTTATGCAGCTCTACCCATATCGATTCCACATCTTCCTGGTTAATGTCCTTCTTTTCTATTGTGTTAATCTCCTCTCTAACCAGCAATGCTGCCCCACCTCCTTTTCTTTCATGTCTATCCCTCCTGAATATTGAATATCCCTGAATGTTGAGCTCCCATCCTTGGTCACCCTGGAGCCATGTCTCTGTGATCCCAACTATACCATATTCATTAATAACTATCTGCACTTTCAATTCATCCACCTTGTTACGAATGCTCCTTGCATTGACGCACAAGGCCTTCAGGCTTGCTTTTACAACACTCTTAGCCCTTATACAATTATGTTGAAAAGAGGCCCTTTTTGATTTTTGCCCTGGTTTGCCTGCCTGCCACTTTTACTTTTCACCTTACTACTTGGACTTCTTCCATGAACGGTTATTTCCCTCCCCAGGAACGTGGTGACATAAGTGGGCAGGGTGCTTGAATTCACTGACCACAGTATCATAGTTGGAACATCCGGTTATAAAGCCGGTTAAGCCACATGTTGAGTATCATGTACAGTTCAGATTGACAAGGTACAGAAATGGTATGCTAAGTTAGAGGGACACAAAAAATTCACAAAGATGTTTTCTGGAGTGAAGAGCTTGAGTTACAAGGAGATACTGGACAAGCTGGGACTATTTTCCATGGAGTGAAAGAGGCTGATCAGTGACCTTATAAGAGGTTCAAAACATTATGAGAGGAAATAGATAGGATAATGATGTTTTTTTTCTCCCCAGGATGAGGGGAGTCTAAAACTAGGGGGCATATGTTTAAGGTGAGAGGGCAAGGATTTAAAGGGGATTAGAAGGCAGGTTTTCTCCCCATAGAGAGTGGTGGATATACGGAATGGGTTGCTGGAAATGAGGAAAGGTTCAGAAAGATATGGTCCAAAGCAGACAAACCGGATTAGTTTGGAGAGGCAGACTGGTCAGAAAGGATAAGTTTGGCTGAGGGGTCTGTTTCTGTGTTGTACAAACCTGTGAACTTGTAAAGACTCTCCTTTTAGTAGGAGAAGTCCCAATCCCCATCAAGCCCATATTTTCCAGAATTCTACAAATCACAGGGAATTTATCCATCAGCTTTTTGTATTCCATAGAATACAAGTTTGTGTAAACCTGCTCATAATCTGACCAGTAAACAGAAGCCCTTTCAGGAAAGCGCAATGTTGAGAAGGCAGAGGGTGGATTCTGGTACAGACCTGCGCTTCTCCCCGACCCAGTCCTTCATCTTCAGAGCTGGTAATTCCATCCAGCTGCCAAAGCTTAGTGTAAGCATCGAGCCCTCCATATCCTGAAAGACAAAGCAGCAAGAGGTTTAGATGACCCAGATATGAAGCGCATTGAACATTGAGCCCTCCTTATCCTGAAAGACAAAGCAGTGAGAGGTCTGAGATGGCGCAGGAACAGATCGGCCTCCAGGTCCCAGGACCAAGAGCAGAAGCAGGCAGAAAACCTGGCAACACCTCTGCCATGACAGTGAGTATAGGAATAGAATGAGGTGAAGGATAAATGTGTGGCTGAGGGACTGGAGCAGGAGGCTGGTATTGGGACCTCTTCTGGGGCAGTGTGACCTGTACAAAAAGGACGGGTTGCACTTGAATCCCAGGGGGACCAATATCCTGGTAGGGAGGTTTGCAAAGGAGAGTTTAAACTAGAATTGCTGGGGGGTGGGAACCGAACTGAAGTGACGGAGAAAAGGGAGGTTGGCTCACAAATAGAGAAAGTTTGGAGACAGTGCGAAAGGGAGGATAGGCAGGTGATAGAGAAGGGACGCGCTCAGACTGATGGTTTGAGATGTGTCTATTTTAATGCAAGGAGTATTATGAACAAACCGGATGAGCTTAGAGCATGGACCAGCACTTGGAGCTATGATGTTGTGGCCATTACAGAGATTTGGATGGCTCAGTGGCAGGAGTGCCAGGCTTAGATGTGGGGGTGGGGTGGGGCGGGGCATGGCACTGTTGATCTGAGATAGTGTCATGGCTTCAGAAAAGGAGGAAGTCATGGAGGGATTGTATACTGAGTCTCTGTGGGTGGAAGTTAGGAATAGGAAAAGGTCAATAACTCTATTGGGTGTTTTTTTTATAGACCACCCAATAGTAACATGGACATCGAGGAACAGGTAGGGAGACAGATTCTGCAAAGATGCAATAACAACAGGGTTGGTTGTGGTGGGAGATTTTAATTTCTCAAATATTGATTGGCATCTCCCTAGAGCAAGGGGTTTAGATGGGGTGGAGTTTGTTAGGTGTATTCAGGAAGGTTTCTTGACACAATATGTAGATAAGCCTACAAGAGGAGAGGCTGTACTTGATCTGGTATTGGGAAATGAACCTGGTTAGGTGTCAGGTCTCAGTGGGAGAGCATTTTGGAGATAGTGATCACAATTCTATCTCCTTTACCATAGCATTGGAGAGGGATAGTAACAGACAAATTAGGGAAACGTTTAAGGGAAAATATGAGGCTATCAGGCAGGAACTTGGAAGCATAAATTCTCAGTGAAACGAATGGAAGAAATGTGGGAAATGTTCAGGGAATATTTGTGTGGGGTTCTGCACAGGTACGTTCCAATGAGACAGGAAAAGGATGGCATGGTACAGGAACCATGGTGTACAAAGGCTGTTGTAAATCTAGTCAAGAAGAAAAGAGCTTACGAAAGGTTCAAAAAACAAAACGATAGAGATCTAGAAAATTCTAAGGCTAGCAGGAAGGCGATTAAGAATGAAATTAGGAGAACCAGAAGGGGCCATGAGAAGGCCTTGGCGGACAGGATTAAGGAAAACTCCAAGGCATTCTACAAGTATGTGAAGACCAAGAGGATAAGACATGAGAAAATAGGACCAATCAAGTGTGACAGTGGAAAAGTGTGTATGAAACTGGAGGAGATAGCAGAGGTACCTAATGAATACTTTGCTTCAGTATTCACTATGGAAAAGGATCTTGGCGATTGTAGGGATGACTTGCAGCAGACTGAAAAGCTTGAGCATGTATATATTAAGGAAGAAGATGTGCTGGAGCTTTTGGAAAATCAAGTTGGATAAATCACTGTGACCGGATGAGATGTACCCCAGGCTACTGTGGGAGGCGAGGGAGGAGATTGCTGAGCCTCTGGTGATGATCTTTGCATCATCAATGAGGACGGGAGAGGTTCTGGAGGATTGGAGGGTTGTGAATATTGTTCCCTTATTCAAGAAAGGGAGTAGGGATAGCCCAAGAAATTATAGACCAGCGAGTCTTACTTCAGTGGTTGGTAAGTTGATGGAGAGGATTCTGAGAGGCAAGATTTATGAACATTTGGAGAAGCATAATATGATTAGGAATAGTTAGCATGGCTTTGTCAAAGGCAGGTCATGCCTTATGAGCCTGATTGAATTTTTTGAGGATGTGACTAAACACATTGATGAAGGAAGAGCCATAGATGTAGTGGATATGGATTTCAGCAAGGCATTTGACAAGGTACTCCATCCAAGGCTTATTGAGAAAGTAAGGAGGCATGGGATCAAAGGGGACATTGCTTTGTGGATCCTGAACTGGCTTGCCCACAGAAGGCAAAGAGTAGTTGTAAATGGATCATATTCTGCATGGAGGTTGTTGACCAGTGGTGTGCCTCAGGGATCTGTCCTGGGACCCCTACTCTTCGTGAGTTTTATAAATGACCTGGATGAGCAGTGATGGGTTAGTAAATTTGCTGATGACACAAAGGTTGGGGGTTTTGTAGACAGTGTGGAGGGCTGTCAGAGGTTACAGTGGGACATTGATAGGATGCAAAACTGGGCTGAGAAGTGGCAGGTGGAGTTCAACCCAGTTAAGTGTGAGGTAGCTCATTTTGGTGGTCAAATATGACGGCAGAATATAGCAGTAAGACTCTTGGCAGTGTGGAGGATCAGGAGGATCTTGGGGTCCAAGTCCATAGGACACTCAAAGCTGCTACGCAGGTTGACTCTGTGGTTAAGAAGGCATATGGTGCATTGGCCTTCATCAGTCATCGGATTCAGTTTAAGAATTGAGAGGTAATGTTACAACTATATTGGACCATGGTCAAAGCCCACTTGCAGTACTATGCTCAATTCTGGTCATCTCACTACAGGAAGGATGTGGAAACCATAGAAAGGGTGCAGAGGAGATTTACAAGGACGTTCCCTGGATTGTGGAGCATGCCTTATGAGAATAGGTTGAGTGAGCTCGGCCTTTTCTTCTTGGAGTGACGGAAGATGAAAGGTGACCTGACTGGGGTGTATAAGATAATGAAAGGTATTGATCCTGTGGAGCAAGGACATGGCAGACCAATTGAATAATTACTTTGGTTCTGTCTTCACTAAGGAGGACATAAATAATCTTCCAGAAATAGTAGGGGACAGAGGGTTCAGTGAGATGGAGGAACTGAGCGAAATACATGTTAGTAAGGAAGTGGTGTTAGGTAAATTGAAGGGATTGAAGGCAGATAAATCCCCAGGGCCAGATGGTCTGCATCCTAGAGTGCTTAAGGAAGTAGCCCAAGAAATAGTGGATGCATTAGTGATAATTTTTCAAAACTCGTTAGATTCTGGACTAGTTCCTGAGGATTGGAGGGTGGCTAATGTAACCCCACTTTTTAAAAAAGGAGGGAGAGAGAAACCAGGGAATTATAGACCGGTTAGCCTAACGTCGGTGGTGGGGAAACTGCTGGAGTCAGTTATCAAAGATGTGATAACAGCACATTTGGAAAGCGGTGAAATCATCGGACAAAGTCAGCATGGATTTGTGAAAGGAAAATCATGTCTGACGAATCTCATAGAATTTTTTGAGGATGTAACTAGTAGAGTGGATAGGGGAGAACCAGTGGATGTGGTATATTTGGATTTTCAAAAGGCTTTTGACAAGATCCCACACAGGAGATTAGTGTGCAAACTTAAAGCACACGGTATTGGGGGTAAGGTATTGATGTGGATGGAGAATTGGTTAGCAGACAGGAAGCAAAGAGTGGGAATAAACGGGACCTTTTCAGAATGGCAGGCGGTGACTAGTGGGGTACCGCAAGGCTCAGTGCTGGGACCCCAGTTGTTTACACTATATATTAATGACTTGGATGAGGGAATTAAATGCAGCATCTCCAAGTTTGCGGATGACACGAAGCTGGGTGGCAGTGTTAGCTGTGAGGAGGATGCTAAGAGGATGCAGAGTGACTTGGATAAGTTGGGTGAGTGGGCAAATTCATGGCAGATGCAATTTAATGTGGATAAATGTGAAGTTATCCACTTTGGTGGCAAAAATAGGAAAACAGATTATTATCTGAATGGTGGCCGATTAGGAAAAGGGGAGGTGCAACGAGACCTGGGTGTCATTATACACCAGTCATTGAAAGTAGGCATGCAGGTACAGCAGGCGGTGAAAAAGGCGAATGGTATGCTGGCATTTATAGCGAGAGGATTCGAGTACAGGAGCAGGGAGGTACTACTGCAGTTGTACAAGGCCTTGGTGAGACCACACCTGGAGTATTGCGTGCAGATTTGGTCCTCTAACCTGAGGAAAGACATCCTTGCCATAGAGGGAGTACAAAGAAGGTTCACCAGATTGATTCCTGGGATGGCAGGACTTTCATATGAAGAAAGACTGGATGAACTGGGCTTGTACTCGTTGGAATTCAGAAGATTGAAGGGGGATCTGATTGAAATGTATAAAATCCTAAAGGGATTGGACAGGCTAGAAGCAGGAAGATTGTTCCCGATGTTGGGGAAGTCCAGAACAAGGGGTCACAGTTTGAGGATAAAGGGAACCTTTTAGGACCGAGATTAGGAAAAACTTCTTCACACAGAGAGTGGTGAATCTGTGGAATTCTCTGCCACGGGAAACTGTTGAGGCCAGTTCATTGGCTATATTTAAGAGGGAGTTAGATATGGCCCTTGTGGCTACAGGGGTCAGGGGGTATGGAGGGAAGGCTGGGGCGGGGTTCTGAGTTGGATGATCAGCCATGATCATAATAAATGGCGGTGCAGGCTCAAAGGGCCGAATGGCCTACTCCTGCACCTATTTTCTATGCTTCTATGTTTCTATGGATGGTCAGAGACTTTTTCCCAGAGCTGAAATGGCTAGCACGAAGGGGCATAGTTTTAAGGTGCTTGGAAGAAGGTACAGAGGAGACGTCAGGGGTAAGTTTTTTTTTGTGCAGAGAGTGGTGAGTGCGTGGAATGGGCTGCCGGTGGCGGTGGAGGAGGCAGAAACGATAGGGTCTTTTAAGAGACTCCTGGAATGGTACATGGAGCTTAGAAAAATAGAGGGCTATGGGAAAGCCTAGGTAATTTCTGAAGTAAGTACGTGTTTGGCACAGCTTTGTGGGCCGAAGTGCCTGTATTGTGCTGTAGGTTTTCTATGTTTCTAAATGAAGGCTTCAAAAAGGCTGGTTAGAGAAGAGGGCTTCTTCTTTAACAAAAAATGGGAGAAACTAGAGCGCCTGCAGTCAATGGATTGTACATACAAGGGCACAGTGGGTAAACATGGGGAGAGAGGCACAAAGAAGTATGAGCTGAGTTTGTGCAGAATCTAAGAGGCCCTTTGGACCTCTGTGTCTATATTGACCAGTGGGACTACCTATACCAATTCTTATTAAGTGTAGTTAACAATTTCATACTAAGTATAAATCAATAACTATGATTAAAAATTCATTAACAATAATCTGTAGAAAATTACAGCACAGTACAGGCCCTTCAGCCACAATGTTGAGTCAACCTTTTAATTGAATTGAATTGAACTGAATTGACTTTATTTCTTACATCCTTCACATACATAAGAAGTAAAAATCTTTACATTATGTCTCCACCTAAATATGCAATGTGCAATCAAGGTAATTTATGATAAATAGAACAGTCAATGTAACATAGAAATACAATTGTAGCAGCGTGAGTTAATCAGTCTGATGGCCTGGTGGAAGAAGCTGTTCTGGAGCCTGTTGATCCTTGTTTTTATGCTGCAGTACCATTTCCCGGATGGTAGCAGCTGGAATAGACTGTGGTTGGGATGACCCAGGTCCCCAGTGATCCTTCGGGCCCTTTTTTTTTTACACATTTGTCATTGTAAATGTCTTGAATCATGGGAAGTTCACATCTACAGATGCACTGGGTTGTCTGCACCAATCTCTGCAGAGTCCTGTGATTGAGGGAAGTACAGTTCCCATACCAGGCAATGATGCAGCCAGTGAGGATGCTCTCAATTGTGCCCCTGTAGAAAGTCCTTGGGATCTGGGGGCCCATATCAAACATCCTCGACCGTCTGAGGTGAAAGAGGAGCTATTGTGCCTTTTTCACCACCCAGCTGGTGTGTACAGACCACGAGGTCCTCAGTGATGTGGATGCCGAGGAACTTAAAGCTGTTTACCCTCTCAACCCCAGATCCATTGATGTCAATTGATCTTACCCTGCTTTAAGATCAACCTAACCCTTCCTTCCGACATAGCCCTCCATTTTCTATCATCCATGTGCCTATCTAAGAGTCTCTTAAATGCTCCTGATGTATCTGCCTTCACCCCGACCGCTGGTGGGATGTTCCATGTACCCACCAATCTGTGTAAAGAATTTACTTTTGACACCCCCCCCCCCAATATTCTGTTTCCAATCACCTTAAAATGATACCCCCTTACTTTAGCCATTTCTGCCCCAGGAAACCTATAGTGATTATTCACCCCATTTATTAATTCCCTGCCCCCCTGGTTCCCTGCTCATTTTTGCACCCTACCTTTATATCATCAATCTTTGTATCAAATAATACCAAAGTGAATAGTAAAAACCTTCTCAACTGTGTAAAAAATAAAAGAGAGATGAGAGTGGATAAAGGACCGCTAGAAAATGAGGCAGGTGAAATAATAACAGGGACAAGGAGATGGCAGATGAACTAATGAGTATTTTGCATCAGTCTGCACAGTGTAAGACACTAGCAATGTGCCAGATGTTGTAGTGTGTGAAGGAAGAGAAGTGGGTGCAGTTACTATTACAAGGGAGAAGGTGCTCAAAAAAGCTGGAAGACCTAAAAGGACATAAGTCACCCAGACCAGATGAACTGCACCCTGGGGTCTGAAAGAGGTAGCATTAGAGATTGTGGTGGCTGTTGTGAGCTGGGGCATTACAGGACTTGGGAGTCCTCGTACAGGATTCCCTTAAAGTTAACCTCCAGGTTGAGTCGGTGGTGAAGAAGGCGAATGCAATGTTGGCATTCATTTCTAGAGGAATAGAGTGTAGGAGCAGGGATGTGATGTTGAGGCTCTATAAGGCACTGGTGAGACCTCACTTGGAGTACTGTGGGCAGTTTTGGTCTCCTTATTTAAGAAAGGATGTGCTGACGTTGGAGAGGGTACAGAGGAGATTCACGAGAATGATTCCGGGAATGAGAGGGTTAACATATGAGGAACGTTTGTCCGCTGTTGGACAGTATTCGTTGGAGTTTAGAAGAATGAGGGGAGACCTCATAGAAACATTTTGAATGTTAAAAGGCATGGACAGAGTGGATGTGGCAAAGTTGTTTCCCATAATGGGGGAGTCTAGTACGAGAGGGCATGACTTCAGGATTGAAGGGCGCCCTTTCAGAACAGAAATGCGAAGAAATTTTTTTAGTCAGAGGGTGGTGAATCTATGGAATTTGTTGCCACGGGCAGCAGTGGAGGCCAAGTCATTGGGAGTATTTAAGGCAGAGATTGATAGGTATCTGAGTAGCCAGGGCATCAAAGGTTATGGTGAGAAGGCGGGGCAGTGGGACTAAATAGGATAAAATGGATCAGCTCATGATAAAATGGTGGAGCAGACTCGATGGGCCGAATGGCCTACTTCTGCTCCTTTGTCTTGTGGTCTTATGGGCAGCCGGCTGAGGGTAGCAGACACCAACAGAATCAACAAACTCATCCGTAAGGCCAGTGATGTTGTGGGGATGGAACTGGACTCTCTCACGGAGGTGTCTGAAAAGAGGATGCTGTCCAAGTTGCATGCCATCTTGGACAATGTTCCCCATCCACTACATAATGTACTGGTTGGGCACAGGAGTACATTCAGCCAGAGACTCATTCCACCGAGGTGCAACACTGAGCGTCATAGGAAGTCATTCCTGCCTGTGGCCATCAAACTTTACAACCCCTCCCTTGGAGGGTCAGACACCCTGAGTCAATAGGCTGGTCCTGGATTTATTTCCTGGTATTTACATATTACTGTTTAATTATTTATGGTTTTATATTGCATTATTTATACTCTGTTCTTGGTTGGTGCAACTGTAATGAAAACCGATTTCCCTCAGGATCAATGAAGTATGACTATGACTATGATTAGCAATGATCTTTCAAAAATCATTGGACTCTGGCATGTTGCCAGAGGACTGGAAAATTGCAAATGGCACTCCACTCTTTAAGAAAGGAGGAAGGTAGCAGAAAGGAAATTATAGATCAGTTAGCTTGACCTCAGTGGTTGGGAAGATGTTAGAGTCAATTGTTAAGGACGAGGTGATGGAGTACTTGGTGACACAGGACAAGATAGGCCAGGGATGGCCAACCTATGGCGCATGTGCCAAAAGTGGCACATTGGATGATTAGAAGTGGCACATTGCACCTCAGTGATCTCATGCAAAAAGTATTAACCAAAAACCGATTTGCAGAACAAAAAATCTATAACAGGAATTCAAGTAGCTTAGAGCTACAAATGTGTTTTCCTGAGAATAAGTCTAAACCTTAGCAATTATTTTTAGCGATTTTATTATTTCACGCACATCTTTTGGCAAATGTTATCTTCTCTCACATTAATCTGTTTTCAATTAAAAAATGTTCAATGAGTCAAACTAGGAAAGAAGGACTTCTGTTCTGCAGTCGTTCGATAACTGTTCAATACACGTTTGATACTTGTTTGATCCTGAGGCGCCAGGCGTCTGCACCAGCGGTGCGTCGCAGGTTTTTGCCGGTCAGTTTACAAAACTTGTGCGCTACAGAATTGTGCTTTGTTTGTCCTTTGTGAACACTTGCAGTTTTGTACTGTTTCAAAAATTAAGCCTTGTTTTTACATTCAGTTCCCCATCACAGTGCAAAAGAAAAGCAGAAAGTGATAGTAAGCATGAATTCAATGAACAGTGGGAAAATGAGTTCTTATTTATAGCGGGTCCGTCAGGAAAACTGTTGTGCATTGTTTGTGAAAACACTTTCTCACATGACAGAAGACATGATCTTAATAGACACTATAAAACACAACATCAGACTGAAATAGAAGGAAAACTGAAGCTAATGCTTGGGTCTGAGTTACGGAAAGAATATGTGATTAAGAGAAAGGAAGAAATCAGAAGAAGACAATATATTTGTTAAAAGTCTCATTAAGGTAAGTAATGTTTATCTTGTTCTATATTAAATCAATATATTATATAAAATGCTAAATATGTCTATATTAACATATTTTTACAAGAATTGAATGGGGGTACAAGAGTTGTATGGTGCATCTGAACTCGTGTGTGAAACAACTGACACATGGAATGTAAAAAATTGGCCACCCCTGAGAAAGTCAGCATGGTTTCCTTCAGGGAAAATCTTGTCTGCCAAACCTGTTGGAATTCTTTGAGGAGATTACAAGTAGGATAGATAAAGGGGATGCAGTGGATGTCGTATATTTGGACTTTCAGAAGGTGCCCACACAAGGCTGATTACCAAGTTAAGAGCCCATGGTATTACAGGAAAGTTACTAATGTGGTTAGAGCATTGGCTGATTGGTAGGAGGCAGTGAGTGGGAATAAAAGGATCCTTTTCTGGTTGACTGCCAGTGACTAGTCTTCCACAGGGATCGGTGTTAGGACCACTTCTTTTTATGCGGTATAAAAATGATTTAGATGGTGAAATAGATGGCTTTGTGCCAGGTTTGCAGATGATATGCAGATTGGTGGAGGGGCAGGTAGTGTTGAGGAAACAGGTAAGATGCAGAAGGACTTAGACAGATTAGGAAAATGGGACTATTTTCTAAATAGGGAGAAAATCCAAAAATCCGAGATGCAAAGGGACTTGGAAGTCCTTGTGCAGAATACCCTGAAGGTTAACTTGCAGGTTGAGTCAGTGGTGAGGAGGGCAAATGCAATGTCAACATTCATTTCAAGAGGTCTAGAATACAAGAGCTGGGATGTGATGCTGAGGCTTTATAAGGCACTGCTGAAACATCAACTGTGCTCTTTTCCATTGATGTTGCCTGACCTGCTGAGTTCCTCCAGCATTTTGTGTGTGGGTTGCTTGGATTTCCAGCACTTGCAGTATTTCTCTTGTTTGTGATTGAACAGAAGTGGATGTTTGATGGTCGCTGTGGATTCAGTCAGCAGAAAGATCAGATACTGTGTCACCTCTAAATCTTTAAGGAGGCAGATATATTTGTTAATGACAACTGATGAAGGGATATTTGAAACATAGAAACATAGAAAATAGGTGCAGGAGTAGGCCATTCGGCCCTTCAAGCCTGCACCGCCATTTATTATGATCATGGCTGATCATCCAACTCAGAACCCTGCACCAGCCTTCCCTCCATACCCCCTGATCCCCGTAGCCACAAGGGCCATATCTAACTCCCTCTTAAACATAGCCAATGAACTGGCCTCAACTGTTTCCTGTGGGAAGAAGGTGGGAACAGGATACAGAAGTGAATGGTCAGCCAAGAATGTGTTGAATGGTTCAGCAAGCTGATAGCACCATCCCTCCTCCTGGCCTCCATGTTTCTTGGTGTGTAGCTACTGCCTATAGTTCTTTACATCATCTCACACTGACCTTGTGCTTGATAATGCATCACTTCCATCAAAACCTTTTCTCTACTATCATCTCCCAAACTTTGTTTAGCGCTGTGAACTTTGCCAAGATCTTCCTTACCTAATGAGATTCTTAAACACAAGAGATAGTGCAGATGCTGGAAATCGAAAGCAATACAAACAAAACGCTGGAATTACTCAGCATCTAAGGAGAGAAATACACAGTCAATGTTTTGTGTTGAGTTTCTTCATCAGGACTGGAAAGGAAGGGGCTTGAGGCCAGAATAAGATGATGGGGGGAGGGGAAGGCGTGTAAGCAGGCAGGTGACAGGAGAAACCAGATGGGTGGGGAAGAGAGGCTAAAGTAAGGAAGTTGGAAGGTGATAGATGGAAGAGCTAAAGGGTTGAACAAGGAATTTCATAGGAGAGTAAACCATGGGAGAAAGGGAAGGAGTGGCACTAGAGAGATGATGGGTAGCTGAGTAGAACAGAAGGGAGGCAGAATGGGGAATGAGAAACTGGAGAAAGGACAGGAGGGAGAAATAACCTTTACCCACTTTCAACTCTCCCCAAATGCCCATACCCTTTAATAGTCAGAGAACAGCCCATCGCTTCCCGAGGTCATGTCCCTCAGAGCACAGCCCATCGCTTCCCGAGGTCACCTGTCTCAGAGAACAGTCCATCGCTTCTCAAGGTCACCTGTCTCAGAGAACAGTCCATCGCTTCCCGCAATCACTCTCACAGAGAACAGCCCATTGCTTCCCGAGGTCACGTGTCTCAGAGAACAGCCCATCGCTTCCCGAGGTCACGTGTCTCAGAGAACAGCCCATCGCTTCCCGCAATCACTCTCAGAGAACAGCCCATCGCTTCCCAAGGTCACGTGTCTGAGAGAGCAGCCTATCGCATTCCGCAATCATGTCAAATTACTGTATGAATATTAACTTTTGTTGTAATTCCTAGTCCAAGGAGATATAGGGCTTCAGTTTTAAGCTGTTATTTCTGTAACCTCTTGCCTTGCCTACTGATTTATTTTGAGATCTGAACTCTCTATTTCTTCCTATCACAGCCCACCCATCATTGCCTTACAAATACCACTCTCCAACTCACCTCTCCTCGGCCATTCACAATTTTACAACTTTGATTGCTTCAACCCAGAATTTAGCTTAAAAAAAACCCACAAAGTAAATATCATGCTCCTCACAAGGCAGATGCTGGTATGTGCAAGGGAACAAAGAGGGATGCACTCAATCCACTTCACTTACTTAGGCAAGTATAGGAACTGTCTCATGGCCCACCATGGTTGTACTGACCCCAATCCTAATCTCATCTGCCTCTACACGAATTGTATCTCTCCGTTCCCTGCTTGTGCATGTGTCTGTCTAAATATCATTGTGGTATCTATACCCACCAACTCCTCTGGCAGTGGTTCTAAGCATCTAACCATTGTCTCTCACTCTCTATACAGCAGGGGTCCCCAACCTTTTTTGCATTGCGGACCGGCTGACCGGGGGGGGGGGGGGGGTAGGGTTGCCAATGGACAAGAGTAGCAGTCAAATGCATTGTTTACCCAGAAAGACTACAATGGCCATGAAACCTTGCACGGGCACCCGTGCGCATGCGCGTCATGACCTGCTGATTCCCCCCAGCAAATCCTTTTTGGCGATTCTGTTCGTGGGGGGGGGGGGTGTTAATCACTACTGGAATATAGGCAATAAGTGGGTAATACACTCAATTTTGTTTCTAAAAGGGTTTATCTAACAAATTTAATATTAAACACACAGCGCATATTTTCCTCACATGAATATAGTGATAAGTCAATTATCAGGGGAGCTTGAAGTGTTGAACGAACTTCCAGTAGAATTGGTAGAAGCAGGTTCGATATTATCATTTAAAGAAAAATTGGATAGGTATATGGACAGGAAAGGAATGGAAGGTTATGGGCTGTGTGCAGGTCAGCGGGACTAGGTGAGAGTAGCGTTCGGCACGGAGTAGAAGGGCCGAGATGGCCTGTTTCCGTGCTATAATTGTTATACAGTCAGTTATAAGTCAATAGCATCATAACATTTTAAGTAACATTTGGATATTAAACACACAGCACATATTTTCCCCATATAAATATATAAAATCATTGCAACACACCAATATCGCTGAATCAGTGGGAGCCCTGGGCTTGTTTCCCTGCAACAACACAGTCCTATCGAGGGGTGATGGGAGACGATACTCAAAGGGGGTTCCTGATGTCCAGTCTATTCCGCAGTTTAGTTTTCGTTGCATTCATTGCAGAAAACTCCGCTTCGCAGAAAAATCTTGGAAATGATAGCAAAGTTTTCAGTGCTTCCGTGGCTATCTCAGGATATTCAGCCTTGACTTTGATCCAAAATGCCGACAGAGATGTTATGTCAAACTTTTCAGCCCGTCGTCATTTGCAAGCTCGAGGAGTTGCTCTCCTTCCCACCCTGACACGGATGACGCGCAGGTTACGAGCTCGCAAGCGTAATGGCTGATCAGTGGCCGTGACAGGGAATGAGGAAAGGTGCAGCTGACTCATATCGCCAAATCATATCGCTTCCCCGCAGCCCGGTAGCGCATGCTCTGCGGCCCGGTACCGGTCCGTGGCCTGGCGGTTGGGGACCACTGCTATACAGTACTATACATATATATACATATATATACACACATACATATATACATACATATATACATACATACATATATACATATACACACACACACACACACGTATGTGATGAAAATGTAGGGAAGATTGGTGGTGTGGATAGTATAGAAGACTGGCAAGGAATATAGATCAGTTGCAGATAAGGGTGGAGAAATGGTGGTTGGAGTTTAACCCAGCCAAATGTAAAGTGTTGCACATTAGTAAAGAGAAAGTTAAAGACAAGACCCCTAACAGTGTTGAGGAGCAGAGGGATCGTGGTGTCCAAGGTTGTAGCTCCCTGAAAGCGACTACACAGGTTGATAGAGTGGTTAAGATGGCATATGGTATGTCTTTATTAGTCAAGGCATTGAGTTCAAAAGTCAGGAAAGTATGTTGCAGCTTTATAAAACTCTAGTGAGGCTGTATCTGGAGGATTGCATACAATTCTAGTCGCCCTATTATAGGAAGGATTTTGAGGCTTTGAAGAGGGTGCAGAAGAGGTTTACGAGGATGTTGCCTGGATTAGAGGGCATGTGTTATAATGTAGGTTGCTTTCTCTGGAGCAGCGAAAATTGAGGGGAGATCTGACAGAGGTTTATAAGGTTATGGGAGGCATAGATGAGCAGACAGACAATATATTTTTCCAAAAGTTGAAATGTCTAATACCAGAAGGCCTGCATTAAAGGTAAGAGGGGGCAACTTCAAAGGAGATGTGAGAGGAAAGTTTTTATTTTTAAACAGAGAGTGGTGGCTGCCTAGAATGGTGGTAGAGGCAAAAACATTTACAGACATTTAGAAAAGCCCATGAATGCAAAGAAAATGGAAGGACGTGGACACAGTGTAGCAGAAGAGATGAGTAATCAAGTGGCTACCTAAACTAATTTAAATGGTTCAGCACAGCATTATGGGCCAAAGGGTCTGTTCCTGTGCATTACTCTTCCATTATACAAACGTTCTATATATAATCTATGCTCTCTAGTATTTGACATTTCTACCCTTGGAAAAGGAGAGCTCATTTACACCTCATTATTTTATAAAAGTTCACCAGGTCTCCCCTCAGCCTTTGACACTACCAACCTCTCCTTATAGCGAACAATCTCTAATCCAGGCAACAGTTTGGTAAGATTCAGACACTGCTGGTTTCGGTCCAGCCTCACCCTCAGCTTCATTACAAAAGCAGCCATTTTTGGAGTAGATAGGCTTGGAGCGAAGAGCTTGAGGATTTGGCACTGAGGCTATGCTAAGATTCTCTGAAGTTTCTTTCTCTCTTTCTTATTGTGCAATTGTAGCAGTGTGGATGCCAGGCAGGCCAGCAGAATGCTCCTCCTACAAGATGGGAGAAGACAAACAGACTTCCAGTGTTCTAATTGCATAATAGGCCATAAGATTTAGAAGCAGAATTAGGCTATTTGGCCCATCGAGTCTGTTCTGCCATTTCATCAAGGCTGATCCAATTTTCCTCTCAACCTCAATCGTCTGCCTTCTCCCCATATTCCTTCCTGTTCTGACCAATCAATAATCTAGCCTCTACCTTAAATATAAATAAAGACTTGGCCTCCACAGCTGCCTGTGGCAAAGAATTCCACAGATTCACCACTCTCTGGCAAAAGAAATTCCTCCTTGTCTCTGTTCTAACAGGACGCCCCTACATACACAAAGAGCCTAGATGAGGATGTTAGTAGAGGATCCCTGTGCCTTTATTAATTCAGTATTCAAAGTAGAGCATTGAGTCACGCAAAGATTTGCAGAGCTAAACTATGTCACAACAGAAGTATTTACATATTTTTCCAGGATGCAAATTGTGAATGCAAAACTCCTAGGTTAACCTATCAAGATGTGAAGAGAATAAATAATGGACAAAGTGAAACCAAGTTTGCAGTCACTCACATGCCAGGAACCTCCAGGTAATCCTGTGCCTAGGACCAGATGAGAAATACTCTGTGAAGCCTCCAGTGTCCACCACAAGGGAGAAGCGTGACCCAGACCATAATCACCATCAGGCAGGAGAAGTGTGTCAAACAGCACAGCCACGGGATTCGCGGAGCGACCCTCCAAACCTTCACACAGCCACTCCAGATCCTGAGGACAGTCGAAACAGAAGTTTGCATTCAGTCACTGAAGACAATGAACTTGGTACCTCACACTGGAAACGGCAGTGTGCAACACAAGGCTTGATGGTCAGATAGTGTCAGAACACTTTTATTAGGATCAGATTCAGAACACACACTCCTGAGTCAGTTACTTCTCAGAGTTCAAAGTTAATTTATTATCAAAATACATACATGTTACCAAAGGCCCTACCACTCTGAGATTAATTTTCTTGCAGGTATTCACAATAGAACAAAGAAGTACAGTAGAAAAACAAAGACTGACAAATTGTGGAAATGCAAAAAAAAAATAACAATAATAAATAAGCAAATAAATAATACTGAGAGCTTGAGTCCTTAAGTCTTGGATCACTGGGATCTCTTCTGGGGGAGGTATAACCTGCACAAGAGTGACAGGTTGCACCTGAACCCAAAGGGTCCAATACTCTCACACAGGCAGGTTTGTTAGATTTGTTGGGGAGAGTTTAAACTAATTTGGCAGGGGGTGGGAGCTGGAATGAAGGGACTTGGGATAGGACAGATGGTAAAAAAGCAAAGATAGAGTGCAGTCAACTGTTAGGAAAGGCAGGCAGATGGTAGGACAAAATGGCAGAATCAAGAAGGATAGCAAATACAGTACTAAAAAATGTTATATCTCAATGCATGGAGTATAAGAAATAAGGTGCAGTATTACAGATTGTTGGGTATGATGCTGTGGCCATCACTGAATCATAGAGGTGGTGGTGTGGCTCTGCAGGCAAAGAATGGTATCAAACCAGTAGAAAGATATGACATAGGATCAGAAGATGTTGAATCCTTGTGGGTTGAGTTAAGAAACTGCAAGGGTAAAAGGACCCTGATGACAGTTATATACAGGCTTCCTAACAGTAGCTGGGATGAGGACCACAGATTACAACAGGAAACAGAAAAGGTGTGTCAAAAGGGCAATATTATGATAGTCATGTGAGATTTTAATATGCAGGTCAATTGGGAAAATCAGGTTGGTAATAAATCTCAAGAGAGTGAGTTTGTTGAATGCCTAAGAGATGGCTTTTTACAGCAGTGTGTCATTGAGCCTACTAGGGGATCAGCTATATGGAATTGGGTGTTATTTAATGAAGCAGAGGCGATTAGGGAGCTTCAGGTAAAAGAACCCCTAGGAATCAGTGATCACAATATGATTGAGTTCAACTTGAAATGTGATAGAAAATAAAGTCTGATGTAGTAGTATTCCAGTGGAGTAAAGGAAGTTACAGTGGTATGAGAGAGGAGGTGGTCAAAGTAAATTGGAGATGCCAGCAGGGATAACAGCTGATCAGCAATGGTTTGCTTGAATTTCTGAGAAAAATCAGGAAGGTGCAGGATATAATAATGGGGGACAAGGAGATGGTAGATGAATTAAATGAGTACTTTGCTTCAGTCTTCACTGTGGAAGACACAGTGTGACAGATTTTGAAGGGTGTGAAGGAAGAGAAGTGAGTGCAGTTACTATAACAAGGGAGAAGGTGCTCAAAAAGCTGAAAGACGTAAAGGTGCATAAGTCACCCAGACCAGATGAACTGCACCCTAGGGTTCTGAAAGAGTTAGCAGTAGAGATTGTGGAGGCATTAATAGTGATCTTTCAAAAATCATTGGACTCTGTCATGATGCCAGAGGACTGGAAAATTGAAAATGTCACTCCACTCTTTAAGAAAGCAGAAAGGCAACAGAACCAAAATTATAGACCAGTTAGCCCGATCTTAGTGGTTGGGAAGATGTTGGAGTCAATTGTTAAGGATGAGGTATGGAGCACTTGGTGGACACAGAACAAGGATAAAGTCGGCATGGTTTCCTTCAGGGAAAATCTTGCCTGATGAACCTGTTGGAATTCTTTGAGGAGATTACAGTAGGATAGATAAAGGGGATGAAGGGGATGTTGTATATTTGGACTTGCTTTTCAAATCTTTTAATTATTATATTATTCAAAAATAACACAAGTACATCGAAGTAAGCAACACTAACAACGTCTCAAGGAAAAAAACCATTATTTTAAAGTTTCTGAAAAATTTTGGTGATAATAAAAAAACCCTACTAAGCAGAAAATTTGAGAAAAAAACCCCATTAGGTGTACAACCCCGGAGCCATGCGTCATATAAAAAGCTTCTAAAAATAAACATCAAACCGCCAGCAAGAAAAAAAAAACCCAAAATTTACAATTAAATTGTGGAGGAAATCTATCAATTAACTCAAATGATAATAACGAGCAAATGAACGCCATCTTTTCTCAAAATCAAATAAAGGTTCAAAGGTTTGACTTCTAATTTTCTCCAAACTAAGACATAGCATCACTTGAGAGAACCATTGTGACAAAGTGGGAGCTGATGTATCCTTCCACTTCAGCAAAATCGCCCTCCCAGCTATCAATGAGGGATATGGTCCGTGTGCAGGTCAGTGGAACTAGGCAGAAAATGGTTCGGCACAGCCAAGAAGGGCCAAAAGGCCTGTTTCTGTTCTGTAGTTTCTATGGTTTTTATATATAAATGCAATAACATGTTGGTCAGACACAGAGATACCATGGATATTTTGAGGAATTATTCCAAAAAGCACAGTTAATTTGTTAGGTTGTAAATTAATTTTAAGTGCTTTAGAAATTGTCGAAAAAAATGACTTCCAGAACTGTTCCAGTATAGAACAAGACCAAAACATGTGTGTCAGTGTAGCTGTCTCAGTTTTACATTATTACCATTTGACAAAAGAGAGACTGTCTAAAATATTTCCTAGTGTACATTTGGACTTTCAGAAGGCCTTTGACAAGGTGCCACACATGAGGCTGCTTACAAAGAGCCCATGGTATTACAGGAAAGTTACTAACATGGTTAGAGCATTGGCTGATTGGTAGGAAGCAGTGAGTGGGAATAAATGGAACCTTGTCTGGTCGGCTACCAGCAACTACTGGTGTTCCACAGGGGTCAGTGTTTGGGACCACTTCTTTTTATGCTGTACATAAATGATTTAGATGATAGAATAGATGGCTTTGTTGCCAAGTTTGCAGATGATACAAAGATTAGTGGACGGGCAGGTGCTGTTGAGGAAACAGGTAGGCTGCAGAAGGACTTAGACAGATTAGGAGAATGGGCAAGAAAGTGACAAATGAAATACAAGGTTGGAAAATGCATGGCCATGCACTTTGGTAGTAGAAATAAACGTGTGGAATATTTTCAAAACTGGGAGAAAAGCCAAAGTCTGAAGTGCAGAGGGACTTGGGCGTTGTTGTGCAGAACACCCTGAAGGTTAATTTGCAGGTTGAGTTGGTGGTGAGGAAGGTAAATGCAATGATAACATTCATTTCAAGAGGTCTAGAATACAAGAGCAGGGATGTGATACTGAGGTTTTATAAGGCACTGGTGAGGCCTCACCATAAATACTGTGAACAGTTTTGGGCTCCTTATCTAAGAAAAGATGTGCTGGCATTAGAGGGGGTCCAGAGGAGGTTCACAAATATGATTCCAGGAATGAAAGGGTTATTACATGAGGAACGTTTGATGGCTCTGGGTCTTACTCACTGGAATTTAGAAGGATAAGGGGGGACCTCATTGAAACCTTTCGATTGTTAGAAGTCCCAGACAGAGTAGATGTGGGAAGAATGTTTCTCACGGTGGGGGAGGCAAGGATAAGAGGGCACAGCCTCAGGAGAGAGGGGTGTCCATTTAGAACAGAGTGCAGAGAAATTTCTTTTGCCAGAGGATGGTGAATTTGTGGAATTTGTTATTATAGGCAGCTGAGGAGGCCAGGTTGTTGGGCGTATTTAATACAGAGATTGATAGGTTCTTGATTGGACATAGCATCTAAAGGTTACGGGGGGAAGGCCAGGGAGTGGGGCTGAGGAGGGGGAGGGAAAAGGATCAGCCACGATTGAATGGCGGAGCAGAATCGTTGGGCCAAATGGCCTAATTTTGCTCCTATGTCCTATGGTAAGTACATAGGTTGTGGAATCAGTTTAGTGGTGAGGTGAGGTGAGTGAAGTTATCACCTTTGTTTCAAAAGGCTGATGGTTGAGGTTTAATAACTGCTCCTGAAGCTGGTGGTGTGAGTCCTGAGTCACCTGTGCCTCTTCCTGACAGCAGCAGAGAGAAGAGAGCGAGTCCTGGATGGCGGGGGTCCTTCTCATGATGGAGTCAGCCACTGGACTAGCCTGGGCACGTTGGCTCCCGTCATACCCTTCCCACCCCCTGGTCATGTATATTATTCTTCCTCACTCACCCCACCCCCACACTGATTTGATGCTTTTTGTCACCTACACTAAAGGGTAACTTTCAGTGGCAAATTAACAACTAATCCACATTTTTGGAGTGTGGGACGAAAATAGAGCACTTATGGGAATCCTACAGTCAAAGGGAGAATGTGCAAACTCCATACAGACAGTACCCGAGATCAGGATTGAACTTGGGTCTCTGGGCTTGTGTGTTAGCAAGCCAGTAGAACCCAAGGATGATTATAGGTCACGTCTTGAATGCATCATAACTTCCAAGATCTCTATGTTGTCCCTCCACAAGTCCAGACAAGGAGTGTCCTGCACTGTACAAGCTGAAACACTAGCTTTGGTGTGATCCACAGACTTAGTAATCATACACCTACATTCAAGATTTGCAAATCCAGGAGATCTTGAGCAACACACAAACAATGCTGGAGGAAATCATCAGGTCAGGCAGCATTTATGGAGGGGAATAAACAGTAGGTGTTTCGGGCCAAGACTTGATTTAGGGTCTCTGCCTGAAACATCAGCTGTTTGTTCTCCTCCACAGATGTTGCCTGATTTGCTGAGTTCCTCCAGTATTTCGTGTGTGTTGCTCTGGCAAAATCTCGGCCAAGTGAAAGGGAACCAGTACCACTGGTAATCAACACACATTCTAGATTCCATATATTCCCAGCTTTGTTACACCGCCCTCACCCCCATGGCAATCAATCCTTTGTACAAACACAGGACAGAACTGTGAGCCAACTGTGGAACTCTCCCAGCAATAACCACCCCATCACATAAACAAGCTTCTGCTACTCAGCCAACTGTGGATCCCATTTACCAGTTGCACTTGGATCTCATGGAGTTTTGTTTGACCTGCCCCACACCAAAAACCTTGCTGAAATCCACAAAAACTACATCAGACCTGCTGCTCATGTTGGCTGCTTTAAGGGTGATACATTGTTAAATCAACTTTGGCAAACTTTAACCAAATCAGTCCTGCTACCAGCTAACCTGTGTCCTTCTCCCCTAGAACTGATTCCGGAGGTTTGCTCAACACTGAAGTTAAACTGAAGACACAAGTGACTGCAGCTGCTGCAATCTTTACTGGAGGAATTCAGGGGGCCAGGAGCAATTTGCAGAGGAAAATTGACAGTCAATATTTCAGATTAGAACCCAGTCCTGATGAAGGGTCTCAACCCGAAATGTTGATTGTCCATTTCCCTGCTAAGATGCTGCCTGACCTGCTGAGTTCCTCCAGCAGATTGCATTTTACTCCTCTTCCATTTCTACAGCAGCAGTCCTAGGACCGTAGTATCTCTGCCCACTGAGGCAGAGAAGGCTTCAGTTACTCGCAAATGCTGACGGCAATTTCTATATCCACTGAATTATTCCTGGGACGTCCACCCCAGCTCTGCTGACAGGAACATACAGATGGTACTGGAATTAGCCAATAATCTTAAAGAGGATACCAAAAGTTTCTTCAGACACATAAAATGTAAAACAGAGGCAAGAGTGGATATCGAATTGCTGGAAAATGATCCTGGAGAGGTAGTAATGGGGGACAAGGAAATGGCGGACAAACTGAATAAGTATTTTGCATTAGTTTTTGAATCGATTTTTAAATCGGAGCAAGAGGCTGAGAGTGAAGGAGTAAGGAATCTTGGAGAGAAGTCATTTTGTTTTACACTGCTCGGGGAAAAGAGGCTAGACTGCACAGGTGCGTGACGTAGAGCGCCAAAGGTTTAAAAAATAAGACCACCATATATAGCGGGCAGTGGAGTGAGAGGGAGCAGAGTGGGACGGCTTTGGCTCAACAGGCTTCGGCATAAACAGGAGGAGGTGAGGGTAGATTCTGGTAAGTTTTGTTTTGTTTGTTTAGAGTAGAGAGAATGCCAGGCAGGATGTTGGAATCCTCCTCTTGCAGGATGTGGGAAGTCAGGGAACCCTCCAGTGTCCCTGACAATGATACCTGCAAGAAGTGCATCCAGCTGCAACTCCTAACAAACCGCGTTAGGGAACTGGAACAGGAGCTGGATGACCTCCGGATCATTCGGGAGAATGAGGTGTTTATAGATAGTAGCTTCAGGGAGGATGTTATGCCAGAGGAGCAGCACACAGGTAATTGGGTAACCGTCAGGCGAGGGAAGGGGAAAGGGCAGTTAGAGCAGGGTTCCCCTGTGGCCATTCCCCTCAACAACAAGTATACCAATTTGGATACTGTTGGGGGGGATGATTTACCTGGGATAAGCTGCGGCAGCCGGATCTCTGGCACTGTGTCTGGTTCTGCAGTGCAGAAGGGAGGGTGGAAGAATAGGAGAGCGGTAGTGATAGGGAACTCGATAGTTAGAGGTACAGACAGGAGGTTCTGTGGTCGTGATAGAGACTCCCGGATGCCAGCTCAGAGATGAATAAGAGGACATGGCTTTAAGGTAAGGGGTGGGAAGTTCAAGGGGATATTAGAGGAAAGTTTTTTACTCAGAGAGTGGTTGGTGCGTGGAATACACTGCCTGAGTCAGTGGTGGAGGCAGATACACTAGTGAAGTTTAAGAAACTACTAGACAGGTATATGGAGGAATTTAAGGTGGGGGCTTATATGGGAGGCAGGGTTTGAGGGTTGGCACAACATTGTGGGCCGAAGGGCCTGTACTGTGCTGTACTATTCTACGTTCTATGTCTTTGATCGCGTGCACAGCATTCTGAAGTGGGAGGGTGATCAGCCAGATGTCGTGGTACACATTGGTACCAATGACGTAGGAAGAAAGAGTGAGGAGGTCCTGGAGAGTGAGCATAGAGAGCTTGGTAGGAAGTTAAAAAGCAAGACCTCGAGGGTGGTAATCTCAGGATTGCTACCTGTGCCACGTGCCAGTGAGGGTAAGAATATGATGCTCTGTAGGATGAACAAGTGGCTGAGGAACTGGTGTAGGGGGCAGGGTTTCAGATTTCAGGATCATTGGGACCTCTTCTGGGGCAGGTGGGACCTGTACAAAAGAGACAGGTTACACCTGAACTACAAGGGGACCAATATCCTTGCAGGGAGGTTCGTTAGTGCTGTTGGGGAGGGTTTAAACCTGATTTGCAGGGGTATGGGAACCAGAGTGCCAGAGAAGATAGTGGAGCCGGGGTTAAAATAAATGATGTTAAAAGTTCATGCAAAGCCACAAATAGAAGGGTTGTGTGTGGTGGTAATAATCTTCTGAGGTGTGTCTATTTCATTGCAAGGAGCATTGTGGGGAAGGCAGTCGAGCTGAGGGCGTGGATTGACACATGGAATTATGACATTACAGCCATTAGTGAAACTTGGCTACAGGAGGGGCAGGACTGGCAGCTTAATATTCCAGGGTTCCGATGTTTCAGATGTGATAGAGGCAGGGGAATGAAGGGTGGGGGTGTGGCATTGCTAGTCAGGGGAATGAAGGGTGGGGGTGTGGCATTGCTAGTCAGGGAAAATACTACAGCAGTGCTCAGGCAGGACAGATTAGAGGGCTTGTCTACTGAGGCAATAAGGGTGGAGCTGAGAAACAGGAAAGGTATGACCACATTAATGGGGTTGTATTATAGACCACCCAATAGTCAGCGAGAATTGGAGGAGCAAATCTGCAGAGAGATAGCAGACAACTGCAAGAAACATAAGTCGTGATATTAGGGCATTTTAATTTTCCACATATTGATTGGGACTCCCATACTGTTAAAGGTCTAGATGGTTTAGAGTTTGTAAAATGTGTTCAGGGAAGTTTTCTAAATCAATATATAGAGGTACCAACTGGAGAGGATGCGATATTAGATTTCCTATTAAGAAACGAGTTAGGACAGGTGATGGAAGTATGTGTAGGGGAACACTTTGGTTCCAGTGATCATAACACCATTAGTTTCAACTTGATCATGGACAAGGATAGATCTGGTCCTAGGGTTGAGGTTTTAAACTGGAAAAAGGGCAAATTTAAAGAAATGAGAAAGGATCTAGAGGACCGCTTCCGGGTCACCTAGGGAATGGCAGCGTAAGGAAGATCTCTTGACAAAAAAGAACGTTAACTGCTCCAAAGCCGAAATTAGACAAATATTTAGTATTATATAACTATATCAATAAAAGGAGGAAGGATGACATCTAAGTATAGGAATAAAAAGTCTGCTGAGAATGCTGATAAATATAACCAGTCGCAGCAACACGAGGTGGCTAGTTTCCCCACGGCTAGCCAGGCCGGAGATAACAAGGAAGAGTTGGTAAACCTAACTTTGATTCTCAAAGAGATTCCTGATTTCCAACAAGATAACAACAAACAGCTGGAATTTATTAAAGGAGAAATAATAAAAACTGATCTGAGGTTAGATGAAGCCAAAGTGAGGATTGTAGGGACTGAGGAGAGGCTGCAAAACACAGAGGAAGTAATAGGAGAAATGCTGAAGCTACAAGAGCAGCTCCAGTGGAAGCTAATAGACCAAGAAGGCCGCTCAAGAAGGGAAAATGTGAGGATCTATGGAGTTCCAGAAGGAGCTGAAGGTAAACCCGGACTGGTGATTCCCTTCGTGGAGAAGCTGCTTAGAGAGAACCTTGATATACCGGATGCAAAAGACCTACAGATAGAAAGGGCCCACCGGGCCTTAGCACTGCAGCCTCCAGCAGGTGCCCAGCCCAGATCGATTCTAGTCAGATTTCTTAGCTACAGAACGAAGGAGGAAGTGCTCAAACTGGCATGGCAAAAGAAAGGCTTTATGTGGAGCGATTGTAAAATCAGCTTTGACCATGATTACGCACTGGGGATTCTTGCCAGACAGAAGGAATATACAGAAGCACGGAGGGTCCTGAAGGAAAACAACATCAAATTCGAGACCCTGTATCCAGCTCGGCTAAGAGTCTTTTACAACGAAGGGACAAAAACCTACACTACAGTGGAGGAGGCAACGTCGGACCTGGCGGACCGGGGCTACCCATAAAGGTTATCACCCAACCGGAGTCGTTACTGGAGAAGATTTGGCGGTGGACATGGCAGCCAGTGCGGCGAGGACGTTCCACTCGAACCAGAGTGTCAAGCTACAAGGAAAAGCTGCAAGTATTCAGATGTGAATGTACACAGAGTGTAGAATAATTGAGAAATGTCTGAAAAGAGTAAATCGTACTTAAAGGTAAAATTAAAGCTGGTAACTGAAAATAAACTAGATGGAATAACTTGAATGATAACAATATGGTTGAGACATAAAAAGGAGAGAATTCTCCATGATTGTTCACACTGCGGGGGGCCCTCTAACACAGGATGAAGATAGAGGTTATCCCTCTAAGCTGAAGCAGGGCAGAAATCAGGCCTCATTGTTGGAAGTCGGGGGAAATTTTCAAATATTCTGCATTCAAAAATGCCTAGGGTTTGGTTTTGTGTTTGGGTTTACTGTTGAGAAGGAATTGCTTACTGTTTGTTTAGAAAGGGAGAGTTTTTTTTTCTAGAGAAAAATGCAAGTTGAACCTGTAAAA
The DNA here is from genome assembly GCF_963921235.1 of Mobula hypostoma. Classification (NCBI taxonomy): domain Eukaryota; kingdom Metazoa; phylum Chordata; class Chondrichthyes; order Myliobatiformes; family Myliobatidae; genus Mobula; species Mobula hypostoma. The sequence goes on along the minus strand of NC_086098.1, from coordinate 162,053,874 downwards.
ATAATTTCTTATAATGTTAATGGGGTTTTGAATCCAATTAAGAGAAATAAGATGGTCTAAATTGAAAAAAGAGAGGGCACAAATAGCTTTCCTTCAGGAAATGCACATGAGCCAATCCGAACATGCAAAATTAAAAAGAATGGGCTTTAAGCATGTATTTTATTCATCATACAAACTGAGCCACAAAAGAGGATTAGCTACTTTAATATCAAGTGTTCTTAACTATGAGCGTATTTCAGAGACTAAAGACAAGGATGGATGATTTGTAAAGATTACAGGAAGAATAGAAGGTACTGAAATAACATTGCTGAATGTTTATGCTCCACAGGTAGTGAATGGTCATTTGAGAGACACATTTTTGACCAAATGACCGGCTCTCAAGGGGTAGTAATCTGCAGAGGGGATTTTAATATTAGGTTAAACTCTGCATTAGATTCTTCAGGAACAGTTATTCAGAACAAACCTCTGACTAGAAAAGTGAAATCATTGATGGAGGAGTTGGGAATAATAGATGTGTGGAGGGAATTACACCCCACTAGTAAAGACTATACATACTACTCTTCCCGTCATTCAGCTTATTCAAGGATAGACTTTCTTTTATATTTAACACAGATAGATTCAAGATAAAAGAGTGTAACATTGCAACGTATTAATTTATTAGACCATAGCCCAGTCTCTATGTCTCTAATTCTGGAAAGGAAAATGAGGAAAACACTATGGAGGTTAAATTCACATATACTGGAGGTTAAATTCACATATACTCAATGATTCGAAAGTAATGGAGAGATTAAGGGGAGAAATCAAAGAATACCTAGACCTTAATGACATGGGAGAAACACCACCAGTGATCTTGTGGGATACGTTGAAAGCTATACTGAGGAAAAATTATTTCTATTACTACTCACATGAAAAAATTTAAAGCACAAAAATTGGCAGACCTTCAAGGAAAATTAAAACAACTTCAAGTCATAGATAGCAATAAAATGAATTCTAATTTAAAACAGGAAATTAAGGAATTGCAAAGTGAAATTGATATTTACACATTGGAAACTCAAAAAATTTCTTTACCTGAGACAAAAGAATGAAGTAGGAGGTAAATCAGCTAAATTATTAGCATATAAGTTACGTAAACAACAAGCAGACAATACAATTCATAACATAAAGAATCCAAAAACAAAGCTTGTTCAGAGTACAATACGGAAAGTTTAAGAGAGTTTTGAAATATATTATCGAGAGCTGTACTCTCAACCCCAGGCCTCCAATGAGTCCCATATAGACATATTTCTGAATTCTTTAGAACTACCCAAGCTTACAGATTTACAAAATGAATGCCTATTAGAACCAGTAACTACCAAAGAACTGAATGTGGCCATCTCTAGATTAAAGGCCATAAAGTCTCCAGGTTCTGATGGGTTTACCTCAGAGTGGTACAAATCACTGAAGTCACAGTTAGCTCCCTTATTACTCAACACCTTTAATTGGCTCTTACAGAGCAGAGAAATTCCACCTTCCTGGAGACAGGCGATTATCTCAGTTATTCCTAAAGAGGGTAAAAGATAAACTAGAATGCAGTAATTAATGGCCAATCAGTGTCCTTAATTTGGATTATAAATTATTTACATCTATATTTACTCGTAGACTGGAAAAGCTTCTACCTGGCCTCATCCACTTAGACCAGACTGGATTCATCCAGCAAAGACAAACTCAGGACAACACAAGGAGAACTTTACACATACTAGAACAAGTTGCTAAGAACGGGACAGAGACAATGGCGGTGGGATTAGACGCCGAGAAAGCTTTTGATTCAATTAGATGGGTATTCCTATACAGAGTGTTAGGAAGATTCGGCTTTCAAGGAAAGTTTATTAAGGTAATCCAGACTTTATATGACAGTCTACAGCTCGAATTAAAATAAACGGGGACCTCTCTGACTCTTTAATTTTAGCGAGAGGAACTAGACAGGGATGCCCAATTTCCCCTCTCCTCTTTGCAATATACATTGAAACTCTTGCCCAACTAATAAGACAGAGCAACATTGTAAAAGGTATCAAGTTGGCAGGGATTGAACAGAAGGTTGGGTTATTCGCAGATGATGTCTTAGTTTATTTGAGTGAACCAGAAAAATCATTCATAGGATTATTTACACTATTGGATGAGTTCAGGAAAATATCAGGTTATAAAATTAATGTAAAGAAAACGCAGGTTATGTCCCTAAATTATACAGCATCCAAAAGACTACAGAATACATACGATCTTAAGTGGGAAGCTAAATAATTAAAATATTTAGGAATAACCCTGACAAAAGAGCTTTCAACGTTGTCACAGGTAAACTATGGGCCATTAATTTCAGAGATAAAAGCAAATATACATAGATGGAATCTTATCCCTTTTTTAAGTCTAAATTGAAGGATAAATACCATAAAAATGAATATTCTCCCTCGGTTACTTTACTTTTTCCGGGCTTTACTTGTGGAGGTAGACGATAATCAATTTACGGAATGGGACAAATGGATTTCCCGCTCTATCCGGCAAGGAAAGAAACCTAGAATCTGATTTAACACTTTACAGTTAAGAAAGAAAGGAGGAGGTATGGCACTTCCTCGCTTGAGAAATTATTTTTATGCTTCACAGATAACCCCTCTGAGGCCTCAATTGCGGGACAAAGGATTGATGGCACAATTGGAAAAGATTAAAAACAGCTGGATAAATCTCACATTAAAATATGGCAGAAAGTGGTTAGTTCATGTGGAATCTACAACATGTTAAAACATTTCAGATGGTGTGCTTATGATACCGAATTCCTTCCCAGCAGAGGAGATAAAAGATTTGAACTATAGATAAAGAAAGGTCTTACAAACTACCTCTCATTCACACATAAAGGTGCATTACAAAGTTTTCAATCCCTGCAGGATAAATACGGCGTAGAACACAATGATTTTTTTTTTTAAGGTACCTTCAAGTACGACACTACTTTAACCAGAGTTGTAGATACACAGACTTATCAACAGCAGAATTGGTATTTTTCAAGATTCTGAAATTGGCTTACAGCTCAATACCAAGTAAATCAATTTCTCGATTATATAATGCCCTCTCTCATGCCAAAAATGAAAAGACATTGTATATTAAAGAGAAGAGGGAAAAAGAAGTGGGGTTGGTACTTTCAGAGGAGGCTTGGGGGAAAATATGCAGCTTTCAGTGGTCTTCGACTAACTCTTTGGTTTGGAGAGAACATTGCTGGAATAATATTATAAGATACTTCAAGACCCCATACCAGGAAAAATACAAAGACACAAACGTGACGTGTTGGAGAAGGTGCGGCTCCAAGGAGGCAAATCATTTCCATTTTTTTTGGGATTGCCCTAAATTATATTGGAAAGGTATACACAGAACATTAGTTAAGGTATTTAAGACTCAGATACCTGTGAACTTGGAGACTCTCTATTTGGGGCATGTATTGTTTTTGGAGCAGAAGAAAGATATAAAGCTGCTGCAGGTCCTTTTAGTGGCAAGTAAGAAATCAATCAGCAGAAAGTGGCTAAATCCAACATGACCTACATTAGAAGATTGGCATGAAATTATTTTGAAAATATTTAAAATGGAAAAGATGACTTATTCTCTGAGAATTCAAAATGAAAAATTTTATCAAATTTGGAATAAATGGATTGAATTTATAACCCCAATACGAGCAGACTTTAGATGACTCTCCTTAAGGTTCCTACTGACCTCCTCATCAATATAGTTATAGTGTTAATGTAAGCTCCCTTGGTTAGAATGCTCACTGTTTTATTTATGGAAAATGTGGAATTAATATAAGTAAAGGAAAAGATTTCGGAAAAAAGGATAAAATGAAGTAAATAAGTTCACAGGGATTGGATAAGTATGTCTGTGGGTAGGAGCAAGTATGAACGTGTACTTGTGAATGTATAAATATATATATTTATACATATATAAAAACCTTTTCCATTTTTTTATATGTCAAAAAGTTTGTGTAATACCTGTGAATACCTCACCCAAATAAAAAATAAAATATAAAAAAAAGAGAAAGGATCTAAAAAGCATAGATTGGGACAGGTTGTTCTCTGGCAAGGATGTGATTGGTAAGTGGGAAGCCATCAAAGGAGGAATTTTGAGAGTACAGAGTTTGTATGTTCCTGTTAGGATTAAAGGCAAAGTGGTAAGAATAAGGAACCTTGGTTCTCAAAGGATATTGGAACACCAATAAAGAAGAAGACAGAGATGTGTGACATGTATAGGAAACAGGGAGCAAATAAGGTGCTTGAGGAGTATAAAAAGTGCAAAAAAATACTTAAGAAAGAAATCAGGAGGGCTAAAAGAAGACATGAGGTTGCTTTGGCAATCAAGGAGAAGGATAATCCAAAGAGCTTCTACAGATATATTAAGAGCAAAAGGAAAGTAAGGGATAAAATTGGTCCTCTTGAAGAAGAGTGGTCGGCTATGTATGGAACCAAGAGAAATGGGGGAGATCTTAAATGGGTTTTTTGCATTTGTATTTACTAAGGAAACTGGCATGGAGTCTATGGAAATAAGGCAAACACGTCTTGAGGTCATGGAACCTATACAGATTGAAGAGGAGGAGGTGCTTACTATCTTGAGGCAAATCAGAGTAGAGGGTATTCCCTTGGACCTTGAAAGAGACTAGTGTTGAAATTGAAGGGGCAGATATATTTAAAATATCGGTATCTACGGGTGAGGTGCCGGAGGATTGGAGGATAGCTCATGTTGCTCCGTTGTTTAAAAAAGGCTCCAAAAGTAATCCGGGAAATTATAGGCCGGTAAGTTTGACGTCGGTAGTAGGTAAATTATTGGAAGGAGTATTGAGAGATAGGATCTACAGGTATTTGGATAGACAGGGATTTATTAGGGAGAGTCAACATGACTTTGTGTGTAGTAGGTCATGTTTGACCAATCTATTGGAGTTTTTCGAGGAGGTTACCAGGAAAGTGGATGAGAGGAAGGCAGTGGATGTTGTCTACATGGACTTCAGTAAGGCCTTTGACAAGGTCTTGCATGGGAGGTTAGTTAAGTATACATGGAGAGGTAGTAAATTGGATTAGACATTGGCTTGACGGAAGAAGCCAGAGAGTGGTAGTGGAGGATTGCTTCTCTGAGTGGAGGCCTGTGACTAGTGGTGTGCCACAGGGATCAGTGCTGGGTCCATTGTTATTTGTCATCTATATCAATTATCTGGATGATAATGTGGTAAATTGGATCAGCATATTTGCTGATGATACAAAGATTGGAGGTGTAGTGGACAGTGAGGAGGGTTTTCAAAGCTTACAGAGGGATTTAGACCAGTTGGAAAAATGGACTGAAAAATGGACTGAAAAATGGCAGGAATTTAATACAGACAGGTGTGAGGTATTGCACGTTGGAAGGACAAACCAAGGTAGAACATACAAGGTAAATGGTAGGGCACTGAGGGGTGCAGTAGAACAGAGGGATCTGGGAATACAGATACAAAATTTCCTAAAAGTGGTGTCACAGGTAGATAGGGTTGTAAAGAGATGGTACATTGGCCTTTATAAATCAAAGTACTGAGTATAAGAGTTGGAATGTTATGGAGAGGCTGTATAAGGCATTGGTGAGGCCAAATTTGGGTATTGTGTGCAGTTTTGGTCACCAAATTACAGGAAGGATATTAATAAGGTTGAAAGAGTGCAGAGAAGGTTTATGAGGATATTGCCGGGACTTGAGAAACTCAGTTACAGAGAAAGGTTGAATAGGTTAGGACTTTTTTCCCTGGAGCGTAGAAGAATGAGGGGAGACTTGATAGAGGTATTTAAAATTATGATGGGTATAGATAGAGTGAATGCAAGCAGGCTTTTTCCACTGAGGCTAGGGGAGAAAAAAAAACCTGAGGACACGGGTTAAGCCTGAGGGGGGAAAAGTTTAAAGGGAACATTAGGGAGGGGCTTCTTCACACAGAGAGTGGTGGCAGTGTGGAATGAGCTGCCAGATGAAGTGGTAAATGTGGGCTCATTTTTAACATTTAAGGAAAACTTGGACAGGTACATGGATAAGAGGTGTATGGAGGGATACGGTCCAGGTGCAGGTCAGTGGGACTAGGCAGAAAAATGGTTTGGCACAGCCAAGAAGGACCAAAAGACCTGTTTCTGTGCTGTAATGTTCTATGGTTCTAGTTTTCACTGTGGAAGCCACTAAAGTACCAGGTGTCAGGGGTCATGAAATTTGTGAAGTTATCATTTCTATGGAGGTTCTTGGGAAACTGAAAGGTCTGAAGGTACACTAGTTACCTGGACCAGATGGTGTACACCTCAGGGTTCTGAAAGAGGTGGCTGAAGAGATTGTCGAGGCATTCGTAATGATCTTTCAAAAATAATTCGAGAATGATTCCAGGAATGAAAGAGTTACCATATGAGGAACATCTGGTAGCTCTTGGGCTGTATTCCCTGCAGTTCAGGAGAATAAGGGGGGGGGGATCTCATAAAAAAATTCCAAATGTTAAAAGGCCTGAACAGATTAGATATGGTAAAGTTATTTCCCATGGTAGGGGATTCTAGGACAAGAGGGCACGACTTCAGGATTGAGGGACGTCCTTTTAGAACAGGGATATGGAGAAATTACTTTAGTCAGAGGGTGGTAAATCTGTGGAACTTGTTGCCATGAGCAGCTGTGGAGGCCAAGTCATTGGGTGCATTTAAGGCAGTGATAGATAGGTTCTTGATTAGCCAGGGCAAAAAAGGGTTTGGGGTGAAATCAGGGGAGTGGGGATGACTAGAAGAATTGGATCAGCCCGTGATTGAATGACGGAGCAGACTCGATGGGCCAAATGGCCTACTTCTGCTCCTATATCTTATGGTCTAGATATCACTAGATTCTGGAATGGTTCTGGAAGACTGGAAAATTGCGAATGTCATTCCACTCTTCAAGAAGGGAGAGAGGCAAAAGAATGGAAACTATAGGCCAGTTAGTCTGACCTCTGTGGTTGGGAAGATATTGGAGTCAATTAATAACGATTAGGTCTCAGAGTACTTGGAGGCACATGACAAAATAGGCTGCAGTCAGCATGTTTCCTCAAGAGAAAATCTTGCCTGACAAATCTGTTGGAATTCTTTGAAGAAATAACAAGCAGGATAGACAAAGGAGAATTAGTTGATGTTGTGGACTTTGGATTTTCAGGCCTTTGACAAGGTGCCACACATGAAGCTGCTTAACAAGCTATGAGCTGATGGTATTAGACAAGATTCTAGCATGGATAAAGCAGCTGCCGATTGGCAGGGAGCAAAGAGCGGGAATAAAGGAAGCCTTTTCTGGTTGGCTGCCAGTGATGAGTGGTGTACCACAGGGGTCTGTGTTGGGGCCAATTCTTGTTGCAAAGTGCGCAGACGATACGAAGATTGGTGGAGGGGCAGGTAGTTTTGAGGAAGCAGAGAGGCTACAGAAGGACAGACAGATTAATAGAATGGGCAAAGAAGTGGTGGATGGAATATAGTGTTGGGAAATGTATGTCATGCACTTTGGTGGAAGAAATGAAAGGGTGACTATTTTTTAAATGGTAAGAAAATACAAAAATATGAGGTGCAAGGGGATTAGGGAGTCCTTGTGCAGGATTCCCTAAAGGTTAATTTGCAGTCTGTGCTGAGGAAGGCAAATGCAATGTTCGCATTCGTTTTAAGAGGACTAGAATATAAAAGCAAGGATGTAATGTTGAGACTTTATAAAGCACTGGTGAGGTCTCACTTGGGGTATTGTGAGCCTTTTGGGTCCCTTATCAAAGGATGTGCTGAAACTGCAGAAGATTCAAAGGAGGTTCACGGAAATTATTCCAGAATTTAATGGCTTATCATTTGAAGAGCATTTGATGGATCTGGGCCTGTACTCAAATTCAGAAGGACGAAGGGTGACCTCATTGAAATCTATTGATTGGTGAAAGACCTTGATAGAGTGGATGTGGAGAGGATGTTTCTTGAAGTGGGAGAGTCTTTAAGACCAAGAGGACACAGCCTCAGAATAGGGGGTGTCCTTTTAGAACAGAGATGAGGAGGAATTTCTTTAGCCAGAGAGTGGTGAATCTGTGGACTTCTTTGCCAAAGGCACCTGTGGAGACCAAGACTTTATGTATATTTATATATAGGGGTCATCAGATTCTTGATTGGTCAGGGCATGAAGGGATACGGGGAGAAGGCTGGAAACTGGGGCTGAGAGGAAAAATGGTGATGAAATGGCAGAGCAGACTCATTGGACCAAATGGCCTAATTCTGCTCCTACGTCTTACAGAATTTCACTAAGTTACCCTCGGGAACTCATAGCCTGCCTTTGCCAACAGGAACATATACACACGGTACCTGGTCAACGACTGACAGATGACGATTCTCTTCTAATTTCTGCTGCAGAATTGGGTTTGGATGGCTGGCAACAAGGGATAGGTAGGGCCTGTATCCCGACAGGAGGTAGGACAGGCAGATTCCCGAAGGCCCATTCCCTAAACAACAAACAGCATTAGTCTGTATGCTTTAAGCTGCACTTATGTACAGGAGGTTATTTAGCGCATCAAAACTTTGTAACATTGAATAATGTCAGGCATGAATCTCACCTCAGTGGACCCATTTTGCACAATATTCTGAATACCCTGCCCAATGAATATCCAGCTATTCTCCCTCTGGGGACACCAAATGGCCTCACCATCACAGAGTAGCTCAGTTCTGGGCTTGTCACTGCATCCAGATACACCTTTGCAAACCACAAACTGTTTCTTACTACCTGTGTAATCACACCCATTCACCACTCGAACACCTGATTTGACCAGCTTACCACAGCACAAACCTGGATGAAATGCCCCATCCTCATTACTAAACTAATTCTTTTCCTCTCGTGTTCACTCCAATACTTTCTCAAATGCCCCAGATACCTCTCCCCAGCTACAATGTTTTTATTAATTAACATTTCTAAATCCATTAAATAATTCTAATTACTTAAACCCTGACAAAACACCCTCTACATTCTATCTGCAGAGGAATACAAGATCTTGTAACTGGTCCATTCATTCATTCAGGTGCCTTGCCGTTTGGGGTGGGCGATCATGTCTCTCCACCCATCACAGTCCCTGACCCTCTGAATTGTAGTTATTGCCTCCCTTGTTTCTAACCATGATGTTATTCCATCTGTCATTTTCATTCTGTCTGCCTCTGCTTCTTTTCCCTCCCAGTTTTCCAGTTGTAACTAAATGTTCTAATGTCTCTCTTCACATGATGTGTCCAAAGAATTTTGATTGCTGTCTTCTGATTTTTTTTAAAGTAATGTACATTTTGTTTTATTTCTCTGTAGAACTTCTCAATTGGTTATCCTGTCCGTATATGATATGCATAACATTCTTCTGAGGAACCACATCTCTGCTGCATTGATTCTTTTTTCAATCACATTTGTGATGGTCCATGACTCGCAGCCATACATCAATATAGGAAGAATGTAGCAGCTGAGAGTTCTAAGGCGGATGTCAATTGCTATTTTCTTGTTCATTAGGGTGTTTCTCATTTCTGTAACTGGTTCACCACACTTTAACCTTTGTTCTGTAATTCACATGAACAATTTCAATTATAATTTAACACCTGGGATGGAGGGAAACCAAGTGTCATGGTGTTGACAGCAGAAGGGAAGTGCTGGGAATTAACTATTAAGGTCAGAGATGTAGAGGAAGCTAGAAACTATGGACTACAGATAACTGCTTCTGTTAAAAGGTTGGTACAACACCACGAGCCAAAGGGCCTGAACTGTGCTGCAATGCTTAATGTTCTATAGCCTGGGCAGACAGGGTGGGATAAGGTATTGTATGTAGGAACACAGGGATAAGACACATGGTCAATGTGGGTGAGCTAACATAAATGGAGAAGAATCTGGCCAAGTTTTCAGAGATTGGAAGGTAGAAGAACGCCTGCCAGGCAGATACATAAGGGACATTAAAAGACTCTTAGAAAGGATGATAGAAAAATAGAGGGCTATTGAGGAGAGAAGGGTTAGATTGATCTCAGAGTAGGCTAAAAGGTCAGCACAACACTGTGGGCCAAAGGACCTGTACTGTTCTGTAATGTTCCACGTTCTGGAAGGCTGGGGTGATAGGGGGATAGGGCAGGGATAAATGTGGGGAGACAGAAAATGGAACTAAAAGATCACCTGAGATGACTAGATTAAATTTCAATGGAAGTTCATTTTAACTTTCATGTACCTTATGGATTTGATTGGGTCATGTAACTTATGTAACTACATTCCCAAACAATTTTCCTTCCTGCAGATGCAGTTTTTTGGGATCGGTTTGGGATTCCTATTTCCAATGGCCCCTTGGGGTTGGGAAGGATTCACATTCTGGATATTTCCCTCAGGGTCAACAAAATTCCCCCATCACAGCTACATTTCCCCACTGGCCCCCCCTCACCATCCCCTGCTGCTCCCAGGCTCACTACTGTCACCCCCCCACCCCCAGACCCCGTTCTTATATCTGCTGTTAACAAAAGGAGACAGCCCCAGGGATATCACTGTCAACCAGAGAATACATCTCTAATGCCTATAATCCATCTCCAACACCCCAGTCAGTTTCAGACCTTTGTCAACAGGGTTTCCCCAACAAGTCAACTATCTCCCCCACCTCTCCCCATCTCTTCCCCTTTCATTCTTCAAGAAGGGAGAGAGGCAGAAGAAAGGAAACTTTCGGCCTCAGTGGTTGGAAAGATGTTTGAGTTGATTATCAACGATAAGGTCTTGAGGCAATTGGAGCCACATGATAAAATAGGCTGAAGTCAGCATGGGTTCCTCAAGGGAAAATCTTGCCTAACAAACATTTGATGAAAGAAAAGCAGAATAAAGGGTGTAAAGGTAGTAAGGTAGAAGGGCTAAAGTGCATATACTTCAATGCAAGAAGCATCAGGAACAAAGGTGATGAACTGAGAGCTTGGATACATACATGGAATTATGATGTAGTGGCCATTACAGAGACTTGGCTGGCACCAGGGCAGAAGGGGTGGCATTCCTGGCCAGGGATACTATTACAGCTACAGAAAGGGTGGGTAATGTAGCAAGATTCTCTTGAGTCAGTATGGGTAGAAGTCAGGAACAGGAAGGGAGCAATTACTCTATTGGGAGTATTCTATAGCCCCCCACCCCCGGTAGCAGCAGAGATACCAAAGAGCAGATTGGGAGGCAGATTTTGGAAAGGTGCAAAAATAACAGGGTTGTTATCACAGGTGACTTTAACTTCCCTAATATTGATTGGTACCTGATTAGTTCCAATGGTTTAGATGGGGCAGAGTTTGTTAAGTGTGTCCAGGACGGATTCCTGTTACAGTATGTTGACCAGCCGACTAGGGGGAATGCCATACTAGATCTAGTATATTAGGTAACGAACCAGGTTAGGTCACAGATCTCTCAGTGGGTGAGCATCTAGGGGACAGTGACCACCGCTCCCTGGCCTTTACCATTATCATGGAAAAGGATAGAATCAGAGGAGACAGGAAAATTTTTAATTGGGGAAGGGCAAATTATGAGGCTATAAGTCTGGAACTTGCAGGTGTGAATTGGGATGATGTTTTTGCAGGGAAATGTACTATGGATATGGGGTCGATGTTTAGGGATCTCTTGCAGAATGTTAGGGATAAATTTGTCCCGGTGAGGAAGATAAAGAATGGTAGGGTGAAGGAACTACAGGTGACAAGTGAGGTGGAGAATCTAGTCAGGTGGAAGGCGGCAGCATACATGAGGTTTAGGAAGCAAGGATCAGATGGGTCTATTGAGGAATATAGGGAAGCAAGAAAGGAGCTTAAGAAGGGGCTGATGAGAGCAAGAAGGAGGCATGAGAAGGCCAGGTGAGTAAGGTAAAAGAAAACCCCAAGGCATTCTTCAATTATGTGAAGAACAAAAGGATGACAGGAGTGAAGGTAGGACTGATTTGAGATAAAGGTGGGAAGATGTGCCTGGAGGCTGTGGAAGTGAGCGAGGTCCTCAATGAATACTTCTGTTCCGTATTCACCAATGAGAGGGAACTTGATGACGGTGAGGACAATATGAGTGAGGTTGATGTTCTGGAGCATGTTGATATTAAGGGAGAGGAGGTGTTGGAGTTATTAAAATACATTAGGACAGGTATGTCCCCGGGGCCTGACGGAATATTCCCCAGGCTGCTCCACTAGGCGAAGGAAGAGATTGCTGAGCCTCTGGCTAGGATCTTTATGTCCTCGTTGTCCATGGGAATGGTACCGGAGGATTGGAGGGAGGCGAATGTTGTCCCCTTGTTCAAAAAAGGTAGTAGGGATAGTCCGGATAATTATAGACCAGTGAGCCTTACGTCTGTGGTGGGAAAGCTGTTGGAAAAGATTCTTAGAGATAGGATCTATGGGCATTTAGAGAATCATGGTCTGATCAGGGACAGTCAGCATGGCTTTGTGAAGGGCAGATCGTGTCTAACAAGCCTGATAGAGTTTTTTGAGGTGGTGACCAGGCATATAGATGAGGGTAGTGCAGTGGATGTGACCTACATGGATTTTAGTAAGGCATTTGACAAGTTTCCATACGGTAGGCTTATTCAGAAAGTCAGAAGGCGTGGGATCCAGGGAAGTTTGGCCAGATGGATTCAGAATTGGCTTGCCTGCAGAAGGCAGAGGGTGGTGGTGGAGGGAGTACATTCGGATTGTGGGGTTGTGACTAGTGGTGTCCCACAAGGATCGGTTCTGGGACCTCTACTTTTCATGATTTTTATTAACGACCTGGATGTAGGGGTAGAAGGGGGGGCTGGCAAGTTTGCAGATGACACAAAGGCTGGTGGTGTTGTAGATAGTGTAGAGGATTGTCAAAGATTGCAGAGAGACATTGATAGGATGTAGAAGTGGGCTGAGAAGTGGCAGATGGAGTTCAACCCGGAGAAGTGTGAGGTGGTACACTTTGGAAGGACAAATTCCAAGGCAGAGTACAAAGTAAATGGCAGAATACCTGGTAATGTGGAGGAGCAGAGGGATCTGGGGGTACATGTCCACAGATCCCTGAAAGTTGCCTTACAGGTAGATGGGGTAGTTAAGAAAGCTTATGGGGTGTTAGCTTTCATAAGTCGAGGGACAGAGTTTAAGAGCCACGAGATAATGATGTAGCTCTATAAAACTCTGGTTAGGCCACACTTGGAGTACTGTGTCCGGTTCTGGTCACCTCACTATAGTAAGGATGTGGAAGCGTTGGAAAGGGTACAGAGGAGATTTACCAGGATGCTGCCTGGTTTAGAGAGTATGCATTATGATCAGAGACTAAGTGAGCTAGGGCTTTACTCTTTGGAGAGGAGGGTGAGAGGAGACATGACAGAGGTGTACAAGATATTCAGAGGAATAGATAGAGTGGACAGCCAGCGCCTCTTCCCCAGGGCACCACTGCTCAATACAAGAGGACATAGTTTTAAGGTAAGGGGTGGGAAGTTCAAGGGGGATATTAGAGGAAGGTTTTTACTCAGAGAGTAGTTGGTGCATGGAATGCACTGCCTGAGTCAGTGGTGGAGGCAGATACACTAGTGAAATTTAAGAGACTACTAGACAGGTATATGGAGGAATTTAAGGTGGGGGGTTATATGGGAGGCAGGATTTAAGGGTTGGCAGAACATTGTGGGCCAAAGGGCCTGTACTGTGCTGCACTATTCTATGTTCTATCTAAACCTGTTGGAATTCTTTCCAGGATCAACAAAGGAGGATCAGTTGATATTATGTACTTGGATTTTCAGAAGGTCTTTGACAAGGTGCCACACACGAGATTGCTTAACAAGCTATGAGCCCATGGTATTACAGAAAGATTCCAGCATGGATAAAGCAATAGCTGACTGGCAGGAAACAAATAATAGGAGTTTTTTCTTGCTGGCTGCCAGTGACTTAACCTTGTGGTGTTCCACGGGCGTCAGTGATGGGACCAATTCTATTTACGTTATATATCAATAGTTTGGAGAATAGAATTGATGGCTTTGTTGCAAAGTTTGCATACAAAATGAAGATAGGTGGAGGGACAGGTAGTTTGAGGAAGTAGAGAGGCTACAGAAGGACTTAGATTAAGAAAACAGGAAAAGAAATGGCAGATGGAATATGGTGTTGGGAAGTGCATGGTCATGCACTTTGGTAGAAGAAATTAAAGGGTTAACTACTTTCTAAATGGAGAGAAAATACAAAAAAACTGAGACACAAAGGGATGGGAGTCCTTGTGCAGGATTCCCCAAAGGTGTATTTGCAGGCTGAGTCTGTGGTGAGGAAGACAAATGTGATGCTAGCATTCATTTCAAGAGGACTTGAATATAAAAGGAAGGATGTAATGTTGAGACTTTATAAAGCACTGGTGAGGCCTCACTTGGAGTATTGTGAACAGTTTTGGGCCTCTATCTTCGAAAGAATGTGCTGAAACAGGAGAGGTTCAAAGGAAGTTCACGGAAATTATTCCAGGATTGAATGGCCTGTGTTATGAAGAGTGCTTGATGGCTCTGGGCCTGTATGCATTGGAGTTCAGAAGAATGAGGGGAGACGTCATTGAAACCTATCGAATGGTGAAAGGCCTTGATACTGTGGATGTGGAAAGGATGTTTCCAAAGGTGGAAGAGTCCAAGACCAGAGGACACAGCCTCAGAATAGAGGGGCGTCCTTTTAGAACGGAGATAAGGAGGAAATTCTTTTGCTAGGGGCGGTGAATCTATGGAATTTGTTGCCACAGACAGCTGTGTGGGCCAAGTCTATATGTATGTTTAAGACAGTTAGATAGATTCTTGATTGGTCAGAGCATGAAGGGATATGGGGAGAAGGCAGTAAATTGGGGCCGAGAGGAAAATTGGATCAACCATGAGGAAACGGCAGAGCAGATCCAATCGGTCAAATGGCCAAATTCTGCTCCTATATCTTATGGTCTTTCACGCTTTCCCAATAAAACTCCGTGTTTCTTGTGGCACAGTAATGGCAAGAGAACTGCTGGTGCGCAACGTATTAAAGCAGGGAGCTGCTGGGTCCTTGGCTGCACGTTCCCCAGACCCAAGGACCAGAACCCTGTCCGCTGAAGCCAATCATTAACGTCGCTCCACACCCAATCGTGTCATACCCACGACAAGGACAGGAATGGTCAGAGACCCATCGTTGGGCAGCACTCTCTCCTCCAGCATCATGAAGGGCAGTGACAGGCCTCACACCAAATTGTCACAGAGCCTTCTCCTGGTGATGTCTTGGCACAAAACTGAGGGTGAAAAAGAAACAAAGTGGGAGTAAGTTCCTTTAGGACTGTCTGCAATTGTTCAAAGATCACTGCACACTTTGTACATCCTTAAAACTGTCGTCTCTATCCATCTGTGCCTTGCTGGTTTACGCTCCACCCATGATGTCACCCACTCCCTTACCCTATGATCCCTATGATCGTGAATGGGGAATGGGGGATTGTGAATGGCGAATGGGGAATGGGGAGGAGTCTGAGTGGGGAATGGAGAGGAGTCTGAATGGGGAATGGGGGGACTGTGAGTGGGGAATGGGGAATGGGGAATGGGGGGACTGTGAGTGGGAAATGGGGAATGGGGGGACTGTGAGTGGGGAATGGGGGGATTGTGAGTGGGGAATGGGGGATTGTGAGTGGGTAAAGGGAAATAAGGAATGGGGTATTGTGAGTGGGGAATGGGGAGATTGTGTGGGGAATGGGGGAAATTGAGTAGGGAATAGGGGGATCTAGGGGGGATGGGGGATGGGGGGATCTAGTGGGGGATCGTGAGGGGTGAACGGGGGTTCGTGAGCGGGGAAGGGGGAGGATCGTGAGCAGGGAATGGGGAATGGGGGGATTGTGAGTGGGGAATGGGGAAATTGTGAGTGGGAATGGGGAATTGGGTATTGTGAGTGGGGATTAGGGAATGGGGGATTGTGAGTGGGGAATTGTGAGTGGGGAATGGGGAATGGGGAGAATTGTGTGGGGATTGGGGAGGATTGTGAGTGGGGAATGGGGAGGATTCTGACTGGGAATGGGGAATAGGGGGATTGTGAGTGGGGAATGGGGGGACTGTGAGTGGGGAATGGGGGATTGCGAGTGGGGAATGGGGGATTGCGAGTGGGGAATGGGGAGGATCGTGAGTAGGGAATGGGGAGGATCGTGAGTGGGAATGGGGAGGATTGTGAGTGGGAATGGGGAGGATTGTGAGTGGGGAATGGGGAGGATTGTGAGTGGGGAATGGGGAGGATTGTGAGTGGCAATGGGATATTGTGAGTGAGGAATGGGGAATAGGGAGGATTGTGAGTGGTGAATGGGGAGGATTGTGAGTGGGAATGGGGGGATTGCGAGTGGGGAATGGGGAGATTGCGAATGGGGAATGGGGGAATTGTGAATGGGAAATGGGGGATTGTGAGTGGTGAATGGGAAATGGGGAATGGGGTATTGTGAGTGGGAATACGGAATGGGGTATTGTGAGTGTGGAATGGGGAATGGGGAGATTGTGTGGGGAATGGGGAACTTGAGTGGGGAATGGGGGGGATCGTGAATGGGGAATGGGGGATTGTGAATAGTGAATGGGGAATGCGGGGATTGTGAGTGGGGAATGGGGAGGATTCTGAGTGGGGAATGGGGGGATTGTGAGTGGGGAATGGGGGGACTGTGAGTGGGGAATGGGGAATGGGGAATGGGGAGATTGTGTGGGGAATGGGGAAATCGAGTAGAGAATGGGGGAATCTAGGGGGGATGGGAACGGGCGATCGTGAGGGGGGAATGGGGGTTCGTGAGCGTGGAAGAGGGAGGATCGTGAGCAGGGAATGGGGTATTGAGAGTGGGCAATGGGGGGATTGTGAGTGGGAATGGGGAATTGTGAGTGGGAATGCGGAATGGGGGATTGTGAGTGGGGAATGGGGAGGATTGTGAGTGGGAATGGGGGATTGTGAATGGGAATGGAGAATGGGGGATTGTGAGTGGGGAATGGGGGATTGTGAGTGGGAATGGGGGATTGTGAGTGGGAATGCGGAATGGGGGATTGTGAGTGGGGAATGGGGAATGGGGAGGATTGTGAGTGGGAATGGGGGATTGTGAGTGGGAATGGGAAATGGGGAGGATTGTGAGTGATGAATGGGGAGGATTCTAAGTGGGAATGGGGAATGGGGGATCGCGAGTGGGGAATGGGGAGGATTGTGAGGGGGAATGGGGAATGGGGGATTGTGAGTGGGGAATGGGGAGGATTGTGAGTGATGAATGGGGAGGATTCTAAGTGGGAATGGGAAATGGGGGGATCGCGAATGGGGAATGGGGGATTGTGAATGGCGAATGGGGAATGTGGGGATTGTGAGTGCAGAATGGGGGGATTGTGAATGGGGAATGGGGTGATTGTGAATGGGGAATGGGGGTATTGTGAGTGGGGAATGAGGGGATTGTGAGTGGGGAATGGGGAGATTGTGTGGGGAATGAGGGAAATTGAGTAGGGAATGGGGGGAATGGGGAGATGGGGGATCGAGGGGGGATGGGGAACGGGCGATCGTGAGGGGGGGACGGGGGTTCGTGAGCGGGGAAGGGGTAGGATCATGAGCAGAGAATGGGGTATTGTGAGTGGGGAATGGGGGATTGTGAGTGGGAATGGGGGATTGTGAGTGGGAATGCGGAATGGGGGATTGTAAGTGGGGAATGGGGAATGGGGGGATCGCGAGTGGGGAATGGGGAGGATTGTGAGGGGGAATGGGGAATGGGGGATTGTGAGTGGGGAATGGGGAATGGGGAGGATTGTGAGTGATGAATGGGGAGGATTCTAAGTGGGAATGGGAAATGGGGGGATCGCGAATGGGGAATGGGGGATTGTGAGTGCAGAATGGGGGGATTGTGAATGGGGAATGGGGGGATTGTGAATGGGGAATGGGGGTATTGTGAGTGGGGAATGAGGGGATTGTGAGTGGGGAATGGGAAATGGGGAATGGGGTCTTGTGAGTGGGGAATGGGGAGATTGTGTGGGGAATGAGGGAAATTGAGTAGGGAATGGGGGGAAATGGGGAGATGGGGGATCGAGGGGGGATGGGGAACGGGCGATCGTGAGGGGGGGACGGGGGTTCGTGAGCGGGGAAGGGGTAGGATCATGAGCAGAGAATGGGGTATTGAGAGTGGGGAATGGGGAATGGGGGGATTGTGAGTGGGGAATGGGGAATTTGTGAGTGGGGAATGGGGAATTTGTGAGTGGGGAATGGGGAAATTGTGAGTGGGGAATGGGGAAATTGTGTGTGGGAATGGGGAATTGGGTATTGTGGGTGGGGATTAGGGAATTCTGAGTGGGGGATTGTGAGTGGGGAATGGGGGATTCTGAGTGGGGGATTGTGAGTGGGGAATGGGGGATTGTGAGTGGGGAATGGGGAATTGTGTAGGGATTGGGGAGGATTGTGAATGGGGAATGGGGAGGATTCTGAGTGGGAATGGGGAATGGGGGATTGTGAGTGGGATTGGGGATTGGGGGATTGTGAGTGGGGAATGAGGAGGATTGTGAGTGGAATGGGGGATTGTGAGTGGGGAATGGGGGATTGTGAGTGGGGAATGGGGGATTGTGAGTGGGGAATGGGGAGGATTATGAGTGGCAATGGGATATTGTGAGTGGGGAATGGGCAATGGGGGATTGTGAGTGGGGAATGGGGAGGATTCTGAGTGGGAATGGAGGGATTGTGAGTGGGGAATGGGGGGACTGAGTGGGGAATGGGGAATCGGGTATTGTGAGTGGGGAATGGGGAGATTGTGTGGTGCATGGGGGAACTTGAGTGGGTAATGGGGGGGATCTAGGGGGGATGTTTTGATTGAGTGATCGAGGGGGGATGGGGGGATTGAAGGGGGGATGGGGAAAGGGCGATCGTGAGTGGGGAACGGGGGTTTGTGAGCCGGAAAGGGGGAGGATCGTGAGCGGGGAAGGGGAGAATCGTGAGCGGGGAAGGGGGGAATTGTGAGTGGGGAAGGGGGGAATTGTGAGCGGGGAAAGGGGAAGATCATGAGCAGGGAATGGGGTATTGAGAGTGGGGATTAGGGAATGTGAGTGGGGAATGGGGAATGGGGAATGAGGGATTGTGTGTGGGAATGGGGAATGGGGGATTGAGAGTGGGGAACTGTGAGTGGGGAATTGTGAGTGGGGAATTGTGAGTGGGGAATTGTGAGTGGGGAGTGGGGAATGGGGAGAATTGTGTGGGGATTGGGG
The DNA here is from genome assembly GCF_963921235.1 of Mobula hypostoma. Classification (NCBI taxonomy): domain Eukaryota; kingdom Metazoa; phylum Chordata; class Chondrichthyes; order Myliobatiformes; family Myliobatidae; genus Mobula; species Mobula hypostoma. Next base: position 162,034,736 of record NC_086098.1, on the reverse strand, counting down.
AGGATTCTGAGTGGGGAATGGGGAGGATTGTGAATGGGGAATGGGGAGGATTCTGAGTGGGAATGGGGGATTGTGAGTTGGAATGGGGTATTGTGAGTGGGGAATGGGGAGATTGTGTGGCAAATGGGGGAACTTGAGTGGGGAATGGGGGGATCTAGGGAGGATGGGTTGATTGAGTTATCGAGGGGGGGATGGTGGGATTGAAAGGGGGGATGGGGAACGGGCGATCGTGAGCTGGGAACGGGGGTTTGTGAGCGGGAAAGGGGGAGAATCGTGAGCGGGGAAAGGGGAGGATCATGAGCAGGGAATGGGGTATTGAGATTGGGGAATGGGGGGATTGTGAGTGGGGAATGGGGTATTGTGAGTGGGGATTGGGGAATGGGGATTGTGAGTGGGGAATGGGGAGGATTCTGAGTGGGGAATGGGGAGCCTGTGAGTGGGGAATGGGGGGATTGTGAGTGGGGAATGGGGAATGGGGTATTGTGAGTGGGGAATGGGGAATGGGCAGATTGTGTGGGGAATGGGGGAAATTGAGTAGAGAATGGGGGGAATCTAGGGGGGATGGGGAGCGGGCGATCGTGAGCTGGGAACGGGGGTTTGTGAGCGGGAAAGGGGGAGAATCGTGAGTGGGGAAGGGGGGATTTATGAGCGGGGAAAAGGGAGGATCATGAGCAGGGAATGGGATATTGAGATTGGGGAATGGGGGATTGTGAGTGGGGAATGGGGAGGATTCTGAGTGGGGAATGGGGGGACTGTGAATGGGAAATGGGGAATGGGGTATTGTGAGTGGGGAATGAGGAATGTGCAGATTGTGTGGGGAATGGGGGAAATTGAGTAGAGAATGGGGGGAATCTGGGGGGGATGGTGCAATCGAGGGGGGGATGGGGAATGGGCAATCGTGAGAGTGGAACGGGGGTTCGTGAGCGTGGAAGAGGGAGGATCGTGAGCAGGGAATGGGGTATTGAGAGTGGGCAATGGGGGGATTGTGAGTGGGAATGGGGAATTGGGTATTGTGAGTGGGGATTGGGGAATTCTGAGTGGGGGATTGTGAGTGGGGAATGGGGGATTGTGAGTGGGAATGCGGAATGGGGGACTGTGAGTGGGGAATGGGGAATGGGGAGGATTGTGAGTGGGAATGGGGGATTGTGAGTGGGAATGTGGGATTGTGAGTGGGAATGGGGAATGGGGGATTGTGAGTGGGGAATGGGGGATAGTGAGTGGGGAATGGGGAATGGGGAATGGGGAGGATTGTGAGTGATGAATAGGGAGGATTCTAAGTGGGAATGGGGAATGGGGGGATTGCGAGTGGGGAATGGGGAGGATTGTGAGTGGGAATGGGGGATTGTGAGTGGGAATGGGGAATGGGGGATTGTGAGTGATGAATGGGGAGGATTCTAAGTGGGAATGGGGAATGGGGGGATTGCGAGTGGGGAATGGGGAGGATTGTGAGTGGGAATGGGGGATTGTGAGTGGGAATGGGGAATGGGGGATTGTGAGTGGGGACTGGGGGATAGTGAGTGGGGAATGGGGAATGGGGAATGGGGAGGATTGTGAGTGATGAATAGGGAGGATTCTAAGTGGGAATGGGGAATGGGGGGATTGCGAGTGGGGAATGGGGAGGATTGTGAGTGGGAATGGGGGATTGTGAGTGGGAATGGGGAATGGGGGATTGTGAGTGATGAATGGGGAGGATTCTAAGTGGGAATGGGGAATGGGGGGATTGCGAGTGGGGAATGGGGAGGATTGTGAGTGGGAATGGGGGATTGTGAGTGGGAATGGGGAATGGGGGATTGTGAGTGATGAATGGGGAGGATTCTAAGTGGGAATGGGGAAATTGTGAGTGGGGAATGGGGGATGGAGAATGGGGGGATTGTGAGTGGGGAATGGGGGGATTGTGAGTGGGGAATGGGAAAAGGGGAATGGGGTATTGTGAGTGGGGAATGGGGAATGGGGAGATAGAGTGCGGAATGGGGGAACTTGAGTGGGGAATGGGGGGATCGCGAATGGGGAATAGGGGATTGTGAATGCTGAATGGGGAATGGGGGGATTGTGAGTGGGGAATGGGAAATGGGGAATGGGGTATTGTGAGTGGGGAATGGGGAGATTGTGTGTGGAATGGGGGAAATTGAGTAGGGAATGGGGGAAATGGGGAGATGGGGGATCGAGGGGGGATGGGGAACGGGCGATCGTGAGGGGGGGACGGGGGTTCATGAGCGGGGAAGGGGGAGGATCGTGAGCAGAGAATGGGGTATTGAGAATGGGGAATGGGGAATGGGGGGATTGTGAGTGGGGAATGGGGAAATTGTGAGTGGGAAATGGGGAATTTGTGAGTGGGGAATGGGGAATTTGTGAGTGGGGAATGGGGAATTTAGTGTGGGAATGGGGAATTGGGTATTGTGAGTGGGGATTAGGGAATTCTGAGTGGGGGATTGTGAGTGGGGATTGGGGAATGGGGGATTGAGAGTGGGGAATGGGGAATTGTGTGGGGATTGGGGAGGATTCTGAGTGGGAATGGGGAATGGGGGGATTGCGAGTGGGGAATGGGGAGGATTGTGAGTGGTAATGGGGAATGGGGGATTGTGAGTGGGAATGGGGGATTGTGAGTGATGAATGGGGAGGATTCTAAGTGGGAATGGGGAATGGGGGGATTGTGAGTGGGGAATGGGGGGATTGTGAGTGGGGAATGGGGGGATTGTGAATGGGGAATGGGAAATGGGGAATGGGGTATTGTGAGTGGGGAATGGGGGGATTGTGAATGGGGAATGGGAAATGGGGAATGGGGTATTGTGAGTGGGGAATGGGGAGATAGTGTGAGGAATGGGGGAACTTGAGTGGGGAATGGGGGGATGGGGAATGGGGGGATTGTGAGTGGGGAATGGGGGGATTGTGAATGGGGAATGGGAAATGGGGAATGGGGTATTGTGAGTGGGGAATGGGGGGATTGTGAATGGGGAATGGGAAATGGGGAATGGGGTATTGTGAGTGGGGAATGGGGAGATAGTGTGAGGAATGGGGGAACTTGAGTGGGGAATGGGGGGATCGCGAATGGGGAATGGGGGATTGTGAATGGTGAATGGGGAATGGGGGGATTGTGAGTGGGGAATGGGAAATGGGGAATGGGGTATTGTGAGTGGGGAATGGGGAGATAGTGTGCGGAATGGGGGAACTTGAGTGGGGAATGGGGGGATCGCGAATGGGGAATGGGGGATTGTGAGTGCAGAATGGGGGGATTGTGCATGGGGAATGGGGGGATTGTGAATGGGGAATGGGGGTATTGTGAGTGGGGAATGAGGGGATTGTGAGTGGGGAATGGGAAATGGGGAATGGGGTCTTGTGAGTGGGGAATGGGGAGATTGTGTGGGGAATGAGGGAAATTGAGTAGGGAATGGGGGGAAATGGGGAGATGGGGGATCGAGGGGGGATGGGGAACGGGCGATCGTGAGGGGGGGACGGGGGTTCGTGAGCGGGGAAGGGGTAGGATCATGAGCAGAGAATGGGGTATTGAGAGTGGGGAATGGGGAATGGGGAATGGGGGGATTGTGAGTGGGGAATGGGGAATTTGTGAGTGGGGAATGGGGAATTTGTGAGTGGGGAATGGGGAAATTGTGAGTGGGGAATGGGGAAATTGTGTGTGGGAATGGGGAATTGGGTATTGTGGGTGGGGATTAGGGAATTCTGAGTGGGGGATTGTGAGTGGGGAATGGGGGATTCTGAGTGGGGGATTGTGAGTGGGGAATGGGGGATTGTGAGTGGGGAATGGGGAATTGTGTAGGGATTGGGGAGGATTGTGAATGGGGAATGGGGAGGATTCTGAGTGGGAATGGGGAATGGGGGATTGTGAGTGGGAATGGGGAATGGGGGATTGTGAGTGGGGAATGAGGAGGATTGTGAGTGGAATGGGGGATTGTGAGTGGGGAATGGGGGATTGTGAGTGGGGAATGGGGGATTGTGAGTGGGGAATGGGGGATTGTGAGTGGGGAATGGGGAGGATTATGAGTGGCAATGGGATATTGTGAGTGGGGAATGGGCAATGGGGGATTGTGAGTGGGGAATGGGGAGGATTCTGAGTGGGAATGGAGGGATTGTGAGTGGGGAATGGGGGGACTGAGTGGGGAATGGGGAATCGGGTATTGTGAGTGGGGAATGGGGAGATTGTGTGGTGCATGGGGGAACTTGAGTGGGTAATGGGGGGGATCTAGGGGGGATGTTTTGATTGAGTGATCGAGGGGGGATGGGGGGATTGAAGGGGGGATGGGGAAAGGGCGATCGTGAGTGGGGAACGGGGGTTTGTGAGCCGGAAAGGGGGAGGATCGTGAGCGGGGAAGGGGAGAATCATGAGCGGGGAAGGGGGGAATTGTGAGTGGGGAAGGGGGGAATTGTGAGCGGGGAAAGGGGAAGATCATGAGCAGGGAATGGGGTATTGAGAGTGGGGATTAGGGAATGTGAGTGGGGAATGGGGAATGGGGAATGAGGGATTGTGTGTGGGAATGGGGAATGGGGGATTGAGAGTGGGGAACTGTGAGTGGGGAACTGTGAGTGGGGAATTGTGAGTGGGGAATTGTGAGTGGGGAATTGTGAGTGGGGAATTGTGAGTGGGGAGTGGGGAATGGGGAGAATTGTGTGGGGATTGGGGAGGATTCTGAGTGGGGAATGGGGAGGATTGTGAATGGGGAATGGGGAGGATTCTGAGTGGGAATGGGGGATTGTGAGTGGGAATGGGGTATTGTGAGTGGGGAATGGGGAGATTGTGTGGCAAATGGGGGAACTTGAGTGGGGAATGGGGGGATCTAGGGAGGATGGGTTGATTGAGTTATCGAGGGGGGGATGGTGGGATTGAAAGGGGGGATGGGGAACGGGCGATCGTGAGCTGGGAACGGGGGTTTGTGAGCGGGAAAGGGGGAGAATCGTGAGCGGGGAAAGGGGAGGATCATGAGCAGGGAATGGGGTATTGAGATTGGGGAATGGGGGGATTGTGAGTGGGGAATGGGGTATTGTGAGTGGGGATTGGGGAATGGGGATTGTGAGTGGGGAATGGGGAGGATTCTGAGTGGGGAATGGGGAGCCTGTGAGTGGGGAATGGGGGGATTGTGAGTGGGGAATGGGGAATGGGGTATTGTGAGTGGGGAATGGGGAATGGGCAGATTGTGTGGGGAATGGGGGAAATTGAGTAGAGAATGGGGGGAATCTAGGGGGGATGGGGAGCGGGCGATCGTGAGCTGGGAACGGGGGTTTGTGAGCGGGAAAGGGGGAGAATCGTGAGTGGGGAAGGGGGGATTTATGAGCGGGGAAAAGGGAGGATCATGAGCAGGGAATGGGATATTGAGATTGGGGAATGGGGGATTGTGAGTGGGGAATGGGGAGGATTCTGAGTGGGGAATGGGGGGACTGTGAATGGGAAATGGGGAATGGGGTATTGTGAGTGGGGAATGAGGAATGTGCAGATTGTGTGGGGAATGGGGGAAATTGAGTAGAGAATGGGGGGAATCTGGGGGGGATGGTGCAATCGAGGGGGGGATGGGGAATGGGCAATCGTGAGAGTGGAACGGGGGTTCGTGAGCGTGGAAGAGGGAGGATCGTGAGCAGGGAATGGGGTATTGAGAGTGGGCAATGGGGGGATTGTGAGTGGGAATGGGGAATTGGGTATTGTGAGTGGGGATTGGGGAATTCTGAGTGGGGGATTGTGAGTGGGGAATGGGGGATTGTGAGTGGGAATGCGGAATGGGGGACTGTGAGTGGGGAATGGGGAATGGGGAGGATTGTGAGTGGGAATGGGGGATTGTGAGTGGGAATGTGGGATTGTGAGTGGGAATGGGGAATGGGGGATTGTGAGTGGGGAATGGGGGATAGTGAGTGGGGAATGGGGAATGGGGAATGGGGAGGATTGTGAGTGATGAATAGGGAGGATTCTAAGTGGGAATGGGGAATGGGGGGATTGCGAGTGGGGAATGGGGAGGATTGTGAGTGGGAATGGGGGATTGTGAGTGGGAATGGGGAATGGGGGATTGTGAGTGATGAATGGGGAGGATTCTAAGTGGGAATGGGGAATGGGGGGATTGCGAGTGGGGAATGGGGAGGATTGTGAGTGGGAATGGGGGATTGTGAGTGGGAATGGGGAATGGGGGATTGTGAGTGATGAATGGGGAGGATTCTAAGTGGGAATGGGGAAATTGTGAGTGGGGAATGGGGGATGGAGAATGGGGGGATTGTGAGTGGGGAATGGGGAGATAGTGTGAGGAATGGGGGAACTTGAGTGGGGAATGGGGGGATCGCGAATGGGGAATGGGGGATTGTGAATGGTGAATGGGGAATGGGGGGATTGTGAGTGGGGAATGGGAAATGGGGAATGGGGTATTGTGAGTGGGGAATGGGGGAAATTGAGTAGGGAATAGGGGAAATGGGGAGATGGGGGATCGAGGGGGGATGGGGAACGGGCGATCGTGAGGGGGGACGGGGGTTCGTGAGCGGGGAAGGGGGAGGATCGTGAGCAGAGAATGGGGTATTGAGAGTGGGGAATGGGGAATGGGGGGATTGTGAGTGGGGCATGGGGAATTTGTGAGTGGGGAATGGGGAAATTGTGTGTGGGAATGGGGAATTGGGTATTGTGAGTGGCGATTAGGGAATTCTGAGTGGGGGATTGTGAGTGGGGATTGGGGAATGGGGATTGTGAGTGGGGAATGGGGGATTGTGTGGGGATTGAGGAGGATTCTGAGTGGGAATGGGGAATGGGGGGATTGTGAGTGGGGAATGGGGAGGATTGTGAGTGGGAATGGGGAATGGGGGATTGTGAGTGGGGAATGGGGAATGGGGAGGATTGTGAGTGATGAATGGGGAGGATTCTAAGTGGGAATGGGGAATGGGGGGATCGCGAATGGGGAATGGGGGATTGAGAATGGCGAACGGGGAATGGGGGGATTGTGAGTGGGGAATGGGGAGATTGTGTGGGGAATGGGGGAAATTGAGTAGGGAATGGGGGAAATGGGGAGATGGGGGATCGAGGGGGGATGGGGAACGGGGGTTCGTGAGCGGAGAAGGGGTAGGATCATGAGCAGAGAATGCGGTATTGAGAGTGGGGAATGGGGAATGGGGGGATTGTGAGTGGGGAATGGGGAAATTGTGAGTGGGGAATGGGGAATTTGTGAGTGAGGAATGCGGAAATTGTGTGTGGGAATGGGGAATTGGGTATTGTGAGTGGGGATTAGGGAATTCTGAGTGGGGTATTGTGAGTGGGGAATGGGGGATTGTGAGTGGGAATGGGGGATTGTGAGTGGGAATGGGGGATTGTGTGTGGGAATGGGGAATGGGGTATTGTGAGTGGGGAATGGGGAATTGTGAGTGGGGAATGGGGAATTGTGAGTGGGGAATGGGGAATTGTGTAGGGATTGGGGAGGATTGTGAATGGGGAATGGGGAGGATTCTGAGTGGGAATGGGGAATGGGGAGGATTCTGAGTGGGAATGGGGAATGGGGAGGATTCTGAGTGGGAATGGGGAATGGGGGGATTGTGAGTGGAGAATGAGGAGGATTGTGAATGGGGAATGGGGAGGATTCTGAGTGGGAATGGGGAATGGGGAGGATTCTGAGTGGGAATGGGGAATGGGGAGGATTCTGAGTGGGAATGGGGAATGGGGAGGATTCTGAGTGGGAATGGGGAATGGGGGGATTGTGAGTGGAGAATGAGGAGGATTGTGAGTGGGAATGGGGGATTGTGAGTGGGGAATGGGGATTGTTTGTGGGGAATGGTGATTGTGAGTGGGGAATGGGGGATTGTGAGTGGCAATGGGATATTGTGAGTGGGGAATGGGGAATGGGGGATTGTGAGTGGGGATTGGGGAGGATTGAGTGGGAATGGAGGGATTGTGAGTGGGGAATGGGGGGACTGTGAGTGGGGAATGGGGGGACTGTGAGTGGGGAATGGGGAAATTGGGTATTGTGAGTGGCGATTAGGGAATTCTGAGTGGGGGATTGTGAGTGGGGATTGGGGAATGGGGGATTGAGAATGGCGAACAGGGAATGGGGGGATTGTGAGTGGGGAATGGGGAGATTGTGTGGGGAATGGGGGAAATTGAGTAGGGAATGGGGAAATGGGGAGATGGGGGATCGAGGGGGGATGGGGAACGGGGGTTCGTGAGCGGGAAAGGGGTAGGATCATGAGCAGAGAATGCGGTATTGAGAGTGGGGAATGGGGAATGGGGGGATGGGGAATGGGGAATGGGGGGATTGTGAGTGGGGAATGGGGAAATTGTGAGTGGGGAATGGGGAATTTGTGAGTGAGGAATGCGGAAATTGTGTGTGGGAATGGGGAAATTGTGTGTGGGAATGGGGAATTGGGTATTGTGAGTGGGGATTAGGGAATTCTGAGTGGGGATTAGGGAATTCTGAGTGGGGTATTGTGAGTGGGGAATGGGGGATTGTGAGTGGGAATGGGGGATTGTGAGTGGGAATGGGGGATTGTGTGTGGGAATGGGGAATGGGGTATTGTGAGTGGGGAATGGGGAATTGTGAGTGGGGAATGGGGAATTGTGAGTGGGGAATGGGGAATTGTGTAGGGATTGGGGAGGATTGTGAATGGGGAATGGGGAGGATTCTGAGTGGGAATGGGGAATGGGGAGGATTCTGAGTGGGAATGGGGAATGGGGAGGATTCTGAGTGGGAATGGGGAATGGGGAGGATTCTGAGTGGGAATGGGGAATGGGGGGATTGTGAGTGGAGAATGAGGAGGATTGTGAGTGGGAATGGGGGATTGTGAGTGGGGAATGGGGATTGTTTGTGGGGAATGGTGATTGTGAGTGGGGAATGGGGGATTGTGAGTGGCAATGGGATATTGTGAGTGGGGAATGGGGAATGGGGGATTGTGAGTGGGGATTGGGGAGGATTGAGTGGGAATGGAGGGATTGTGAGTGGGGAATGGGGGACTGTGAGTGGGGAATGGGGGAACTGTGAGTGGGGAATGGGGAAATTGTGTGTGGGAATGGGGAATTGGGTATTGTGAGAGGCGATTAGGGAATTCTGAGTGGGGGATTGTGAGTGGGGATTGGGAATGGGGGATTGTGAGTGGGGAATGGGGGATTGTGTGGGGATTGGGGAGGATTCTGAGTGGGAATGTTTAATGGGGGGATTGTGAGTGGGGAATGGGGAGGATTGTGAGTGGGAATGGGGAATGGGGGATTGTGAGTGGGGAATGGGGAATGGGGAGGATTGTGAGTGATGAATGGGGAGGATTCTAAGTGGGAATGGGGAATGGGGGGATCGCGAATGGGGAATGGGGGATTGTGAATGGCGAACGGGGAATGGGGGAATTGTGAGTGGGGAATGGGGAGATTGTGTGGGGAATGGGGGAAATTGAGTAGGGAATGGGGAAATGGGGAGATGGGGGATCGAGGGGGGATGGGGAACGGGGGTTCGTGAGCGGGGAAGGGGTAGGATCATGAGCAGAGAATGGGGTATTGAGAGTGGGGAATGGGGAATGGGGAATGGGAGGATTGTGAGTGGGGAATGGGGAAATTGTGAGTGGGGAATGGGGAATTTGTGAGTGAGGAATGGGGAAATTGTGTGTGGGAATGGGGAATTGGGTATTGTGAGTGGGGATTAGGGAATTCTGAGTGGGGGATTGTGAGTGGGGAATGGGGGATTGTAAGTGGGGAATGGGGGATTGTGTGTGGGGATGGGGGATTGTGTGTGGGGATGGGGGATTGTGTGTGGGAATGGGGAATGGGGTATTGTGAGTGGGGAATGGGGAATTGTGAGTGGGGAATGGGGAATTGTGTAGGGATTGGGGATGATTGTGAATGGGGAATGGGGAGGATTCTGAGTGGGAATGGGGAATGGGGAGGATTCTGAGTGGGAATGGGGAATGGGGGGATTGTGAGTGGGGAATGAGGAGGATTGTGAGTGGGGAATGGGGGATTGTGAGTGGGGAATGGGGGATTGAGAGTGGCAATGGGATATTGTGAGTGGGGAATGGGGATTGTGAGTGGGGATTGGGGAGGATTCTGAGTGGGAATGGAGGGATTGTGAGTGGGGAATGGGGGGACTGTGAGTGGGGAATGGGGGGACTGTGAGTGGGGAATAGGGAAATTGTGTGTGGGAATGGGGAATTGGGTATTGTGAGTGGCGATTAGGGAATTCTGAGTGGGGATTGGGGAATGGGGAATTGTGAGTGGGGAATGGGGAGGATTGTGAGTGGGAATGGGGAATGGGGGATTGTGAGTGGGGAATGGGGAATGGGGAGGATTGTGAGTGATGAATGGGGAGGATTCTAAGTGGGAATGGGGAATGGGGGATTGTGAATGGCGAACGGGGAATGGGGGGATTGTGAGTGGGGAATGGGGGGATTGTGAGTGGGGAATGGGGAGATTGTGTGGGGAATGGGGGAAATTGAGTAGGGAATGGGGGAAATTGAGTAGGGAATGGGGGGAAATGGGGAGATGGGGGATCGACGGGGGATGGGGAACAGGGGTTCGTGAGCGGGGAAGGGGTAGGATCATGAGCAGAGAATGGGGTATTGAGAGTGGGGAATGGGGGGATTGTGAGTGGGGAATGGGGAAATTGTGAGTGGGGAATGGGGGATTGTGAGTGGGGAATGGGGGATTGTGAGTGGCAATGGGATATTGTGAGTGGGGAATGGGGATTGTGAGTGGGGATTGGGGAGGATTCTGAGTGGGAATGGAGGGATTGTGAGTGGGGAATGGGGGGACTGTGAGTGGGGAATGGGGGGACTGTGAGTGGGGAATAGGGAAATTGTGTGTGGGAATGGGGAATTGGGTATTGTGAGTGGCGATTAGGGAATTCTGAGTGGGGGATTGTGAGTGGGGATTGGGGAATGGGGAATTGTGAGTGGGGAATGGGGAGGATTGTGAGTGGGAATGGGGAATGGGGGATTGTGAGTGGGGAATGGGGAATGGGGAGGATTGTGAGTGATGAATGGGTAGGATTCTAAGTGGGAATGGGGAATGGGGGATTGTGAATGGCGAACGGGGAATGGGGGGATTGTGAGTGGGGAATGGGGGGATTGTGAGTGGGGAATGGGGAGATTGTGTGGGGAATGGGGGAAATTGAGTAGGGAATGGGGGAAATTGAGTAGGGAATGGGGGAAATGGGGAGATGGGGGATCGACGGGGGATGGGGAACAGGGGTTCGTGAGCGGGGAAGGGGTAGGATCATGAGCAGAGAATGGGGTATTGAGAGTGGGGAATGGGGGGATTGTGAGTGGGGAATGGGGAAATTGTGAGTGGGGAATGGGGAATTTGTGAGTGAGGAATGGGGAAATTGTGTGTGGGAATGGGGAATTGGGTATTGTGAGTGGGGATTAGGGAATTCTGAGTGGGGGATTGTGAGTGGGGAATGGGGGATTGTGTGTGGGAATGGGGGATTGTGTGTGGGGATGGGGGATTGTGTCTGGGAATGGGGAATGGGGTATTGTGAGTGGGGAATGGGGAATTGTGAGTGGGGAATGGGGAATTGTGAGTGGGGAATGGGGAATTGTGTAGGGATTGGGGAGGATTGTGAAATGGGGAATGGGGAGGATTCTGAGTGGGAATGGGGAATGGGGAGGATTCTGAATGGGAATGGGGAATGGGGGGATTGTGAGTGGGGAATGAGGAGGATTGTGAGTGGGGAATGGGGGATTGTGAGTGGCAATGGGATATTGTGAGTGGGGAATGGGGAATGGGGTATTGTGAGTGGGGAATGGGGAGATTGTGTGGTGCATGGGGGAACTTGAGTGGGTAATGGGGGGATCTAGGGAGGATGGGTTGATTGAGTGATCGAGGGGGATGGGGGATTGAAAGGGGGGATGGGGAAAGGGCGATCGTGAGCGGGGAACGGGGGTTTGTGAGCAGGAAAGGGGGAGGATTGTGAGCGGGGAACGGGGAGAATTGTGAGCGGGGAAGGGGGGAATTGTGAGCGGGGAAAGGGGAGGATCATGAGCAGGGAATGGGGTATTGAGAGTGGGGAATGGGGAATTTGTGAGTGGGGAACGGGGAAATTGTGAGTGGGGAACGGGGAATTTGTGAGTGAGGAATGGGGAAATTGTGTGTGGGAATGGGGAAATTGTGTGTGGGAATGGGGAATGGGGTATTGTGAGTGGGGAATGGGGAATTGTGAGTGGGGAATGGGGAATTGTGTAGGGATTGGGGAGGATTGTGAATGGGGAATGGGGAGGATTCTGAGTGGGAATGGGGAATGGGGAGGATTCTGAGTGGGAATGGGGAATGGGGGGATTGTGAGTGGGGAATGAGGAGGATTGTGAGTGGGAATGGGGGATTGTGAGTGGGGAATGGGGGATTGTGAGTGGGAATGGGGGATTGTGAGTGGGGAATGGGGGGACTGTGAGTGGGGAATGGGGGGACTGTGAGTGGGGAATGGGGAATGGGGTATTGTGAGTGGGGAATGGGGAGATTGTGTGGTGCATGGGGGAACTTGAGTGGGTAATGGGGGGATCTAGGGGGGATGGGTTGATCGAGTGATCGAGGGGGGATGGTGGGATTGAAAAGGGGGATGGGGAAAGGGCGATTGTGAGCGGGGAACGGGGGTTTGTGAGCGGGAAAGGGGGAGAATCATGAGCAGAGAATGGGGTATTGAGAGTGGGGAATGGGGAATGGGGGGATTGTGAGTGGGGAATAGGGAAATTGTGAGTGGGAAATGGGGAATTTGTGAGTGGGGAATGGGGAATTTGTGAGTGGGGAATGGGGAAATTGTGTGTGGGAATGGGGAATTGGGTATTGTGAGTGGGGATTAGGGAATTCTGAGTGGGGGATTGTGAGTGGGGATTGGGGAATGGGGGATTGAGAGTGGGGAATGGGGAATTGTGTGGGGATTGGGGAGGATTCTGAGTGGGAATGGGGAATGGGGGGATTGCGAGTGGGGAATGGGGAGGATTGTGAGTGGTAATGGGGAATGGGGGATTGTGAGTGGGAATGGGGAATGGGGGATTGTGAGTGATGAATGGGGACGATTCTAAGTGGGAATGGGGAATGGGGGGATTGTGAGTGGGGAATGGGGGGATGGGGAATGGGGGGATTGTGAGTGGGGAATGGGGGGATTGTGAATGGGGAATGGGAAATGGGGAATGGGGTATTGTGAGTGGGGAATGGGGAGATAGTGTGAGGAATGGGGGAACTTGAGTGGGGAATGGGGGGATCGCGAATGGGGAATGGGGGATTGTGAATGGTGAATGGGGAATGGGGGGATCGCGAATGGGGAATGGGGGATTGTGAATGGTGAATGGGGAATGGGGGAAATTGAGTAGGGAATGGGGGAAATGGGGAGATGGGGGATCGAGGGGGGATGGGGAACGGACGATCGTGAGGGGGGACGGGGGTTTGTGAGCGGGGAAGGGGAGGATCGTGAGCAGAGAATGGGGTATTGAGAATGGGGAATGGGGAATGGGGGGATTGTGAGTGGGGATTGGGGAGGATTCTGAGTGGGAATGGAGGGATTGTGAGTGGGGAATGGGGGACTGTGAGTGGGGAATGGGGGTACTGTGAGTGGGGAATGGGGGGACTGTGAGTGGGGAATGGGGAATTTGTGAGTGGGGAATGGGGAATTGTGAGTGGGGAATGGGGAATTGTGAGTGGGGAATGGGGAATTGTGTAGGGATTGGGGAGGATTGTGAAATGGGGAATGGGGAGGATTCTGAGTGGGAATGGGGAATGGGGAGGATTCTGAATGGGAATGGGGAATGGGGGGATTGTGAGTGGGGAATGAGGAGGATTGTGAGTGGGGAATGGGGGATTGTGAGTGGCAATGGGATATTGTGAGTGGGGAATGGGGAATGGGGTATTGTGAGTGGGGAATGGGGAGATTGTGTGGTGCATGGGGGAACTTGAGTGGGTAATGGGGGGATCTAGGGAGGATGGGTTGATTGAGTGATCGAGGGGGATGGGGGATTGAAAGGGGGGATGGGGAAAGGGCGATCGTGAGCGGGGAACGGGGGTTTGTGAGCAGGAAAGGGGGAGGATTGTGAGCGGGGAACGGGGAGAATTGTGAGCGGGGAAGGGGGGAATTGTGAGCGGGGAAAGGGGAGGATCATGAGCAGGGAATGGGGTATTGAGAGTGGGGAATGGGGAATTTGTGAGTGGGGAACGGGGAAATTGTGAGTGGGGAACGGGGAATTTGTGAGTGAGGAATGGGGAAATTGTGTGTGGGAATGGGGAAATTGTGTGTGGGAATGGGGAATGGGGTATTGTGAGTGGGGAATGGGGAATTGTGAGTGGGGAATGGGGAATTGTGTAGGGATTGGGGAGGATTGTGAATGGGGAATGGGGAGGATTCTGAGTGGGAATGGGGAATGGGGAGGATTCTGAGTGGGAATGGGGAATGGGGGGATTGTGAGTGGGGAATGAGGAGGATTGTGAGTGGGAATGGGGGATTGTGAGTGGGGAATGGGGGATTGTGAGTGGGAATGGGGGATTGTGAGTGGGGAATGGGGGGACTGTGAGTGGGGAATGGGGGGACTGTGAGTGGGGAATGGGGAATGGGGTATTGTGAGTGGGGAATGGGGAGATTGTGTGGTGCATGGGGGAACTTGAGTGGGTAATGGGGGGATCTAGGGGGGATGGGTTGATCGAGTGATCGAGGGGGGATGGTGGGATTGAAAAGGGGGATGGGGAAAGGGCGATTGTGAGCGGGGAACGGGGGTTTGTGAGCGGGAAAGGGGGAGAATCATGAGCAGAGAATGGGGTATTGAGAGTGGGGAATGGGGAATGGGGGGATTGTGAGTGGGGAATAGGGAAATTGTGAGTGGGAAATGGGGAATTTGTGAGTGGGGAATGGGGAATTTGTGAGTGGGGAATGGGGAAATTGTGTGTGGGAATGGGGAATTGGGTATTGTGAGTGGGGATTAGGGAATTCTGAGTGGGGGATTGTGAGTGGGGATTGGGGAATGGGGGATTGAGAGTGGGGAATGGGGAATTGTGTGGGGATTGGGGAGGATTCTGAGTGGGAATGGGGAATGGGGGGATTGCGAGTGGGGAATGGGGAGGATTGTGAGTGGTAATGGGGAATGGGGGATTGTGAGTGGGAATGGGGAATGGGGGATTGTGAGTGATGAATGGGGACGATTCTAAGTGGGAATGGGGAATGGGGGGATTGTGAGTGGGGAATGGGGGGATGGGGAATGGGGGGATTGTGAGTGGGGAATGGGGGGATTGTGAATGGGGAATGGGAAATGGGGAATGGGGTATTGTGAGTGGGGAATGGGGAGATAGTGTGAGGAATGGGGGAACTTGAGTGGGGAATGGGGGGATCGCGAATGGGGAATGGGGGATTGTGAATGGTGAATGGGGAATGGGGGGATCGCGAATGGGGAATGGGGGATTGTGAATGGTGAATGGGGAATGGGGGAAATTGAGTAGGGAATGGGGGAAATGGGGAGATGGGGGATCGAGGGGGGATGGGGAACGGACGATCGTGAGGGGGGACGGGGGTTTGTGAGCGGGGAAGGGGAGGATCGTGAGCAGAGAATGGGGTATTGAGAATGGGGAATGGGGAATGGGGGGATTGTGAGTGGGGATTGGGGAGGATTCTGAGTGGGAATGGAGGGATTGTGAGTGGGGAATGGGGGACTGTGAGTGGGGAATGGGGGTACTGTGAGTGGGGAATGGGGGGACTGTGAGTGAGGAATGGGGGGACTGTGAGTGGGAATGGGGAATTGGGTATTGTGAGTGGCGATTAGGGAATTCTGAGTGGGGGATTGTGAGTGGGGATTGGGGAATGGGGGATTGTGAGTGGGGAATGGGGGATTGTGTGGGGATTGGGGAGGATTCTGAGTGGGAATGTTTAATGGGGAGATTGTGAGTGGGGAATGGGGAGGATTGTGAGTGGGAATGGGGAATGGGGGATTGTGAGTGGGGAATGGGGAATGGGGAGGATTGTGAGTGATGAATGGGGAGGATTCTAAGTGGGAATGGGGAATGGGGGGATCGCGAATGGGGAATGGGGGATTGTGAATGGCGAACGGGGAATGGGGGATTGTGAGTGGGGAATGGGGGTATTGTGAGTGGGGAATGGGGGGATGGGGAATGGGGGGATTGTGAGTGGGGAATGGGGGGATTGTGAATGGGGAATGGGAAATGGGGAATGGGGTATTGTGAGTGGGGAATGGGGAATGGGGAGATAGTGTGAGGAATGGGGGAACTTGAGTGGGGGAATGGGGGGATCGCGAATGGGGAATGGGGGATTGTGAATGGTGAATGGGGAATGGGGGGATCGCGAATGGGGAATGGGGGATTGTGAATGGTGAATGGGGAATGGGGGAAATTGAGTAGGGAATGGGGGAAATGGGGAGATGGGGGATCGAGGGGGGATGGGGAACGGACGATCGTGAGGGGGGACGGGGGTTTGTGAGCGGGGAAGGGGAGGATCGTGAGCAGAGAATGGGGTATTGAGAATGGGGAATGGGGAATGGGGGGATTGTGAGTGGGGATTGGGGAGGATTCTGAGTGGGAATGGAGGGATTGTGAGTGGGGAATGGGGGACTGTGAGTGGGGAATGGGGGTACTGTGAGTGGGGAATGGGGGGACTGTGAGTGAGGAATGGGGGGACTGTGAGTGGGAATGGGGAATTGGGTATTGTGAGTGGCGATTAGGGAATTCTGAGTGGGGATTGGGGAATGGGGGATTGTGAGTGGGGAATGGGGGATTGTGTGGGGATTGGGGAGGATTCTGAGTGGGAATGTTTAATGGGGGGATTGTGAGTGGGGAATGGGGAGGATTGTGAGTGGGAATGGGGAATGGGGGATTGTGAGTGGGGAATGGGGAATGGGGAGGATTGTGAGTGATGAATGGGGAGGATTCTAAGTGGGAATGGGGAATGGGGGGATCGCGAATGGGGAATGGGGGATTGTGAATGGCGAACGGGGAATGGGGGATTGTGAGTGGGGAATGGGGGGATTGTGAGTGGGGAATGGGGAGATTGTGTGGGGAATGGGGGAAATTGAGTAGGGAATGGGGAAATTGAGTAGGGAATGGGGGAAATGGGGAGATGGGGGATCGAGGGGGGATGGGGAACGGGGGTTCGTGAGCGGGGAAGGGGTAGGATCATGAGCAGAGAATGGGGTATTGAGAGTGGGGAATGGGGAATGGGGGGATTGTGAGTGGGGAATGGGGAAATTGTGAGTGGGGAATGGGGAATTTGTGAGTGAGGAATGGGGAAATTGTGTGTGGGAATGGGGAATTGGGTATTGTGAGTGGGGATTAGGGAATTCTGAGTGGGGGATTGTGAGTGGGGAATGGGGGATTGTGAGTGGGGAATGGGGGATTGTGTGTGGGGATGGGGGATTTTGTCTGGGAATGGAGAATGGGGTATTGTGAGTGGGGAATGGGGAATTGTGAGTGGGGAATGGGGAATTGTGTAGGGATTGGGGAGGATTGTGAATGGGGAATGGGGAGGATTCTGAGTGGGAATGGGGAATGGGGGATTGTGAGTGGGGAATGAGGGGGATTGGGAGGGGGGATTGGGGGATTGTGAGTGGGGAATGGGGGATTGTGAGTGGCAATGGGATATTGTGAGTGGGGAATGGGGTATTGTTAGTGGGGATTGGGGAGGATTCTGAGTGGGAATGGAGGGATTGTGAGTGGGGAATGGGGGGACTGTGAGTGGGGAATGGGGGGACTGTGAGTGGGGAATGGGGAATGTGGTATTGTGAGTGGGGAATGGGGAGATTGTGTGGTGCATGGGGGAACTTGAGTGGGTAATGGGGGGGATCTAGGGGGGATGGGTTGATTGAGTTATCGAGGGGGATGGGGGGATTGAAAGGGGGGATGGGGAAAGGGCGATCGTGAGCGGGGAACGGGGGTTTGTGAGCAGGAAAGGGGGAGGATTGTGAGCGGGGAACGGGGAGAATTGTGAGCGGGGAAGGGGGGAATTGTGAGCGGGGAAAGGGCAGGATCATGAGCAGGGAATGGGGTATTGAGAGTGGGGAATGGGGAAATTGTGAGTGGGGAATGGGGAAATTGTGAGTGAGGAATGGGGAAATTGTGTGTGGGAATGGGGAATGGGGTATTGTGAGTGGGGAATGGGGAATTGTGAGTGGGGAATGGGGAATTGTGTAGGGATTGGGGAGGATTGTGAATGGGGAATGGGGAGGATTCTGAGTGGGAATGGGGAATGGGGAGAAATCTGAGTGGGAATGGGAAATGGGGGGATTGTGAGTGGGGAATGAGGAGGATTGTGAGTGGGAATGGGGGATTGTGAGTGGGGAATGGGGGATTGTGAGTGGCAATGGGATATTGTGAGTGGGGAATGGGGAGGATTCTGAGTGGGAATGGAGGGATTGTGAGTGGGGAATGGGGAATGGGGTATTGTGAGTGGGGAATGGGGAGATTGTGTGGTGCATGGGGGAACTTGAGTGGGTAATGGGGGGATCTAGGGGGGATGGGTTGATCGAGTGATCGAGGGGGGATGGTGAGATTGAAAAGGGGGATGGGGAAAGGGCGATTGTGAGCGGGGAACGGGGGTTTGTGAGCGGGAAAGGGGGAGAATCATGAGCAGAGAATGGGGTATTGAGAGTGGGGAATGGGGAATGGGGGGATTGTGAGTGGGGAATGGGGAAATTGTGAGTGGGAAATGGGGAATTTGTGAGTGGGGAATGGGGAATTTGTGAGTGGGGAATGGGGAAATTGTGTGTGGGAATGGGGAATTGGGTATTGTGAGTGGGGATTAGGGAATTCTGAGTGGGGGATTGTGAGTGGGGATTGGGGAATGGGGGATTGAGAGTGGGGAATGGGGAATTGTGTGGGGATTGGGGAGGATTCTGAGTGGGAATGGGGAATGGGGGGATTGCGAGTGGGGAATGGGGATGATTGTGAGTGGTAATGGGGAATGGGGGATTGTGAGTGGGAATGGGGAATGGGGGATTGTGAGTGATGAATGGGGACGATTCTAAGTGGGAATGGGGAATGGGGGGATTGTGAGTGGGGAATGGGGGGATGGGGAATGGGGAATGGGAAATGGGGAATGGGGTATTGTGAGTGGGGAATGGGGAATGAGGAGATAGTGTGAGGAATGGGGGAACTTGAGTGGGGAATGGGGGGATCGCGAATGGGGAATGGGGGATTGTGAATGGTGAATGGGGAATGGGGGGATTGTGAGTGGGGAATGGGAAATGGGGAATAGGGTATTGTGAGTGGGGAATGGGGAGATTGTGTGGGGAATGGGGGAAATTGAGTAGGGAATGGGGGAAATGGGGAGATGGGGGATCGAGGGGGGATGGGGAACGGACGATCGTGAGGGGGGACGGGGGTTCGTGAGCGGGGAAGGGGTGGATCGTGAGCAGAGAATGGGGTATTGAGAATGGGGAATGGGGAATGGGGGGATTGTGAGTGGGGATTGGGGAGGATTCTGAGTGGGAATGGAGGGATTGTGAGTGGGGAATGGGGGACTGTGAGTGGGGAATGGGGGTACTGTGAGTGGGGAATGGGGGGACTGTGAGTGAGGAATGGGGGGACTGTGAGTGGGAATGGGGAATTGGGTATTGTGAGTGGCGATTAGGGAATTCTGAGTGGGGGATTGTGAGTGGGGATTGGGGAATGGGGGATTGTGAGTGGGGAATGGGGGATTGTGTGGGGATTGGGGAGGATTCTGAGTGGGAATGTTTAATGGGGGGATTGTGAGTGGGAATGGGGAATGGGGGATTGTGAGTGGGGAATGGGGAATGGGGAGGATTGTGAGTGATGAATTGGGAGGATTCTAAGTGGGAATGGGGAATGGGGGGATCGCGAATGGGGAATGGGGGATTGTGAATGGCGAACGGGGAATGGGGGATTGTGAGTGGGGAATGGGGGGATTGTGAGTGGGGAATGGGGAGATTGTGTGGGGAATGGGGGAAATTGAGTAGGGAATGGGGGAAATTGAGTAGGGAATGTGGGAAATGGGGAGATGGGGGATCGAGGGGGGATGGGGAACGGGGGTTCGTGAGTGGGGAAGGGGTAGGATCATGAGCAGAGAATGGGGTATTGAGAGTGGGGAATGGGGAATGGGGGGATTGTGAGTGGGGAATGGGGAAATTGTGAGTGGGGAATGGGGAATTTGTGAGTGAGGAATGGGGAAATTGTGTGTGGGAATGGGGAATTGGGTATTGTGAGTGGGGATTAGGGAATTCTGAGTGGGGATTGTGAGTGGGGAATGGGGGATTGTGAGTGGGGAATGGGGGATTGTGTGTGGGGATGGGGAATTGTGTAGGGATTGGGGAGGATTGTGAATGGGGAATGGGGAGGATTCTGAGTGGGAATGGGGAATGGGGAGGATTCTGAGTGGGAATGGGGAATGAGGGGATTGTGAGTGGGGAATGAGGAGGATTGTGAGTGGGAATGGGGGATTGTGAGTGGGGAATGGGGGATTGTGAGTGGGAATGGGGGATTGTGAGTGGGGAATGGGGGATTGTGAGTGGGGAATGGGGGGACTGTGAGTGGGGAATGGGGGGACTGTGAGTGGGGAATGGGGGGACTGTGAGTGGGGAATGGGGAATGGGGTATTGTGAGTGGGGAATGGGGAGATTGTGTGGTGCATGGGGGAACTTGAGTGGGTAATGGGGGGATCTAGGGGGGATGGGTTGATCGAGTGATCGAGGGGGGATGGTGGGATTGAAAAGGGGGATGGGGAAAGGGCGATTGTGAGCGGGGAACGGGGGTTTGTGAGCGGGAAAGGGGGAGAATCATGAGCAGAGAATGGGGTATTGAGAGTGGGGAATGGGGAATGGGGAATGGGGGGATTGTGAGTGGGGAATGGGGAAATTGTGAGTGGGAAATGGGGAATTTGTGAGTGGGGAATGGGGAATTTGTGAGTGGGGAATGGGGAAATTGTGTGTGGGAATGGGGAATTGGGTATTGTGAGTGGGGATTAGGGAATTCTGAGTGGGGGATTGTGAGTGGGGATTGGGGAATGGGGGATTGAGAGTGGGGAATGGGGAATTGTGTGGGGATTGGGGAGGATTGTGAGTGGGAATGGGGAATGGGGGGATTGCGAGTGGGGAATGGGGAGGATTGTGAGTGGTAATGGGGAATGGGGGATTGTGAGTGAGAATGGGGAATGGGGGATTGTGAGTGATGAATGGGGACGATTCTAAGTGGGAATGGGGAATGGGGGGATTGTGAGTGGGGAATGGGGGGATGGGGAATGGGGGGATTGTGAGTGGGGAATGGGGGGATTGTGAATGGGGAATGGGAAATGGGGAATGGGGTATTGTGAGTGGGGAATGGGGAATGGGGAGATAGTGTGAGGAATGGGGGAACTTGAGTGGGGAATGGGGGGATCGCGAATGGGGAATGGGGGATTGTGAATGGTGAATGGGGAATGGGGGGATTGTGAGTGGGGAATGGGAAAAGGGGAATAGGGTATTGTGAGTGGGGAATGGGGAGATTGTGTGGGGAATGGGGGAAATTGAGTAGGGAATGGGGGAAATGGGGAGATGGGGGATCGAGGGGGGATGGGGAACGGACGATCGTGAGGGGGGACGGGGGTTCGTGAGCGGGGAAGGGGAGGATCGTGAGCAGAGAATGGGGTATTGAGAATGGGGAATGGGGAATGGGGGGATTGTGAGTGGGGATTGGGGAGGATTCTGAGTGGGAATGGATGGATTGTGAGTGGGGAATGGGGGACTGTGAGTGGGGAATGGGGGTACTGTGAGTGGGGAATGGGGGGACTGTGAGTGAGGAATGGGGGGACTGTGAGTGGGAATGGGGAATTGGGTATTGTGAGTGGCGATTAGGGAATTCTGAGTGGGGATTGTGAGTGGGGATTGGGGAATGGGGGATTGTGAGTGGGGAATGGGGGATTGTGTGGGGATTGGGGAGGATTCTGAGTGGGAATGTTTAATGGGGGGATTGTGAGTGGGGAATGGGGAGGATTGTGAGTGGGAATGGGGAATGGGGGATTGTGAGTGGGGAATGGGGAATGGGGAGGATTGTGAGTGATGAATGGGGAGGATTCTAAGTGGGAATGGGGAATGGGGGGATCGCGAATGGGGAATGGGGGATTGTGAATGGCGAACGGGGAATGGGGGATTGTGAGTTGGGAATGGGGGGATTGTGAGTGGGGAATGGGGAGATTGTGTGGGGAATGGGGGAAATTGAGTAGGGAATGGGGGAAATTGAGTAGGGAATGGGGGAAATGGGGAGATGGGGGATCGAGGGGGGATGGGGAACGGGGGTTCGTGAGCGGGGAAGGGGTAGGATCATGAGCAGAGAATGGGGTATTGAGAGTGGGGAATGGGGAATGGGGGGATTGTGAGTGGGGAATGGGGAATTTGTGAGTGAGGAATGGGGAAATTGTGTGTGGGAATGGGGAATTGGGTATTGTGAGTGGGGATTAGGGAATTCTGAGTGGGGGATTGTGAGTGGGGAATGGGGGATTGTGAGTGGGGAATGGGGGATTGTGTGTGGGGATGGGGGATTGTGTCTGGGAATGGAGAATGGGGTATTGTGAGTGGGGAATGGGGAATTGTGAGTGGGGAATGGGGAATTGTGTAGGGATTGGGGAGGATTGTGAATGGGGAATGGGGAGGATTCTGAGTGGGAATGGGGAATGGGGGATTGTGAGTGGGGAATGAGGAGGATTGTGAGTGGGGAATGGGGGATTGTGAGTGGGGAATGGGGGATTGTGAGTGGCAATGGGATATTGTGAGTGGGGAATGGGGTATTGTTAGTGGGGATTGGGGAGGATTCTGAGTGGGAATGGAGGGATTGTGAGTGGGGAATGGGGGGACTGTGAGTGGGGAATGGGGGGAATGTGAGTGGGGAATGGGGAATGTGGTATTGTGAGTGGGGAATGGGGAGATTGTGTGGTGCATGGGGGAACTTGAGTGGGTAATGGGGGGGATCTAGGGGGGATGGGTTGATTGAGTGATCGAGGGGGATGGGGGGATTGAAAGGGGGGATGGGGAAAGGGCGATCGTGAGCGGGGAACGGGGGTTTGTGAGCAGGAAAGGGGGAGGATTGTGAGCGGGGAACGGGGAGAATTGTGAGCGGGGAAGGGGGGAATTGTGAGCGGGGAAAGGGCAGGATCATGAGCAGGGAATGGGGTATTGAGAGTGGGGAATGGGGAATTTGTGAGTGGGGAATGGGGAAATTGTGAGTGGGGAATGGGGAAATTGTGTGTGGGGAATGGGGGTACTGTGAGTGGGGAATGGGGGTACTGTGAGTGGGGAATGGGGAATTGGGTATTGTGAGTGGCGATTAGGGAATTCTGAGTGGGGATTGTGAGTGGGGATTGGGGAATGGGGGATTGTGAGTGGGGAATGGGGGATTGTGTGGGGATTGGGGAGGATTCTGAGTGGGAATGTTTAATGGGGGGATTGTGAGTGGGGAATGGGGAGGATTGTGAGTGGGAATGGGGAATGGGGGATTGTGAGTGGGGAATGGGGAATGGGGAGGATTGTGAGTGATGAATGGGGAGGATTCTAAGTGGGAATGGGGAATGGGGGGATCGCGAATGGGGAATGGGGGATTGTGAATGGCGAACGGGGAATGGGGGATTGTGAGTTGGGAATGGGGGGATTGTGAGTGGGGAATGGGGAGATTGTGTGGGGAATGGGGGAAATTGAGTAGGGAATGGGGGAAATTGAGTAGGGAATGGGGGAAATGGGGAGATGGGGGATCGAGGGGGGATGGGGAACGGGGGTTCGTGAGCGGGGAAGGGGTAGGATCATGAGCAGAGAATGGGGTATTGAGAGTGGGGAATGGGGAATGGGGGGATTGTGAGTGGGGAATGGGGAATTTGTGAGTGAGGAATGGGGAAATTGTGTGTGGGAATGGGGAATTGGGTATTGTGAGTGGGGATTAGGGAATTCTGAGTGGGGGATTGTGAGTGGGGAATGGGGGATTGTGAGTGGGGAATGGGGGATTGTGTGTGGGGATGGGGGATTGTGTCTGGGAATGGAGAATGGGGTATTGTGAGTGGGGAATGGGGAATTGTGAGTGGGGAATGGGGAATTGTGTAGGGATTGGGGAGGATTGTGAATGGGGAATGGGGAGGATTCTGAGTGGGAATGGGGAATGGGGGATTGTGAGTGGGGAATGAGGAGGATTGTGAGTGGGGAATGGGGGATTGTGAGTGGGGAATGGGGGATTGTGAGTGGGGAATGAGGAGGATTGTGAGTGGGGAATGGGGGATTGTGAGTGGGGAATGGGGGATTGTGAGTGGCAATGGGATATTGTGAGTGGGGAATGGGGTATTGTTAGTGGGGATTGGGGAGGATTCTGAGTGGGAATGGAGGGATTGTGAGTGGGGAATGGGGGGACTGTGAGTGGGGAATGGGGGGACTGGGAATGGGGAATGTGGTATTGTGAGTGGGGAATGGGGAGATTGTGTGGTGCATGGGGGAACTTGAGTGGGTAATGGGGGGATCTAGGGGGGATGGGTTGATTGAGTGATCGAGGGGGCTGGGGGGATTGAAAGGGGGGATGGGGAAAGGGCGATCGTGAGCGGGGAACGGGGGTTTGTGAGCAGGAAAGGGGGAGGATTGTGAGCGGGGAACGGGGAGAATTGTGAGCGGGGAAGGGGGGAATTGTGAGCGGGGAAAGGGCAGGATCATGAGCAGGGAATGGGGTATTGAGAGTGGGGAATGGGGAATTTGTGAGTGGGGAATGGGGAAATTGTGAGTGGGGAATGGGGAAATTGTGAGTGAGGAATGGGGAAATTGTGTGTGGGAATGGGGAAATTGTGTGTGGGAATGGGGAATGGGGTATTGTGAGTGGGGAATGGGGAATTGTGAGTGGGGAATGGGGAATTGTGTAGGGATTGGGGAGGATTGTGAATGGGGAATGGGGAGGATTCTGAGTGGGAATGGGGAATGGGGAGAAATCTGAGTGGGAATGGGAAATGAGGGGATTGTGAGTGGGGAATGAGGAGGATTGTGAGTGGGAATGGGGGATTGTGAGTGGGGAATGGGGGATTGTGAGTGGCAATGGGATATTGTGAGTGGGGAATGGGGAATGGGGAATGGGGGATTGTGAGTGGGGTATGGGGAGGATTCTGAGTGGGAATGGAGGGATTGTGAGTGGGGAATGGGGAGATTGTGTGGTGCATGGGGGAACTTGAGTGGGTAATGGGGGGGATCTAGGGGGGATGGGTTGATCGAGTGATCGAGGGGGGATGGTGGGATTGAAAAGGGGGATGGGGAAAGGGCGATTGTGAGCGGGGAACGGGGGTTTGTGAGCGGGAAAGGGGGGAGAATAATGAGCGGGGAAGGGGGAGAATTGTGAGCGGGGAAAGGGGAGGATCATGAGCAGGGAATGGGGTATTGAGAGTGGGGAATGGGGAATGGGGGTATTGTGAGGGGGAATGAGGGATTGTGTGTGGGAATGGGGAATGGGGTATTGTGAGTGGGGAATGGGGAATTGTGAGTGGGGAATGGGGAATGGGGGATTGAGAGTGAGGAATTGTGAGTGGGGAATTGTGAGTGGAGAATTGTGAGTGGGGAATTGTGAGTGGGGAATGGGGAATGGGGAATGGGGAGAATTGTGTGGGGATTGGGGAGGATTGTGTGGGGAATGGGGAGGATTGTGAGTGGGGAATGGGGAGGATTCTGAGTGGGGAATGGGGAGGATTCTGAGTGGGGTATGGGGAGGATTGTGAATGGGGAATGGGGAGGATTCTGAGTGGGAATGGGGAATGGGGGGATTGTGAGTGGGGAATGAGGAGGATTGTGAGTGGGAATGGGGTATTGTGAGTGGGGAATGGGGAGATTGTGTGGCGAATGGGGGAACGAGTGGGGAATGAGGGGAGCTAGGGAGGATGGGTTGATCGAGTGATCGAGGGGGGGATGGTGGGATTGAAAGGGGGGATGGGGAACGGGCGATCGTGAGCTGGGAACGGGGGTTTGTGAGTGGGAAAGGGGGAGAATCGTGAGCGGGGAAGGGGGGAATTGTGAGCAGGGAAAGGGGAGGATCATGAGCAGGGAATGGGGTATTGAGATTGGGGAATGGGGGGATTGTGAGTGGGGAATGGGGTATTGTGAGTGGGGATTGGGGAATGGGGGATTGTGAGTGGGGAATGGGGAGGATTCTGAGTGGTGAATGGGGGGCCTGTGAGTGGGGAATTGGGGACCTGTGAGTGGGGAATGGGGGGATTGTGAGTGGGGTATGGGGAGGATTGTGAGTGGTAATGGGGAATGGGGGATTGTGAGTGAGAATGGGGAATGGGGGATTGTGAGTGATGAATGGGGACGATTCTAAGTGGGAATGGGGAATGGGGGGATTGTGAGTGGGGAATGGGGGGATGGGGAATGGGGGGATTGTGAGTGGGGAATGGGGGGATTGTGAATGGGGAATGGGAAATGGGGAATGGGGTATTGTGAGTGGGGAATGGGGAATGGGGAGATAGTGTGAGGAATGGGGGAACTTGAGTGGGGAATGGGGGGATCGCGAATGGGGAATGGGGGATTGTGAATGGTGAATGGGGAGGATTCTAAGTGGGAATGGGGAATGGGGGGATCGCGAATGGGGAATGGGGGATTGTGAATGGCGAACGGGGAATGGGGGATTGTGAGTTGGGAATGGGGGGATTGTGAGTGGGGAATGGGGAGATTGTGTGGGGAATGGGGAGATTGTGTGGGGAATGGGGGAAATTGAGTAGGGAATGGGGGAAATTGAGTAGGGAATGGGGGAAATGGGGAGATGGGGGATCGAGGGGGGATGGGGAACGGGGGTTCGTGAGCGGGGAAGGGGTAGGATCATGAGCAGAGAATGGGGTATTGAGAGTGGGGAATGGGGAATGGGGGGATTGTGAGTGGGGAATGGGGAATTTGTGAGTGAGGAATGGGGAAATTGTGTGTGGGAATGGGGAATTGGGTATTGTGAGTGGGGATTAGGGAATTCTGAGTGGGGGATTGTGAGTGGGGAATGGGGGATTGTGAGTGGGGAATGGGGGATTGTGTGTGGGGATGGGGGATTGTGTCTGGGAATGGAGAATGGGGTATTGTGAGTGGGGAATGGGGAATTGTGAGTGGGGAATGGGGAATTGTGTAGGGATTGGGGAGGATTGTGAATGGGGAATGGGGAGGATTCTGAGTGGGAATGGGGAATGGGGGATTGTGAGTGGGGAATGAGGAGGATTGTGAGTGGGGAATGGGGGATTGTGAGTGGGGAATGGGGGATTGTGAGTGGCAATGGGATATTGTGAGTGGGGAATGGGGTATTGTTAGTGGGGATTGGGGAGGATTCTGAGTGGGAATGGAGGGATTGTGAGTGGGGAATGGGGGGACTGTGAGTGGGGAATGGGGGGACTGTGAGTGGGGAATGGGGGGACTGTGAGTGGGGAATGGGGAATGTGGTATTGTGAGTGGGGAATGGGGAGATTGTGTGGTGCATGGGGGAACTTGAGTGGGTAATGGGGGGGATCTAGGGGGGATGGGTTGATTGAGTGATCGAGGGGGATGGGGGGATTGAAAGGGGGGATGGGGAAAGGGCGATCGTGAGCGGGGAACGGGGGTTTGTGAGCAGGAAAGGGGGAGGATTGTGAGCGGGGAACGGGGAGAATTGTGAGCGGGGAAGGGGGGAATTGTGAGCGGGGAAAGGGCAGGATCATGAGCAGGGAATGGGGTATTGAGAGTGGGGAATGGGGAATTTGTGAGTGGGGAATGGGGAAATTGTGAGTGGGGAATGGGGAAATTGTGAGTGAGGAATGGGGAAATTGTGTGTGGGAATGGGGAAATTGTGTGTGGGAATGGGGAATGGGGTATTGTGAGTGGGGAATGGGGAATTGTGAGTGGGGAATGGGGAATTGTGTAGGGATTGGGGAGGATTCTGAGTGGGAATGGGGAATGGGGAGAAATCTGAGTGGGAATGGGAAATGAGGGGATTGTGAGTGGGGAATGAGGAGGATTGTGAGTGGGAATGGGGGATTGTGAGTGGGGAATGGGGGATTGTGAGTGGCAATGGGATATTGTGAGTGGGGAATGGGGAATGGGGAATGGGGGATTGTGAGTGGGGTATGGGGAGGATTCTGAGTGGGAATGGAGGGATTGTGAGTGGGGAATGGGGAATGGGGTATTGTGAGTGGGGAATGGGGAGATTGTGTGGTGCATGGGGGAACTTGAGTGGGTAATGGGGGGGATCTAGGGGGGATGGGTTGATCGAGTGATCGAGGGGGGATGGTGGGATTGAAAAGGGGGATGGGGAAAGGGCGATTGTGAGCGGGGAACGGGGGTTTGTGAGCGGGAAAGGGGGGAGAATAATGAGCGGGGAAGGGGGAGAATTGTGAGCGGGGAAAGGGGAGGATCATGAGCAGGGAATGGGGTATTGAGAGTGGGGAATGGGGAATGGGGGTATTGTGAGGGGGAATGAGGGATTGTGTGTGGGAATGGGGAATGGGGTATTGTGAGTGGGGAATGGGGAATTGTGAGTGGGGAATGGGGAATGGGGGATTGAGAGTGGGGAATTGTGAGTGGGGAATTGTGAGTGGAGAATTGTGAGTGGGGAATTGTGAGTGGGGAATGGGGAATGGGGAATGGGGAGAACTGTGTGGGGATTGGGGAGGATTGTGTGGGGAATGGGGAGGATTGTGAGTGGGGAATGGGGAGGATTCTGAGTGGGGAATGGGGAGGATTCTGAGTGGGGTATGGGGAGGATTGTGAATGGGGAATGGGGAGGATTCTGAGTGGGAATGGGGAATGGGGGGATTGTGAGTGGGGAATGAGGAGGATTGTGAGTGGGAATGGGGTATTGTGAGTGGGGAATGGGGAGATTGTGTGGCGAATGGGGGAACGAGTGGGGAATGAGGGGAGCTAGGGAGGATGGGTTGATCGAGTGATCGAGGGGGGGATGGTGGGATTGAAAGGGGGGATGGGGAACGGGCGATCGTGAGCTGGGAACGGGGGTTTGTGAGTGGGAAAGGGGGAGAATCGTGAGCGGGGAAGGGGGGAATTGTGAGCAGGGAAAGGGGAGGATCATGAGCAGGGAATGGGGTATTGAGATTGGGGAATGGGGGGATTGTGAGTGGGGAATGGGGTATTGTGAGTGGGGATTGGGGAATGGGGGATTGTGAGTGGGGAATGGGGAGTATTCTGAGTGGTGAATGGGGGGCCTGTGAGTGGGGAATTGGGGACCTGTGAGTGGGGAATGGGGGGATTGTGAGTGGGGAATGGGGAATGGGGTATTGTGAGTGGAGAATGGGGAATGGGGAATGGGCAGATTGTGTGGGGAATGGGGGAAGTTGAGTAGAGAATGGGGGGAATCTAGGGGGGATGGTGCAATCGAGGGGGGGATGGGGAACGGGCGATCGTGAGCTGGGAACGGGGGTTTGTGAGCGGGAAAGGGGGAGAATCGTGAGCGGGGAAGGGGGGAATTATGAGCGGGGAAAAGGGAGGATCATGAGCAGGGAATGGGGTATTGAGATTGGAGAATGGGGGGATTGTGAATGGGGAATGGGGTATTGTGAGTGGGGATTGGGGAATGGGGTATTGTGAGTGGGGATTGGGGAATGGGGGATTGTGAGTGGGGAATGGGGTGGATTCTGAGTGGGGAATGGGGGGACTGTGAGTGGGAAATGGAGAATGGGGTATTGTGAGTGGGGAAATGGGGAATGGGGAATGGGGGAAATTGAGTAGAGAATGGGGGGAATCTAGGGGAGGATGGTTCAATCGAGGGGGGGATGGGGAACGGGCGATCGTGAGGGGGTAACGGGGGTTCGTGAGCGTGGAAGAGAGAGGATCGTGAGCAGGGAATGGGGTATTGTGAGTGGGCAATGGGGGGATTGTGAGTGGGAATGGGGAATTGGGTATTGAGAGTGGGGATTGGGGAATTCTGAGTGGGGGATTGTGAGTGGGGAATGGGGGATTGTGAGTGGGAATGCGGAATGGGGGACTGTGAGTGGGGAATGGGGAATGGGGAGGATTGTGAGTGGGAATGTGGGATTGTGAGTGGGAATAGGGAATGGGGGATTGTGAGTGGGGAATGGGGAATGGGGAGGATTGTGAGTGATGAATGGGGAGGATTCTAAGTGGGAATGGGGAATGGGGGATTGTGAGTGATGAATGGGGAGGATTCTAAGTGGGAATGGGGAATGGGGGGATTGTGAGTGGGGAATGGGGGGATGGGAATGGGGGTATTGTGAGTGGGGAATGGGGAATGGGGAGATAGTGTGCGGAATGGGGGAACTTGAGTGGGGAATGGGGAGATCGCGAATGGGGAATGGGGGATTGTGAATGGTGAATGGGGAATGGGGGGATTGTGAATGGTGAATGGGGAATGGGGGATTGTGAGTGGGGAATGGGAAATGGGGAATGGGGTATTGTGAGTGGGGAATGGGGAGATTGTGTGGGGAATGGGGGAAATTGAGTAGGGAATGGGGGAAATGGGGAGATGGGGGATCGAGTGGGGATGGGGAACTGGCGATCGTGAGGGGGACGGGGGTTCGTGAGCGGGGAAGGGGGAGGATCGTGAGCAGAGAATGGGGTATTGAGAGTGGGGAATGGGGAATGGGGAATGGGGGATTGTGAGTGGGGAATGGGGAAATTGTGAGTGGGAAATGGGGAATTTGTGAGTGGGGAATGGGGAATTTGTGAGTGGGGAATGGGGAATTTGTGTGTGGGAATGGGGAATTGGGAATTGTGAGTGGGGATTAGGGAATTCTGAGTGGGGGATTGTGAGTGGGGATTGGGGAATGGGGCATTGTGAGTGGGGAATGGGGGATTGTGTGGGGATTGGGGAGGATTCTGAGTGGGAATGGGAAATGGGGAGGATTCTGAGTCGGAAAGGGGGCAATTGTGAGCGGGGAACGGGGAGGATCATGAGCAGGGAATGGGGTATTGAGAGTGGGGAATGGGGATATTGTGAGGGGGGAATGGGGTATTGTGAGTGGGGATTGGGGAATAGGGGATTGTGAGTGGGGAATGGGGAATGAGGGATTGTGTGTGGGAATGGGGAATGGGGGATTGAGAGTGGGGAATGGGGAATGGGGAGGATTGTGAGAGGGGAATGGGGAGGATTCTGAGTGGGAATGGGGAATGGGGGGATTGTGAGTGGGGAATGAGGAGGATTGTGAGTGGGAATGGGGGATTGTGAGTGGGGAATGGGGGATTGTGAGTGGGGAATGGGGGATTGTGAGTGGGGAATGGGGAATGGGGGATTGTGAGTGGGGAATGGCAGATTGTGTGGGGATTGGGGAGGATTGTGAATGGGGAATGGGGAGGATTCTGAGTGGGAATGGGGAATGGGGGAATTGTGAGTGGGGAATGGGGAGGATTCTGATTGGGAATGGGGGGATTGTGAGTGGGGAATGGGGGGACTGTGAGTGGGGAATGGGGAATGGGGTATTGTGAGTGGGGAATGGGGAGATTGTGTGGTGCATGGGGGAACTTGAGAATCATGAGCGGGGAAGGGGGGAATTGTGAGTGGGGAAAGGGGAGGATCATGAGCAGGGAATGGGGATTCTGAGTGGGGAATGGGGAGGATTCTGAGTGGGGAATGGGGGGACTGTGAGTGGGGAATGGGGGGACTGTGAGTGGGGAATGGGGAATGGGGAGATTGTGTGGAGAATGGGGGAAATTGAGTAGAGAATGGGGGAATCTAGGGGGGATGGTGCAATCGAGGGGGGGATGGGGAACGGGCGATCGTGAGGGGGGAACAGGGGTTCGTGAGCGGGGAAGAGGGAGGATCGTGAGCAGGGAATGGGGTATTGAGAGTGGGCAATGGGGGGATTGTGAGGGGGAATGGGGAATTGGGGATTGTGAGTGGGAATGGGGAATTGGGTATTGTGAGTGGGGATTGGGGAATTCTGAGTGGGGGATTGTGAGTGGGGAATGGGGGATTGTGAGTGGGAATGCGGAATGGGGGATTGTGAGTGGGAATGGGGAATGGGGGATTGTGAATGGTGAATGGGGGATTGTGAGTGGGGAATGGGGGGATTGTGAGTGGGGAATGGGGGATTGTGAGTGGGAATGCGGAATGGGGGACTGTGAGTGGGGAATGGGGAATGGGGAGGATTGTGAGTGATGAATGGGGAGAATTCTAATTGGGAATGGGGAATGGGGGGGATTGCGAGTGGGGGATGGGGAGGATTGTGAGTGGGAATGGGGGATTGTGAGTGGGAATGGGGGATTGTGAGTGGGAATGGGGAATGGGGGATTGTGAGTGATGAATGGGGAGGATTCTAAGTGGGAATGGGGAATGGGGGGATTGTGAGTGGGGAATGGGGGGATGGGGAATGGGGGGATTGTGAGTGGGGAATGGGAAATGGGGAATGGGGTATTGTGAGTGGGGAATGGGGAGATAGTGTGCGGAATGGGGGAACTTGAGTGGGGAATGGGGGGATCGCGAATGGGGAATGGGGGATTGTGAATGGTGAATGGGGGATTGTGAGTGGGGAATGGGGGGATTGTGAGTGGGGAATGGGAAATGGGGAATGGGGAGATTGTGTGGGGAATGGGGGAAATTGAGTAGGGAATGGGGGGAAATGGGGAGATGGGGGATTGAGGGGGGATGGGGAACGGGCGAATGGGGAGTTGCGAGTGGGGAATGGGGAGGATTGTGAGTGGGAATGGGGAATGGGGGATTGTGAGGGATGAATGGGGAGGATTTTAAGTGGGAATGGGGAATGGGGGCATTGTGAGTGGGGAAGGGGGGATGGGGAATGGGGAATGGGGGAAATTGAGTAGGGAATGGGGGAAATGGGGAGATGGGGGATCGAGGGGGGATGGGGAATGGGCGATCGTGGGGGGGGGTGGGGGTTCGTGAGCGGGGAAGGGGGAGGATCGTGAGCAGAGAATGGGGTATTGAGAGTGGGAAATGCGGAATGGGGGGATTGTGAGTGGGGAATGGGGAAGTTGTGAGTGGGGAATGGGGAATTTGTGAGTGGGGAATGGGGAATTTGTGAGTGGGGAATGGAGAAATTGTGTGTGGGAATGGGGAATTGGGTATTGTGAGTGGGGATTAGGGAATTCTGAGTGGGGGATTGTGAGTGGGGAATGGGGGATTGTGAGTGGTTATGGGGGATTGTGTGGGGATTGGGGAGGATTGTGAATGGGGAATGGGGAGGATTCTGAGTGGGAATGGGGAATGGGGGAATTGTGAGTGGGGAATGAGGAGGTTTCTGAGTGGGAATGGGGGGATTGTGAGTGGGGAATGGGGGGACTGTGAGTGTAGAATGGGGAATGGGAAATGGGGAATGGGGTATTGTGAGTGGGGAATGGGGAGATTGTGTGGTGAATGGAAGAACTTGAGTGGGTAATGGGGGGATCTAGGGGGGGATGGGTTGATTGAGTGATCGAGGGGGATGGTGGGATTGAAAGGGGGGATGGGGAAAGGGCGATCGTGAGCGGGGAACGGGGGTTTGTGAGCGGGAAAGAGGGAGAATCGTGAGCGGGGAAGGGGGAGAATTGTGAGCGGGGAAGGGGGCAATTGTGAGCGGGGAAAGGGGAGGATCATGAGCAGGGAATGGGGTATTGAGAGTGGGGAATGGGGAATGGGGGTATTGTGAGGGGGGAATGGGGTATTGTGAGTGGGGATTGGGGAATAGGGGATTGTGAGTGGGGAATGGGGAATGGGGAATGAGGGATTGTGTGTGGGAATGGGGAATGGGGGATTGAGAGTGGGGAATTGTGAGTGGGGAATGGGGAATGGGGAGAATTGTGTGGGGATTGGGGAGGATTGTGAGTGGGGAATGGGGAGGATTCTGAGTGGGAATGGGGAATGGGGGGATTGTGAGTGGGGAATGAGGAGGATTGTGAGTGGGGAATGGGGGATTGTGAGTGGGGAATGGGATATTGTGAGTGGGGAATGGGGAATGGGGGATTGTGAATGGGGAATGGGGAGGATTCTGAGTGGGAATGGGGAATGGGGGAATTGTGAGTGGGGAATGGGGAGGATTCTGAGTGGGAATGGGGGGATTGTGAGTGGGGAATGGGGGGACTGTGAGTGGGGAATGGGGAATGGGGTATTGTGAGTGGGGAATGGGGAGATTGTGTGGTGCATGGGGGAACTTGAGTGGGTAATGGCGGGATCTAGGGGGGATGGTGGGATTGAAAGGGGGGATGGGGAAAGAGCGATCATGAGCGGGGAACGGGAGTTTGTGAGCGGGAAAGGGGGAGAATTGTGAGCGGGGAAGGGGGAATTGTGAGCAGGGAAAGGGGAGGATCATGAGCAGGGTATTGAGAGTGGGTAATGGGGAATGGGGGTATTGTGAGGGGGAATAGGGAATGGGGAATGAGGGATTCTGTGTGGGAATGGGGAATGGGGTATTGTGAGTGGGGAATGGGGAATGGGGGATTGAGAGTGGGGAATTGTGAGTGGGGAATTGGGAGTGGGGATTTGTGAGTGGGGAATGGGGAATGGGGAGAATTGTGTGGGGATTGGGGAGGATTGTGTGGGGATTGGGAAGGATTGTGAGTGGGGAATGGGGAGGATTCTGAGTGGGGAATGGGGAGGATTCTGAGTGGGGAATGGGGAGGATTGTGAATGGGGAATGGGGAGGATTCTGAGTGGGAATGGGGAATAGGGAGGATTCTGAGTGCGAATGGGGAATAGGGAGGATTCTGAGTGGGAATGGGGAATGGGGGGATTGTGAGTGGGGAATGGGGAGGATTCTGATTGGGAATGGGGGGATTGTGAGTGGGGAATGGGGGGACTGTGAGTGGGGAATGGGGAATGGGGTATTGTGAGTGGGGAATGGGGAGATTGTGTGGTGCATGGGGGAACTTGAGAATCATGAGCGGGGAAGGGGGGAATTGTGAGTGGGGAAAGGGGAGGATCATGAGCAGGGAATGGGGGATTGTGAGTGGGGAATGGGGAGGATTCTGAGTGGGGAATGGGGAGGATTCTGAGTGGGGAATGGGGGGACTGTGAGTGGGGAATGGGGGGACTGTGAGTGGGGAATGGGGAATGGGGAGATTGTGTGGAGAATGGGGGAAATTGAGTAGAGAATGGGGGGAATCTAGGGGGGATGGTGCAATCGAGGGGGGGGATGGGGAACGGGCGATCGTGAGGGGGGAACAGGGGTTCGTGAGCGGGGAAGAGGGAGGATCGTGAGCAGGGAATGGGGTATTGAGAGTGGGCAATGGGGGGATTGTGAGGGGGAATGGGGAATTGGGTATTGTGAGTGGGAATGGGGAATTGGGTATTGTGAGTGGGGATTGGGGAATTCTGAGTGGGGGATTGTGAGTGGGGAATGGGGGATTGTGAGTGGGGAATGGGGGATTGTGAGTGGGAATGCGGAATGGGGGACTGTGAGTGGGGAATGGGGAATGGGGAGGATTGTGAGTGATGAATGGGGAGAATTCTAATTGGGAATGGGGAATGGGGGGGATTGCGAGTGGGGGATGGGGAGGATTGTGAGTGGGAATGGGGGATTGTGAGTGGGAATGGGGGATTGTGAGTGGGAATGGGGAATGGGGGATTGTGAGTGATGAATGGGGAGGATTCTAAGTGGGAATGGGGAATGGGGGGATTGTGAGTGGGGAATGGGGGATGGGGAATGGGGGGATTGTGAGTGGGGAATGGGAAATGGGGAATGGGGTATTGTGAGTGGGGAATGGGGAGATAGTGTGCGGAATGGGGGAACTTGAGTGGGGAATGGGGGGATCGCGAATGGGGAATGGGGGATTGTGAATGGTGAATGGGGGATTGTGAGTGGGGAATGGGGGGATTGTGAGTGGGGAATGGGGGATTGTGAGTGGGAATGCGGAATGGGGGACTGTGAGTGGGGAATGGGGAATGGGGAGGATTGTGAGTGATGAATGGGGAGAATTCTAATTGGGAATGGGGAATGGGGGGATTGCGAGTGGGGGATGGGGAGGATTGTGAGTGGGAATGGGGGATTGTGAGTGGGAATGGGGGATTGTGAGTGGGAATGGGGAATGGGGGATTGTGAGTGATGAATGGGGAGGATTCTAAGTGGGAATGGGGTATGGGGGGATTGTGAGTGGGGAATGGGGGGATGGGGAATGGGGGGATTGTGAGTGGGGAATGGGAAATGGGGAATGGGGTATTGTGAGTGGGGAATGGGGAGATAGTGTGCGGAATGGGGGAACTTGAGTGGGGAATGGGGGGATCGCGAATGGGGAATGGGGGATTGTGAATGGTGAATGGGGGATTGTGAGTGGGGAATGGGGGGATTGTGAGTGGGGAATGGGAAATGGGGAATGGGGAGATTGTGTGGGGAATGGGGGAAATTGAGTAGGGAATGGGGGGAAATGGGGAGATGGGGGATTGAGAGGGGATGGGGAACGGGCGAATGGGGAGTTGCGAGTGGGGAATGGGGAGGATTGTGAGTGGGAATGGGGAATGGGGGATTGTGAGGGATGAATGGGGAGGATTTTAAGTGGGAATGGGGAATGGGGGCATTGTGAGTGGGGAAGGGGGATGGGGAATGGGGAATGGGGGAAATTGAGTAGGGAATGGGGGAAATGGGGAGATGGGGGATCGAGGGGGGATGGGGAATGGGCGATCGTGGGGGGGGTGGGGGTTCGTGAGCGGGGAAGGGGGAGGATCGTGAGCAGAGAATGGGGTATTGAGAGTGGGAAATGCGGAATGGGGGGATTGTGAGTGGGGAATGGGGAAGTTGTGAGTGGGGAATGGGGAATTTGTGAGTGGGGAATGGGGAATTTGTGAGTGGGGAATGGAGAAATTGTGTGTGGGAATGGGGAATTGGGTATTGTGAGTGGGGATTAGGGAATTCTGAGTGGGGGATTGTGAGTGGGGAATGGGGGATTGTGAGTGGTTATGGGGGATTGTGTGGGGATTGGGGAGGATTGTGAATGGGGAATGGGGAGGATTCTGAGTGGGAATGGGGAATGGGGGAATTGTGAGTGGGGAATGAGGAGGTTTCTGAGTGGGAATGGGGGGATTGTGAGTGGGGAATGGGGGGACTGTGAGTGTAGAATGGGGAATGGGAAATGGGGAATGGGGTATTGTGAGTGGGGAATGGGGAGATTGTGTGGTGAATGGAAGAACTTGAGTGGGTAATGGGGGGATCTAGGGGGGGATGGGTTGATTGAGTGATCGAGGGGGATGGTGGGATTGAAAGGGGGGATGGGGAAAGGGCGATCGTGAGCGGGGAACGGGGGTTTGTGAGCGGGAAAGAGGGAGAATCGTGAGCGGGGAAGGGGGAGAATTGTGAGCGGGGAAGGGGGCAATTGTGAGCGGGGAAAGGGGAGGATCATGAGCAGGGAATGGGGTATTGAGAGTGGGGAATGGGGAATGGGGGTATTGTGAGGGGGGAATGGGG
The DNA here is from genome assembly GCF_963921235.1 of Mobula hypostoma. NCBI lineage: Eukaryota > Metazoa > Chordata > Chondrichthyes > Myliobatiformes > Myliobatidae > Mobula > Mobula hypostoma. The sequence goes on along the minus strand of NC_086098.1, from coordinate 161,997,585 downwards.
TATTGTGAGTGGGGATTGGGGAATAGGGGATTGTGAGTGGGGAATGGGGAATGGGGAATGAGGGATTGTGTGTGGGAATGGGGAATGGGGGATTGAGAGTGGGGAATTGTGAGTGGGGAATGGGGAATGGGGAGAATTGTGTGGGGATTGGGGAGGATTGTGAGTGGGGAATGGGGAGGATTCTGAGTGGGAATGGGGAATGGGGGGATTGTGAGTGGGGAATGAGGAGGATTGTGAGTGGGGAATGGGGGATTGTGAGTGGGGAATGGGATATTGTGAGTGGGGAATGGGGAATGGGGGATTGTGAATGGGGAATGGGGAGGATTCTGAGTGGGAATGGGGAATGGGGGAATTGTGAGTGGGGAATGGGGAGGATTCTGAGTGGGAATGGGGGGATTGTGAGTGGGGAATGGGGGGACTGTGAGTGGGGAATGGGGAATGGGGTATTGTGAGTGGGGAATGGGGAGATTGTGTGGTGCATGGGGGAACTTGAGTGGGTAATGGCGGGATCTAGGGGGGATGGTGGGATTGAAAGGGGGGATGGGGAAAGAGCGATCATGAGCGGGGAACGGGAGTTTGTGAGCGGGAAAGGGGGAGAATTGTGAGCGGGGAAGGGGGAATTGTGAGCAGGGAAAGGGGAGGATCATGAGCAGGGTATTGAGAGTGGGTAATGTGGAATGGGGGTATTGTGAGGGGGAATAGGGAATGGGGAATGAGGGATTCTGTGTGGGAATGGGGAATGGGGTATTGTGAGTGGGGAATGGGGAATGGGGGATTGAGAGTGGGGAATTGTGAGTGGGGAATTGGGAGTGGGGATTTGTGAGTGGGGAATGGGGAATGGGGAGAATTGTGTGGGGATTGGGGAGGATTGTGTGGGGATTGGGGAGGATTGTGAGTGGGGAATGGGGAGGATTGTGAGTGGGGAATGGGGAGGATTCTGAGTGGGGAATGGGGAGGATTCTGAGTGGGGAATGGGGAGGATTGTGAATGGGGAATGGGGAGGATTCTGAGTGGGAATGGGGAATAGGGAGGATTCTGAGTGCGAATGGGGAATAGGGAGGATTCTGAGTGGGAATGGGGAATGGGGGGATTGTGAGTGGGGAATGAGGAGGATTGTGAGTGGGAATGGGGGATTGTGAGTGGGAATGGGGTATTGTGAGTGGGGAATGGGGAGATTGTGTGGTGAATGGGGGAACTTGAGTGGGGAATGGAGGGATCTAGGGAGGATGGGTTGATCGTGTGATCGAGGGGGGGATGGTGGGATTGAAAGGGGGGAAGGGGAACGGGTGATCGTGAGCTGGGAACAGGGGTTTGTGAGGGGGAAAGGGGGAGAATCATGAGCGGGGAAGGGGGAATTGTGAGCGGGGAAAGGGGAGGATCATGAGCAGGGAATGGGGGATTGTGAGTGGGGAAAGGGGTATTGTGAGTGGGGATTGGGGAATGGGGGATTCTGAGTGGGGAATGGGGAGGATTCTGAGTGGGAAATGGGGAGGATTCTGAGTGGGGAATGGGGGATGGGGAATGGGGGATTGTGAGTGGGGAATGGGAAATGGGGAATGGGGTATTGTGAGTGGGGAATGGGGAGATAGTGTGCGGAATGGGGGAACTTGAGTGGGGAATGGGGGGATCGCGAATGGGGAATGGGGGATTGTGAATGGTGAATGGGGGATTGTGAGTGGGGAATGGGGGGATTGTGAGTGGGGAATGGGGGATTGTGAGTGGGAATGCGGAATGGGGGACTGTGAGTGGGGAATGGGGAATGGGGAGGATTGTGAGTGATGAATGGGGAGAATTCTAATTGGGAATGGGGAATGGGGGGGATTGCGAGTGGGGGATGGGGAGGATTGTGAGTGGGAATGGGGGATTGTGAGTGGGAATGGGGGATTGTGAGTGGGAATGGGGAATGGGGGATTGTGAGTGATGAATGGGGAGGATTCTAAGTGGGAATGGGGAATGGGGGGATTGTGAGTGGGGAATGGGGGGATGGGGAATGGGGGGATTGTGAGTGGGGAATGGGAAATGGGGAATGGGGTATTGTGAGTGGGGAATGGGGAGATAGTGTGCGGAATGGGGGAACTTGAGTGGGGAATGGGGGGATCGCGAATGGGGAATGGGGGATTGTGAATGGTGAATGGGGGATTGTGAGTGGGGAATGGGGGGATTGTGAGTGGGGAATGGGAAATGGGGAATGGGGAGATTGTGTGGGGAATGGGGGAAATTGAGTAGGGAATGGGGGGAAATGGGGAGATGGGGGATTGAGAGGGGATGGGGAACGGGCGAATGGGGAGTTGCGAGTGGGGAATGGGGAGGATTGTGAGTGGGAATGGGGAATGGGGGATTGTGAGGGATGAATGGGGAAGATTTTAAGTGGGAATGGGGAATGGGGGCATTGTGAGTGGGGAAGGGGGATGGGGAATGGGGAATGGGGGAAATGGGGAGATGGGGGATCGAGGGGGGATGGGGAATGGGCGATCGTGGGGGGGGTGGGGGTTCGTGAGCGGGGAAGGGGGAGGATCGTGAGCAGAGAATGGGGTATTGAGAGTGGGAAATGCGGAATGGGGGGATTGTGAGTGGGGAATGGGGAAGTTGTGAGTGGGGAATGGGGAAGTTGTGAGTGGGGAATGGGGAATTTGTGAGTGGGGAATGGAGAAATTGTGTGTGGGAATGGGGAATTGGGTATTGTGAGTGGGGATTAGGGAATTCTGAGTGGGGGATTGTGAGTGGGGAATGGGGGATTGTGAGTGGTTATGGGGGATTGTGTGGGGATTGGGGAGGATTGTGAATGGGGAATGGGGAGGATTCTGAGTGGGAATGGGGAATGGGGGAATTGTGAGTGGGGAATGAGGAGGTTTCTGAGTGGGAATGGGGGGATTGTGAGTGGGGAATGGGGGGACTGTGAGTGTAGAATGGGGAATGGGAAATGGGGAATGGGGTATTGTGAGTGGGGAATGGGGAGATTGTGTGGTGAATGGAAGAACTTGAGTGGGTAATGGGGGGATCTAGGGGGGGATGGGTTGATTGAGTGATCGAGGGGGATTGTGGGATTGAAAGGGGGGATGGGGAAAGGGCGATCGTGAGCGGGGAACGGGGGTTTGTGAGCGGGAAAGAGGGAGAATCGTGAGCGGGGAAGGGGGAGAATTGTGAGCGGGGAAGGGGGCAATTGTGAGCGGGGAAAGGGGAGGATCATGAGCAGGGAATGGGGTATTGAGAGTGGGGAATGGGGAATGGGGGTATTGTGAGGGGGGAATGGGGTATTGTGAGTGGGGATTGGGGAATAGGGGATTGTGAGTGGGGAATGGGGAATGGGGAATGAGGGATTGTGTGTGGGAATGGGGAATGGGGGATTGAGAGTGGGGAATTGTGAGTGGGGAATGGGGAATGGGGAGAATTGTGTGGGGATTGGGGAGGATTGTGAGTGGGGAATGGGGAGGATTCTGAGTGGGAATGGGGAATGGGGGGATTGTGAGTGGGGAATGAGGAGGATTGTGAGTGGGGAATGGGGGATTGTGAGTGGGGAATGGGATATTGTGAGTGGGGAATGGGGAATGGGGGATTGTGAATGGGGAATGGGGAGGATTCTGAGTGGGAATGGGGAATGGGGGAATTGTGAGTGGGGAATGGGGAGGATTCTGAGTGGGAATGGGGGGATTGTGAGTGGGGAATGGGGGGACTGTGAGTGGGGAATGGGGAATGGGGTATTGTGAGTGGGGAATGGGGAGATTGTGTGGTGCATGGGGGAACTTGAGTGGGTAATGGCGGGATCTAGGGGGGATGGTGGGATTGAAAGGGGGGATGGGGAAAGAGCGATCATGAGCGGGGAACGGGAGTTTGTGAGCGGGAAAGGGGGAGAATTGTGAGCGGGGAAGGGGGAATTGTGAGCAGGGAAAGGGGAGGATCATGAGCAGGGTATTGAGAGTGGGTAATGTGGAATGGGGGTATTGTGAGGGGGAATAGGGAATGGGGAATGAGGGATTCTGTGTGGGAATGGGGAATGGGGTATTGTGAGTGGGGAATGGGGAATGGGGGATTGAGAGTGGGGAATTGTGAGTGGGGAATTGGGAGTGGGGATTTGTGAGTGGGGAATGGGGAATGGGGAGAATTGTGTGGGGATTGGGGAGGATTGTGTGGGGATTGGGGAGGATTGTGAGTGGGGAATGGGGAGGATTGTGAGTGGGGAATGGGGAGGATTCTGAGTGGGGAATGGGGAGGATTCTGAGTGGGGAATGGGGAGGATTCTGAGTGGGGAATGGGGAGGATTGTGAATGGGGAATGGGGAGGATTCTGAGTGGGAATGGGGAATAGGGAGGATTCTGAGTGCGAATGGGGAATAGGGAGGATTCTGAGTGGGAATGGGGAATGGGGGGATTGTGAGTGGGGAATGAGGAGGATTGTGAGTGGGAATGGGGGATTGTGAGTGGGAATGGGGTATTGTGAGTGGGGAATGGGGAGATTGTGTGGTGAATGGGGGAACTTGAGTGGGGAATGGAGGGATCTAGGGAGGATGGGTTGATCGTGTGATCGAGGGGGGGATGGTGGGATTGAAAGGGGGGAAGGGGAACGGGTGATCGTGAGCTGGGAACAGGGGTTTGTGAGGGGGAAAGGGGGAGAATCATGAGCGGGGAAGGGGGAATTGTGAGCGGGGAAAGGGGAGGATCATGAGCAGGGAATGGGGGATTGTGAGTGGGGAAAGGGGTATTGTGAGTGGGGATTGGGGAATGGGGGATTCTGAGTGGGGAATGGGGAGGATTCTGAGTGGGAAATGGGGAGGATTCTGAGTGGGGAATGGGGGGATTGTGAGTGGGGAATGGGGGGATTGTGAGTGGGGAATGGGGAATGAGGAGATTATGTGGAGAATGGGGGAAATTGAGTAGAGAATGGGGGGAATCTAGGGGGGATGGTGCAATCGAGGGGGGATGGGGACCGGGCGATCATGAGGGGGGAACGGGGGTTCGTGAGCGGGGAAGAGGGAGGATCGTGAGCAGAGAATGGGGTATTGAGAGTGGGGAATGGGGAATGGGGGGATTGTAAGTGGGAATGGGGGATTGTGAGTGGGAATGTGGGATTGTGAGTGAGAATGGGGAATGGGGGATTGTGAGTGGGGAATGGGGAATGGGGAGGATTGTGAGTGATGAATGGGGAGGATTCTAAGTGGGAATGGGGAATGGGGGGATTGCGAGTGGGGAATGGGGAGGATTGTGAGTGGGAATGGGGAATGGGGGATTATGAGTGATGAATGGGGAGGATTCTAAGTGGGAATGGGGAATGGGGGATTGTGAGTGGGGAATGGGGGGATGGGGAATGGGGGATTGTGAGTGGGGAAAGGGAAATGGGGAATGGGGTATTGTGAGCGGGGAATGGGGAATGGGGGATTGCGAGTGGGGAATGGGGAGGATTGTGAGTGGGAATGAGGGATTGTGAGTGTGAATGGGAAATGGGGGATTGTGACTGATGAATGGGGAGGATTCTAAGTGGGAATGGGGAATGGGGGAATTGTGAGTGGGGAATGGGGGGATGGGGAATGGGGGGATTATGAGTGGGGAATGGGGGGAATATAGGGGGGATGGTGCAATCGAGGGGGGATGGGGAACGGGCGATCGTGAGGGGGAACGGGGGTTCGTGAGCGGGGAAGAGGGAGGATCGTGAGCAGGGAATGGGGTATTGAGAGTGGGCAATGGGGAGATTGTGAGTGGGAATGGGGAATTGGGTATTGTGAGTGGGGATTGGGGAATTCTGAGTGGGGGATTGTGAGTGGGAATGCGGAATGGGGGACTGAGTGGGGAATGGGGAGGATTGTGAGTGGGAATGGGGGATTGTGAATGGGAATGGGGAATGGGGGGATTGCGAGTGGGGAATGGGGAGGATTGTGAGTGGGAATGGGGGATTGTGAGTGGGAATGGGGAATGGGGGATTGTGAGTGATGAATGGGGAGGATTCTAAGTGGGAATGGGGAATGGGGGGATTGTGAGTGGGGAATGGGGGGATTGTGAGTGGGGAATGGGGGGATTGTGAGTGGGGAATGGGAAATGGGGAATGGGGAATGGGGAGATTGTGTGGGGAATGGGGGAAATTGAGTAGGGAATGGGGGAAATGGGGAGATGGGGCATTGAGGGGGGATGGGGAACAGGCGATCGTGAGGGGGGACGGGGGTTCGTGAGCGGGGAAGGGGGAGGATCGTGAGCAGAGAATGGGGTATTGAGAGTGGGAAATGGGGAATGGGGAATGGGGGGATTGTGAGTGGGAAATGGGGAATGGGGAATGGGGAATTTGTGAGTGGGGAATGGAGAAATTGTGTGTGGGAATGGGGAATTGGGTATTGTGAGTGGGGATTAGGAAATTCTGAGTGGGGGATTGTGAGTGGGGAATGGGGGATTGTGAGTGGTTATGGGGGATTGTGTGGGGATTGGGGAGGATTGTGAATGGGGAATGGGGAGGATTCTGAGTGGGAATGGGGAATGGGGGAATTGTGAGTGGGGAATGAGGAGGTTTCTGAGTGGGAATGGGGGGATTGTGAGTGGGGAATGGGGGGACTGTGAGTGTAGAATGGGGAATGGGAAATGGGGAATGGGGTATTGTGAGTGAGGAATGGGGAGATTGTGTGGTGAATGGAAGAATTTGAGTGGGTAATGGGGGGATCTAGGGGGGGATGGATTGATTGAGTGATCGAGGGGGGATGGTGGGATTGAAAGGGGGGATGGGGAAAGGGCGATTGTGAGTGGGGAATGGGGAATGGGGGATTGTGAGTGGGGAATGGGGAAATTGTGAGTGGGGAATGGGGGATTGTGAGTGGGGAATGGGGGATTGTGTGGGGATTGGGGAGGATTGTGAATGGGGAATGGGGAGGATTCTGAGTGGGAATGGGGAATGGGGGAATTGTGAGTGGGGAATGAGGAAGATTCTGAGTGGGAATGGGGGGATTGTGAGTGGGGAATGGGGGGACTGAGTGTGGAATGGGGAATGGGGTATTGTGAGTGGGGAATGGGGAGATTGTGTGGTGAATGGAAGAACTTGAGTGGGTAATGGGATCTAGGGGGTATGGGTTGATTGAGTGATCGAGGGGGGATGGTGCGATTGAAAGGGGGGATGGGGAAAGGGCGATCGTGAGCGGGGAACGGGGGTTTGTGAGCGGGAAAGAGGGAGAATCGTGAGCGGGGACGGGGGAGAATTGTGAGCGGGGAAGAGGGCAATTGTGAGCGGGGAAAGGGGAGGATCATGAGCAGGGAATGGGGTATTGAGAGTGGGGAATGGGGAATGGGGGTATTGTGAGGGGGGAATGGGGTATTGTGAGTGGGGATTGGGGAATAGGGGATTGTGAGTGGGGAATGGGGAATGGGGGATTGTGTGTGGGAATGGGGGATTGAGAGTGGGGAATTGGGAGTGGGGAATGGGGAGTGGGGAATGGGGAGAATTGTGTGGGTATTGGGGAGGATTGTGTGGGGATTGGGGAGGATTCTGAGTGGGGAATGGGGAGGATTCTGAGTGGGGAATGGGGAGGATTGTGAATGGGGAATGGGGAGGATTCTGAGTGGGAATGGGGAATGGGGAGGATTCTGAGTGGGAATGGGGAATGGGGGGATTGTGAGTGGGGAATGAGGAGGATTGTGAGTGGGAATGGGGTATTGTGAGTGGGGAATGGGGAGATTGTGTGGTGAATGGGGGAACTTGAGTGGGGAATGGGGGGATCTAGGGAGGATGGGTTGATCGAGTGATCGAGGGGGGGATGGTGGGATTGAAAGGGGGATGGGGAACGGGCGATCGTGAGCTGGGAGCGGGGGTTTGTGAGCGGGAAAGGGGGAGAATCATGAGCGGGGAAGGGGGGGAATTGTGAGCGGGGAAAGGGGAGGATCATGAGCAGGGAATGGGGGATTGTGAGTGGGGAATGGGGTATTGTGAGTGGGGATTGGGGAATGGGGGATTGTGAGTGGGGAATGGGGAGGATTCTGAGTGGGGAATGGGGGACTGTGAGTGGGGAATGGGGGGATTGTGAGTGGGGAATGGGGAATGGGGAGATTGTGTGGGGAATGGGGAATGGGGAGATTGTGTGGGGAATGGGGGAAATTGAGTAGAGAATGGGGGGAATCTAGGGGGGATGGTGCAGTCGAGGGGGGGATGGGGAACGGGCGATCGTGAGGGGGGAACAGGGGTTCGTGAGCGGGGAAGAGGGAGGATCGTGAGCAGGGAATGGGGTATTGAGAGTGGGCAATGGGGGGATTGTGAGTGGGAATGGGGAATTGTGAGTGGGAATGGGGAATGGGGGATTGTGAGTGGGGAATGGGGGATTGTGAGTGGGGAATGGGGAATGGGGAGGATTGTGAGTGGGAATGGGGGATTGTGAGTGGGGAATGGGGGGACTGTGAGTATGGAATGGGGAATGGGAAATGGGGAATGGGGTATTGTGAGTGGGGAATGGGGAGATTGTGTGGTGAATGGAAGAACTTGAGTGGGTAATGGGGGGATCTAGGGGGGGATGGGTTGATTGAGTGATCGAGGGGGATGGTGGGATTGAAAGGGGGGATGGGGAAAGGGCGATCGTGAGCGGGGAACGGGGGTTTGTGAGCGGGAAAGAGGGAGAATCGTGAGCGGGGAAGGGGGAGAATTGTGAGCGGGGAAGGGGGAGAATTGTGAGCGGGGAAGGGGGAGGATCATGAGCAGGGAATGGGGCATTTAGAGTGGGGAATGGGGAATGGGGGTATTCTGAGGGGGGAATGGGGTATTGTGAGTGGGGATTGGGGAATAGGGGATTATGAGTGGGGAATGGGGAATGAGGGATTGTGTGTGGGAATGGGGAATGGGGGATTGAGAGTGGAGAATTGTGAGTGGGGAATGGGGAATGGGGAATGGGGAGAATTGTGTGGGGATTGGGGAGAATTGTGAGTGGGGAATGGGGAGGTTTCTGATTGGGAATGGGGAATGGGGGCATTGTGAGTGGGGAATGAGGAGGATTGTGAGTGGGGAATGGGGGATTGTGAGTGGGGAATGGGGAGGATTATGAGTGGCAATGGGATATTGTGAGTGGGGAATGGGGAATGGGGGATTGTGAGTGGGGAATGGGGGATTGTGTGGGGATTGGGGAGGATTGTGAATGGGGAATGGGGAGGATTCTGAGTGGGAATGGGGAATGGGGGAATTGTGAGTGGGGAATGGGGAGGATTCTGATTGGGAATGGGGGGATTGTGAGTGCGGAATGGGGGGACTGTGAGTGGGGAATGGGGAATGGGGTATTTTGAGTGGGGAATGGGGAGATTGTGTGGTGCATGGGGGAACTTGAGTGGGTAATGGGGGATCTAGGGGGGATGGGTTGATCGAGTGACCGAGGGGGGATGGTGGGATTGAAAGGGGGGATGGGGAAAGGGCGATCGTGAGCGGGGAACGGGGGTTTGTGAGCGGGAAAGAGGGAGAATCGTGAGCGGGGAAGGGGGCAATTGTGAGCGGGGAAGGGGGAGGATCATGAGCAGGGAATGGGGCATTTAGAGTGGGGAATGGGGAATGGGGGTATTCTGAGGGGGGAATGGGGTATTGTGAGTGGGGAATGGGGAATGAGGGATTGTGTGTGGGAATGGGGAATGGGGTATTGTGAGTGGGGAATGGGGAATGGGGGATTGGGAGTGGGGAATGGGGAGTGGGGAATGGAGAGTGGGGAATGGAGAGTGGGGAATGGAGAGTGGGGAATGGGAGTGGGAGTGGGGAATGGGAGTGGGAGTGGGGAATGGGAGTGGGGAATGGGAGTGGGGAATGGGAGTGGGGAATGGGAGTGGGGAATGGGAGTGGGGAGTGGGAAATGGGGAAAATTGTGTGGGGATTGGGGACGATTGTGTGGGGATTGGGGAGGATTGTGTGGGGATTGGGGAGGACTGTGAGTGGGGAATGGGGAGGATTCTGAGTGGGGAATGGGGAGGATTGTGAATGGGGAATGGGGAGGATTCTGAGTGGGAATGGGGAATGGGGAGGATTCTGAGTGGGAATGGGGAATGGGGGGATTGTGAGTGGGGAATGAGGAGTAATGTGAGTGGGAATGGGGTATTGTGAGTGGGAATGGGGTATTGTGAGTGGGAATGGGGTATTGTGAGTGGGGAATGGGGAGATTGTGTGGTGAATGGGGGAACTTGAGTGGGGAATGGAGGGATCTCGGGAGGATGGGTTGATCGAGTGATCGAGGGGGGGATGGTGGGATTGAAAGGGGGGATGGGGAACGGGCGATCGTGAGCTGGGAACGGGGGTTTGTGAGAGGGAAAGGGGGAGGATCATGAGCAGGGAATGGGGATTGTAAGTGGGGAATGGGGAGGATTCTGAGTGGGGAATGGGGGGATTGTGAGTGGGGAATGGGGAATGGGGAGATTGTGTGGGGAATGGGGGAAATTGAGTAGAGAATGGGGGAATCTAGGGGGGATGGTGCAATCGAGGAGGGATGGGGAACAGGCGATCGTGAGGGGGGAACGGGGGTTCGTGAGCGGGGAAGAGGGAGGATCGTGAGCAGGGAATGGGGTATTGAGAGTGGGCAATGGGGGGATTGTGAGTGGGAATGGGGAATTGGGTATTGTGAGTGGGGATTGGGGAATTCTGAGTGGGGGATTGTGAGTGGGGAATGGGGGATTGTGAGTGGGAATGCGGAATGGGGGACTGAGTGGGGAATGGGGAATGGGGAGGATTGTGAGTGGGAATGGGGGATTGTGAGTGGGAATGGGGGATTGTGAGTGATCAATGGGGAGGATTCTAATTGGGAATGGGGAATGGGGGATTGCGAGTGGGGAATGGGGAGGATTGTGAGTGGGAATGGGGGATTGTGAGTGGGAATGGGGGATTGTGAGTGGGAATGGGGAATGGGGGATTGTGAGTGATGAATGGGGAGGATTCTAAGTGGGAATGGGGAATGGGGGGATTGTGAGTGGGGACTGGGGGATGGGGAATGGGGGGATTGTGAGTGGGGAATGGGAAATGGGGAATGGGGTATTGTGAGTGGGAATTGGGAATGGGGTTTTGTGAGTGGGGAATGGGGAATGGGGAGATAGTGTGCGGAATGGGGGAACTTGAGTGGGGAATGGGGGGTCGCTAATGGGGAATGGGGGATTGTGAATGGCGAACGGGGAATGGGGAGGATTCTGAGTGGGGAATGGGGGGATTGTGAGTGGGGAATGGGGAATGGGGAGATTGTGTGGGGAATGGGAGAAATTGAGTAGAGAATGGGGGGAATCTAGGGGGGATGGTGCAATCGAGGGGGGATGGGGAACAGGCGATCGTGAGGGGGGAACAGGAGTTCGTGAGCGGGGAAGAGGGAGGATCGTGAGCAGGGAATGGGGTATTGAGAGTGGGCAATGGGGGGATTGTGAGTGGGAATGGGGAATTGGGTATTGTGAGTGGGGATTGGGGAATTCTGAGTGGGGGATTGTGAGTGGGGAATGGGGGATTGTGAGTGGGAATGCGGAATGGGGGACTGAGTGGGGAATGGGGAATGGGGAGGATTGTGAGTGGGAATGGAGGATTGTGAGTGGGAATGGGGGATTGTGAGTGGGAATGGGGAATGGGGAGGATTGTGAGTGATCAATGGGGAGGATTCTAAGTGGGAATGGGGAATGGGGGATTGCGAGTGGGGAATGGGGAGGATTGTGAGTGGGAATGGGGAATGGGGGATTGTGAGTGATGACTGGGGAGGATTCTAAGTGGGAATGGGGAATGGGGGGATTCTGAGTGGGGACTGGGGGATGGGGAATGGGAAATGGGGTATTGTGAGTGGGAATTGGGAATGGGGTTTTGTGAGTGGGGAATGGGGAATGGGGAGATTGTGCGGAATGGGGGAACTTGAGTGGGGAATGGGGGGTCGCGAATGGGGAATGGGGGATTGTGAATGGCGAACAGGGAATAGAGGGATTGTGAATGGGGAATGGGGGATTGTGAGTGGGGAAGGGGGGATTGTGAGTGGGGAATGGGGTATTGTGAGTGGGGAACGGGGAGATTGTGTGGGGAAGGGGGGAAATTGAGTAGGGAATGGGGGAAATGGGGAGATGGGGGATCGAGGGGGGATGGGGAACGGGCGATCGTGAGGGGGGGACGGGGGTTCGTGAGCGGGGAAGGGGGAGGATCGTGAGTGGGGAATGGGGAAATTGTGAGTGGGGAATGGGGAATTTGTGAGTGGGGAATGGGGAAATTGTGAGTGGGGAATGGGGAAATTGTGAGTGGGGAATGGGGAATTGGGTATTGTGAGTGGGGATTAGGGAATTCTGAGTGGGGGATTGTGAGTGGGGAATGGGGGATTGTGTGGGGATTGGGGAGGATTGTGAATGGGGAATGGGGAGGATTCTGAGTGGGAATGGGGAATGGGGGGATTGCGAGTGGGGAATGGGGAGGATTGTGAGTGGGAATGGGGGATTGTGAGTGGCAATGGGGGATTGTGAGTGGGAATGGGGGATTGTGAGTGGGAATGGGGAATGGGGGATTGTGAGTGATGAAACGGGCGGATTCTAAGTGGGAATGGGGAATGTGGGGATTGTGAGTAGGGAATGGGGTGATGGGGAATGGGGGGATTGTGAGTGGGGAATGGGGAATGGGGAGATTGTGTGGGGAATGGGGGAAATTGAGTATGGAATAGGGGAAATCGGGAGATGGGGGATCGAGGGGATATGGGGAACGGGCGATCGTGAGGGGGGACGGGGGTTTGTGAACGGGGAAGGGGGAGGATCGTAAGCAGAGAATGGGGTATTGAGAGTGGGAAATGGGGAAAGGGGAATGGGGGGATTGTGAATGGGGAATGGGGAGGATTCTGAGTGGGAATGGGGAATGGGGGAATTGTGAGTGGAGAATGGGGAGGATTCTGAGTGGGAATGGGGGGATTGTGAGTGGGGAATGGGGAATGGGGTATTGTGAGTGGGGAATGGGGAGATTGTGTGGTGCATGGGGGAACTTGAGTGGGTAATAGGGGGGATCTAGGGGGGATGGGTTGATTGAGTGATCGAGGGGGGATGGTGGGATTGAAAGGGGGGATGGGGAAAGGGCGATCGTGAGCGGGGAACTGGGGTTTGTGAGCGGGAAAGGGGGAGAATGGTGAGCGGGGAAGGGGGAGAATTGTGAGCGGGGAAGGGGGGAATTGTGAGCGGGGAAAGGGGAGGATCATGAGCAGGGAATGGGGTATTGACAGTGGGGAATGGGGGTATTGTGAGGGGGGAATGGGGAATTGTGAGTGGGGAATGGGGAATGGGGAATTGGGAGTGGGGAATGGGGAGTGGGGAATGGGGAGTGGGGAATGGGGAGTGGGGAATGGGGAGGATTGTGTGGGGATTGGGGAGGATTCTGAGTGGGGAATGGGGAGGATTCTGAGTGGGGAATGGGGAGGATTCTGAGTGGGGAATGGGGAGGATTCTGAGTGGGAATGGGGAATGGGGGGATTGTGAGTGGGGAATGAGGAGGATTGTGAGTGGGAATGGGGGATTGTGAGTGGGAATGGGGTATTGTGAGCGGGAATGGGGTATTGTGAGTGGGGAATGGGGAGATTGTGTGGTGAATGGGGGAACTTGAGTGGGGAATGGGGGGATCTAGGGAGGATGGGTTGATCGAGTGATCGAGGGGGGGATGGTGGGATTGAAAGGCGGGATGGGGAACGGGCGATCGTGAGCTGGGAACGGGGGTTTGTGAGCGGGAAAGGGGGAGAATCATGAGCGGGGAAGGGGTAATTTGAGCGGGGAAAGGGGAGGATCATGAGCGGGGAATGGGGGATCGTGAGTGGGGAATGGGGGATTGTGAGTGGGAATGCGGAATGGGGGATTGTGAGTGGGAATGCGGAATGGGGGACTGAGTGGGGAATGGGGAATGGGGAGGATTGTGAGTGGGAATGGGGGATTGTGAGTGGGAATGGGGGATTGTGAGTGGGAATGGGGAATGGGGGATTGTGAGTGGGGTATGGGGAGGATTGTGAGTGATCAATGGGGAGGATTCTAAGTGGGAATGGGGAATGGGGGGATTGCGAGTGGGGAATGGGGAGGATTGTGAGTGGGAATGGGGAATGGGGGATTGTGAGTGGGAATGGGGAATGGGGGATTGTGAGTGATGAATGGGGAGGATTCTAAGTGGGAATGGGGAATGGGGGATTGTGAGTGGGGAATGGGGGGATGGGGAATGGGGGGATTGTGAGTGGGGAATGGGGGGATTGTGAGTGGGAATTGGGAATGGGGTCTTGTGAGTGGGGAATGGGGAATGGGGAGACAGTGTGCGGAATGGGGGAACTTGAGTGGGGAATGGGGGGATCGCAAATGGGGAATGGGGGATTGTGAATGGCGAACGGGGAATAGGGGGATTGTGAGTGGGGAATGGGGGGATTGTGAGTGGGGAATGGGGTATTGTGAGTGGGGAATGGGAGATTCTGTGGGGAATGGGGAGATTGTGTGGGAAATGGGGGAAATTGAGTAGGGAATGGGGGGAAATGGGGAGATGGGGATCGAGGGGGGATGGGGAACGGGCGATCTTGAGGGGGGGACGGGGGTTCGTGAGCAGGGAAGGGGGAGGACCGTGAGCAGAGAATGGGGTATTGAGAGTGGGAAATGGGGAATGGGGGATTGTGAGTGGGGAATGGGGAGGATTGTGAGTGATCAATGGGGAGGATTCTAAGTGGGAATGGGGAATGGGGGATTGCGAGTGGGGAATGGGGAGGATTGTGAGTGGGAATGGGGAATGGGGGATTGTGAGTGATGACTGGGGAGGATTCTAAGTGGGAATGGGGAATGGGGGGATTCTGAGTGGGGACTGGGGGATGGGGAATGGGAAATGGGGTATTGTGAGTGGGAATTGGGAATGGGGTTTTGTGAGTGGGGAATGGGGAATGGGGAGATTGTGCGGAATGGGGGAACTTGAGTGGGGAATGGGGGGTCGCGAATGGGGAATGGGGGATTGTGAATGGCGAACAGGGAATAGGGGGATTGTGAATGGGGAATGGGGGATTGTGAGTGGGGAAGGGGGGATTGTGAGTGGGGAATGGGGTATTGTGAGTGGGGAACGGGGAGATTGTGTGGGGAATGGGGGAAATTGAGTAGGGAATGGGGAAATGGGGAGATGGGGGATCGAGGGGGGATGGGGAACGGGCGATCGTGAGGGGGGGACGGGGGTTCGTGAGCGGGGAAGGGGGAGGATCGTGAGCAGAGAATGGGGTATTGAGAGTGGGAAATGGGGAATGGGGAATGGGGGGATTGTGAGTGGGGAATGGGGAAATTGTGAGTGGGAAATGGGGAATTTGTGAGTGGGGAATGGGGAAATTGTGAGTGGGGAATGGGGAAATTGTGAGTGGGGAATGGGGAAATTGTGTGTGGGAATGGGGAAATTGTGTGTGGGAATGGGGAATTGGGTATTGTGAGTGGGGATTAGGGAATTCTGAGTGGGGGATTGTGAGTGGGGAATGGGGGATTGTGTGGGGATTGGGGAGGATTGTGAATGGGGAATGGGGAGGATTCTGAGTGGGAATGGGGAATGGGGGGATTGCGAGTGGGGAATGGGGAGGATTGTGAGTGGGAATGGGGGATTGTGAGTGGCAATGGGGGATTGTGAGTGGGAATGGGGGATTGTGAGTGGGAATGGGGAATGGGGGATTGTGAGTGATGAAACGGGCGGATTCTAAGTGGGAATGGGGAATGTGGGGATTGTGAGTAGGGAATGGGGTGATGGGGAATGGGGGATTGTGAGTGGGGAATGGGGAATGGGGAGATTGTGTGGGGAATGGGGGAAATTGAGTATGGAATGGGGGAAATCGGGAGATGGGGGATCGAGGGGATATGGGGAACGGGCGATCGTGAGGGGGACGGGGGTTTGTGAACGGGGAAGGGGGAGGATCGTAAGCAGAGAATGGGGTATTGAGAGTGGGAAATGGGGAAAGGGGAATGGGGGGATTGTGAATGGGGAATGGGGAGGATTCTGAGTGGGAATGGGGAATGGGGGAATTGTGAGTGGGGAATGGGGAGGATTCTGAGTGGGAATGGGGGGATTGTGAGTGGGGAATGGGGAATGGGGTATTGTGAGTGGGGAATGGGGAGATTGTGTGGTGCATGGGGGAACTTGAGTGGGTAATAGGGGGGATCTAGGGGGGATGGGTTGATTGAGTGATCGAGGGGGGATGGTGGGATTGAAAGGGGGGATGGGGAAAGGGTGATCGTGAGCGGGGAACTGGGGTTTGTGAGCGGGAAAGGGGGAGAATGGTGAGCGGGGAAGGGGGAGAATTGTGAGCGGGGAAGGGGGGAATTGTGAGCGGGGAAAGGGGAGGATCATGAGCAGGGAATGGGGTATTGACAGTGGGGAATGGGGGTATTGTGAGGGGGGAATGGGGAATTGTGAGTGGGGAATGGGGAATGGGGAATTGGGAGTGGGGAATTGGGAGTGGGGAATGGGGAGTGGGGAATGGGGATTGGGGAGGATTGTGTGGGGATTGGGGAGGATTCTGAGTGGGGAATGGGGAGGATTCTGAGTGGGGAATGGGGAGGATTCTGAGTGGGGAATGGGGAGGATTCTGAGTGGGAATGGGGAATGGGGGGATTGTGAGTGGGGAATGAGGAGGATTGTGAGTGGGAATGGGGGATTGTGAGTGGGAATGGGGTATTGTGAGCGGGAATGGGGTATTGTGAGTGGGGAATGGGGAGATTGTGTGGTGAATGGGGGAACTTGAGTGGGGAATGGGGGGATCTAGGGAGGATGGGTTGATCGAGTGATCGAGGGGGGGATGGTGGGATTGAAAGGCGGGATGGGGAACGGGCGATCGTGAGCTGGGAACGGGGGTTTGTGAGCGGGAAAGGGGGAGAATCATGAGCGGGGAAGGGGTAATTTGAGCGGGGAAAGGGGAGGATCATGAGCGGGGAATGGGGGATCGTGAGTGGGGAATGGGGGATTGTGAGTGGGAATGCGGAATGGGGGACTGAGTGGGGAATGGGGAATGGGGAGGATTGTGAGTGGGAATGGGGGATTGTGAGTGGGAATGGGGGATTGTGAGTGGGAATGGGGAATGGGGGATTGTGAGTGGGGAATGGGGGATTGTGAGTGGGGAATGGGGAGGATTGTGAGTGATCAATGGGGAGGATTCTAAGTGGGAATGGGGAATGGGGGGATTGCGAGTGGGGAATGGGGAGGATTGTGAGTGGGAATGGGGAATGGGGGATTGTGAGTGGGAATGGGGAATGGGGGATTGTGAGTGATGAATGGGGAGGATTCTAAGTGGGAATGGGGAATGGGGGATTGTGAGTGGGGAATGGGGGGATGGGGAATGGGGGGATTGTGAGTGGGGAATGGGGGGATTGTGAGTGGGAATTGGGAATGGGGTCTTGTGAGTGGGGAATGGGGAATGGGGAGACAGTGTGCGGAATGGGGGAACTTGAGTGGGGAATGGGGGGATCGCAAATGGGGAATGGGGGATTGTGAATGGCGAACGGGGAATAGGGGGATTGTGAGTGGGGAATGGGGGGATTGTGAGTGGGGAATGGGGTATTGTGAGTGGGGAATGGGAGATTCTGTGGGGAATGGGGAGATTGTGTGGGAAATGGGGGAAATTGAGTAGGGAATGGGGGGAAATGGGGAGATGGGGATCGAGGGGGGATGGGGAACGGGTGATCTTGAGGGGGGGACGGGGGTTCGTGAGCAGGGAAGGGGGAGGATCGTGAGCAGAGAATGGGGTATTGAGAGTGGGAAATGGGGAATGGGGGGATTGTGAGTGGGGAATGGGGAAATTGTGAGTGGGAAATGGGGAATTTGTGAGTGGGAAATGGGGAATTTGTGAGTGGGAATGGGGAATTGGGTATTGTGAGTGGGGATTAGGGAATTTTGAGTGAGGGATAGTAAGTGGGGAATGGGGGATTGTGAGTGGGGATTGGGGAATGGGGTATTGTGTGGGGATTGGGGAGGATTGTGAATGGGGAATGGGGAGGATTCTGAGTGGGAATGGGGAATGGGGGAATTGTGAGTGGGGAATGAGGAGGATTCTGAGTGTGAATGGGGGGATTGTGAGTGGGGAATGGGGGGACTGTGAGTGGGGAATGGGGAATGGGAAATGGGGAATGGGCTATTTTTAGTGGGGAATGGGGAGATTGTGTGGTGAATGGAGGAACTTGAGTGGGTAATGGGGGGATCTGGGGGGATGGGTTGATCGAGTGATCGAGGGGGGATGGTGAGATTGAAAGGGGGATGGGGAAAGGGCGATCGTGAGCAGGGAACGGGGGTTTGTGAGCGGGAAAGGGGGAGAATCGTGAGCGGGGAAGGGGGAGAATTGTGAGCGGGGAAGGGGGGAATTGTGAGCGGGGAAAGGGGAGGATCATGAGCAGGGAATGGGGTATTGACAGTGGGGAATGGGGGTATTGTGAGGGGGGAATGGGGAATTGTGAGTGGGGAATGGGGAATGGGGAATTGGGAGTGGGGAATTGGGAGTGGGGAATGGGGAGTGGGGAATGGGGATTGGGGAGGATTGTGTGGGGATTGGGGAGGATTCTGAGTGGGGAATGGGGAGGATTCTGAGTGGGGAATGGGGAGGATTCTGAGTGGGGAATGGGGAGGATTCTGAGTGGGAATGGGGAATGGGGGGATTGTGAGTGGGGAATGAGGAGGATTGTGAGTGGGAATGGGGGATTGTGAGTGGGAATGGGGTATTGTGAGCGGGAATGGGGTATTGTGAGTGGGGAATGGGGAGATTGTGTGGTGAATGGGGGAACTTGAGTGGGGAATGGGGGATCTAGGGAGGATGGGTTGATCGAGTGATCGAGGGGGGGATGGTGGGATTGAAAGGCGGGATGGGGAACGGGCGATCGTGAGCTGGGAACGGGGGTTTGTGAGCGGGAAAGGGGGAGAATCATGAGCGGGGAAGGGGTAATTTGAGCGGGGAAAGGGGAGGATCATGAGCGGGGAATGGGGGATCGTGAGTGGGGAATGGGGGATTGTGAGTGGGAATGCGGAATGGGGGACTGAGTGGGGAATGGGGAATGGGGAGGATTGTGAGTGGGAATGGGGGATTGTGAGTGGGAATGGGGGATTGTGAGTGGGAATGGGGAATGGGGGATTGTGAGTGGGGAATGGGGGATTGTGAGTGGGGAATGGGGAGGATTGTGAGTGATCAATGGGGAGGATTCTAAGTGGGAATGGGGAATGGGGGGATTGCGAGTGGGGAATGGGGAGGATTGTGAGTGGGAATGGGGAATGGGGGATTGTGAGTGGGAATGGGGAATGGGGGATTGTGAGTGATGAATGGGGAGGATTCTAAGTGGGAATGGGGAATGGGGGATTGTGAGTGGGGAATGGGGGGATGGGGAATGGGGGGATTGTGAGTGGGGAATGGGGGGATTGTGAGTGGGAATTGGGAATGGGGTCTTGTGAGTGGGGAATGGGGAATGGGGAGACAGTGTGCGGAATGGGGGAACTTGAGTGGGGAATGGGGGGATCGCAAATGGGGAATGGGGGATTGTGAATGGCGAACGGGGAATAGGGGGATTGTGAGTGGGGAATGGGGGGATTGTGAGTGGGGAATGGGGTATTGTGAGTGGGGAATGGGAGATTCTGTGGGGAATGGGGAGATTGTGTGGGAAATGGGGGAAATTGAGTAGGGAATGGGGGGAAATGGGGAGATGGGGATCGAGGGGGGATGGGGAACGGGTGATCTTGAGGGGGGGACGGGGGTTCGTGAGCAGGGAAGGGGGAGGATCGTGAGCAGAGAATGGGGTATTGAGAGTGGGAAATGGGGAATGGGGGGATTGTGAGTGGGGAATGGGGAAATTGTGAGTGGGAAATGGGGAATTTGTGAGTGGGAAATGGGGAATTTGTGAGTGGGAATGGGGAATTGGGTATTGTGAGTGGGGATTAGGGAATTTTGAGTGAGGGATAGTAAGTGGGGAATGGGGGATTGTGAGTGGGGATTGGGGAATGGGGTATTGTGTGGGGATTGGGGAGGATTGTGAATGGGGAATGGGGAGGATTCTGAGTGGGAATGGGGAATGGGGGAATTGTGAGTGGGGAATGAGGAGGATTCTGAGTGTGAATGGGGGATTGTGAGTGGGGAATGGGGGGACTGTGAGTGGGGAATGGGGAATGGGAAATGGGGAATGGGCTATTTTTAGTGGGGAATGGGGAGATTGTGTGGTGAATGGAGGAACTTGAGTGGGTAATGGGGGGATCTGGGGGGATGGGTTGATCGAGTGATCGAGGGGGGATGGTGAGATTGAAAGGGGGGATGGGGAAAGGGCGATCGTGAGCAGGGAACGGGGGTTTGTGAGCGGGAAAGGGGGAGAATCGTGAGCGGGGAAGGGGGAGAATTGTGAGCGGGGAAGGGGAGGATCATGAGCAGGGAGTGGGGTATTGAGAGTGGAGAATGGGGAATGGGGGTATTGTGAGGGGGGAATGGGGTATTGTGAGTGGGGATTGGGGAATAGGGGATTGTGAGTGGGGAATGGGGAATGAGGGTTTGTGTGTGGGAATGGGGAATAGGGTATTGTGAGTGGGGAATGGGGAATTGTGAGTGGGGAATGGGGAATGGGGGATTGAGAGTGGGGAATTGTGAGTGGGGAATGGGGAGAATCGCGTGGGGATTGGGAAATGGGGAATAGGGAGTACTGTCAGTGACGTATGTGGAATGGGGGGATTTGAGTGGGGAATGGGAAATGGGGTATTATGAGTGGGGAAACTTGAGTGGGGAAACTTGAGTGGGGAATGGGGGGATCTAGGGGGGGATGGGGATCAAGGGGGGATGGGGAATGGGCGACCGTGAGTGGGGAACGGGGGAGGAACGTGAGCAGGGAAGGGGGTATTGAGAGTGGGGAATGGGGAATGGGGGGATTGTGTGTGGCGAATGAGGTATGGGGGTATTGTGAGTGGGGAATGGGAATGAGGGAATGGGGAGGACGGTCAGTGAGGTATGGGAAATGGGGGGATTGTGAGTGGGGAATGGGGGGATTGTGAGCGGGGAATGGGAAATGGGGTATTGTGAGTGGGGAATGGGAGGATTCTGATTGGGAATGGGTAATGTGGGGATTGTGAGTGGGGAATGGGGGATTGTGAGTGGGAATGGGGTATTGTGAGTGGGGAATGGGAGGTTTGTGAGTGGGGAATGGTGAATGGGGGGATTGTGAGTGGGGAATGGTGAATGGGGGGATTGTGAGTGGGGTATGGGGGGATTGTGAATGGGGAATGGCGGATTGTGAGTGGGGAATGGCGGATTGTGAGTGGGGAATGGGGGGATTGTGAGTGGGGAATGGGGGGATTGTGAGTGGGGAATGGGGGATTGTGAGTGGGGAATGGGGGATTGTGAATGGGGAATGGGGGATTGTGAATGGGGAATGGGGGATGGTGGATTCTGAGTGGGGAATGGGGAGGATTCTGATTGGGGAATGGGGGGACTGTGAGTGGGTAATGGGGAATGGGAGGATTGTGAGTGGGGAATGGGAAATGGGGAATGGGGGATTGTGAGTGGGGAATGGGAAATGGGGAATGGGGAGGACTGTCAGTGAGGTATGGGGAATGGGGGGATTGTGAGCGGAGAATGGGGGGATTGTGAGCGGGGAATGGGAGGATTGTGAGCGGGGAATGGGAGGATTGCGAGCGGGGAATGGGAGGATTGCGAGTGGGGAATGGGAGGATTGTGAGTGGGGAATGGGAAATGGGGTATTGTGAGTGGGGAATGGGAGGATTCTGATTGGGAATGGGGAATGGGGGATTGTGAGTGGGGAATGGGGGCACTGTGAGTGTGGAATGGGGGGATTGTGGGTGGGGAATGTGAGGATTGTGAGTGGGGAATGGGAGGTTTGTGAGTGGGGAATGGTGAATGGGGGGATTGTGAGTGGGGTATGGGGGGATTGTGAATGGGGAATGGCGGATTGTAAGTGGGGAATGGTGGATTGTGAGTGGGGAATGGAGGGATTGTGAATGGGGAATGGGGGATTGTGAATGGGGAATGGGGAGGATTCTGAGTGGGAATGGGGAATGGGGGGATTGAGAGCGGGGATGTGGAATGGGGGGATTTGAGCAGGGATGTGGAATGGGGGGATTTGAGCGGGGATGTGGAATGGGGGATTTGAGTGAGGAATGGGAAATGGGGTATTGTGAGTGGGAATGTGGGATTGTGAGTGGGAATGGGGTATTGTGAGTGTGAATGTGGTATTGTGAGTGTGAATGTGGTATTGTGAGTGGGGAATGGGGGATTGTGAGTGGGGAATGGGGGGTTGTGAGTGGGGAATGGGGGGTTGTGAGTGGGGAATGGGGGGTTGTGAGTGGGGAATGGGGGGTTGTGAGTGGGGAGTGGGGAGTGGGGAATGGGGGATTGTGAATGGGGAATGGGGGATTGTGAGTGGGGAATGGGGAGGATTCTGAGTGGGAATGGGGAATGGGGGGATTGCGAGTGGGGAATGGGGGCACTGTGAGTGGGGAATGGGGGATTGTGGGTGGGGAATGTGAGGATTGTGAGTGGAGAATGGGAGGTTTGTGAGTGGAGAATGGGAGGTTTGTGAGTGGGGAATGGGGAATGGGGGGATTGTGAGTGGGGTATGGGGGGTTGTGAATGGGGAATGGCGGATTGTAAATGGGGAATGGGGGGATTGTGAGTGGGGAATGGAGGGATTGTGAATAGGGAATGGGGGATTGTGAATGGGGAATGGGGTATTGTGAATGGGGAATGGGGTATTGTGAATGGGGGATGGGGGGATTCTGAGTGGGGAATGGGGAGGATTCTGATTGGGGAATGGGGGGACTGTGAGTGGGGAATGGGGGGACTGTGAGTGGGGAATGGGGAGGACTGTCAGTGAGGTATGGGGAATGGGGGGATTGTGAGTGGGGAATGGGGGGATTCTGAGCGGGGAATGGGGGGATTCTGAGCGGGGAATGGGGGGATTGCGAGTGGGGAATGGGAGGATTGTGAGTGGGGAATGGGGTATTGTGAGTGGGAATGGGGGGATTGTGGGTGGGGAATGGGGGGATTGTGGGTGGGGAATGTGAGGATTGTGAGTGGGGAATGGGAGGTTTGTGAGTGGGGAATGGTGAATGGGGGGATTGTGAGTGGAGAATGGGAAATGGGTAATGGGGAGGAATGTCAGTGAGGTATGGGGAATGGGGGGATTGTGAGCGGGGAATGGAGAATGGGGGGATTGTGAGTGGGGATGTGGAATGGGGGGATTTGAGTGGGGAATGGGAAATGGGGTATTGTGAGTGGGGAATGGGGGAACTTAAGTGGGGGATGGGGGGATCGAGGGGGGATGGGGAACAGGCGACTGTGAGCGGGGAATGGGGAGGATCGTGAGCAGTGAATGGGGTATTGAGAGTGGGGAATGAGGTATGGGGGGATTGTGAGTGGGGAATGGGGGGATTGTGAATGGGGAATGGCGGATTGTAAATGGGGAATGGCGGATTGTAAATGGGGAATGGGAATGGGGGGATTGTGAATGGGGAATGGGGGATTGTGAATGGGGAATGGAGGATGGGGGGATTCTGAGTGGGGAGTGGGGAGGATTCTGATTGGGGAATGGGGAGGATTCTGATTGGGGAATGGGGAGGATTCTGATTGGGGAATGGGGGGACAGTGAGTGAGGAATGGGGAATGGAGGGATTGTGAGTGGGGAATGGGGGGATTCTGAGCAGGGAATGGGAGAATTGTGAGCGGGGAATGGGAGAATTGTGAGTGGGGATGTGGAATGTGCCGATTTGAGTGGGAAATGGGAAATGGGGTATTGTGAGTGGGGAATGGGAGGATTGCGAGTGGGGAATGGGGAATGGGGAATGGGGGATTGTGAGTGGGCAATGGGGAGGATTCTGAGTGGGAATGGGGAATGGGGGGATTGTGAGCGGGGAATGGGGGGATTGTGAGCGGGGAATGTGAGCGGGGATGTGGAATGGGATTTGAGTGGGGATGTGGAATGGGGGGATTTGAGTGAGGAATGGGAAATGGGGTATTGTGAGTGGGAATGCGGGATTGTGAGTTGGGAATGGGGAGGATTGTGAGTTGGGAATGGGGAGGATTGTGAGTTGGGAATGGGGAGGATTGTGAGTGGGAATGGGGTATTGTGAGTGGGGAATGGGGGATTGTGAGTGGGGAATGGGGGATTGTGAGTGGGGAATGGGGAGTAGGGGGATTGTCTGTGGGGAATGGGGGCACTGTGAGTGGGGAATGGGGGGATTGTGGGTGGGGAATGTGAGGTTTGTGAGTGGGGAATGGTGAATGGGGGGATTGTGAGTGGAGAATGGGAAATGGGTAATGGGGAGGAATGTCAGTGAGGTATGGGGAATGGGGGGATTGTGAGTGGGGAATGGGGGGATTGTGAGCGGGTAATGGGATTGTTAGCGGGTAATGGGGGTATTGAGAGTGGGGAATGAGGTATGGGGGGATTGTGAGTGGGGAATGGGGTATTTTGAGTGGGGAATGGGGAATGGGGGGATTGTGAGTGGGGAATGGGGAATGGGAGGATTGTGAGTGGGGAATGGGGAATGGCGGGATTGTGAGTGGGGAATGGGGAATGGGGAATGGGGGATTGTGAGTGGGAATGGGGAATGGGGAATTGTGAGTGGGGAATGGGAAATGGGGGGATTGTGAGTGGGGAATGGGGGGACTGTGAGTGGGGAATGGGGGGACTGTGAGTGCGGAATGGGAGGATGTGAGTGCGGAATGGGGAATGGGGGTATTGTGAGTGGGGAATGGGGAATGGGGCATTGTGCGTGGGGATTGGGGAATGGGGGATTGTTAGTGGGGATTGGGGAATGGGGGATTGTTAGTGGGGAATGGGGAATGGGGTATTGTGAGTGGGGAATGGGGTATTGTGAGTGGGGAATGGGGAGTAGGGGGATTGTCTGTGGGGAATGGGGGCACTGTGAGTGGGGAATGGGGGGATTGTGGGTGGGGAATGTGAGGTTTGTGAGTGGGGAATGGTGAATGGGGGGATTGTGAGTGGAGAATGGGAAATGGGTAATGGGGAGGAATGTCAGTGAGGTATGGGGAATGGGGGGATTGTGAGTGGGGAATGGGGGGATTGTGAGCGGGTAATGGGATTGTTAGCGGGTAATGGGGGTATTGAGAGTGGGGAATGAGGTATGGGGGGATTGTGAGTGGGGAATGGGGTATTTTGAGTGGGGAATGGGGAATGGGGGGATTGTGAGTGGGGAATGGGGAATGGGGGGATTGTGAGTGGGGAATGGGGAATGGCGGGATTGTGAGTGGGGAATGGGGAATGGGGAATGGGGGATTGTGAGTGGGAATGGGGAATGGGGAATTGTGAGTGGGGAATGGGAAATGGGGGGATTGTGAGTGGGGAATGGGGGGACTGTGAGTGGGGAATGGGGGGACTGTGAGTGCGGAATGGGAGGATGTGAGTGCGGAATGGGGAATGGGGGTATTGTGAGTGGGGAATGGGGAATGGGGCATTGTGCGTGGGGATTGGGGAATGGGGGATTGTTAGTGGGGATTGGGGAATGGGGGATTGTTAGTGGGGAATGGGGAATGGGGTATTGTGAGTGGGGAATGGGGTATTGTGAGTGGGGATTGGGGAATGGGGGATTGTGAGTGGGGAATGGGGGATTGTGAGTTGGGAATGGGAGGATTGCAAGTGGGGATTGGGGAATGGGGGGATTGTGAATGGGGGGAACGTGAGTGGAGAATGGGGGTATCGAGAGGGGGGATGGTGGGATCGATGTGGGGGGTGGGGGATCGAGGTGGGGGGATGGGGGATCGAGGGGGGGTGGCGGGATTGTGAGTGAGGAATGGGGGGATTGTGAGCGAGGAATGGGAGGATTGTGAGCGGGGAATGGGCGGATTGTGAGTGGGGAATGGGGGGATTGTGAGTGAGGAATGGGGAGGATCGTGAGTGAGTAATGGGGATATAAAGAAGCATCCAGGTAGCAGGGACCAGATGAGTGGCAACAGATATAGCAGCTGTACCACAATGAGGAAAATGCGCTGCATGAAACAGATTGTTTTATAAGGTGACAGGCCACAACATGTTGACTTTCTGAAGGAACATAGTTTTCCATTACACAGTACAGAGGGTTGACATGCAGATAAAGCAAGCAGAGGGATAGTACTGCCTGAGGATGTGAATAAGGATCACAGCAGAACCTTGGTGAGAACAGTGAGGTGTGCCTAGCCAGTAAAAAGCAAATCAAAAACAGCCAAGCACTAATTCCTCCTATCTACACCTTGTCCATATCCCTTCACCTTTCTTACATCTATGTGCCTATCCAAATGTCTCTTAAAAGCCGCTGATGTATTTGCCTCTGCCACCATACCAGAAAGCGCATTCCAGGCATCCACCGCTCTGAGTCAAAAAACTTACGCCTCACCTCCCCTTTGAAACTACCCCCTCTCACCTTCAACGCATGCCCTCTGGTAGTAGACATTTCAACCCTGGTAAACAGAGATATTCATTGTCCACTATCTGTGCCTCTCATAATCATGTAAACCTGTATCAGATCACCCCTCAGTTTCCGGCGCTCCAGAGAAACCAACCCAAGTTTATCCAGCCTCTCCTGATAGTACATACCCTCTAAACCAGGCAGCATCCTGCTGAACCTCTCCTGCACCCTCTGCAAAGCCTCCACATCCTTTCCATAGTGTGGTGACCAGAACTGTATGGAATACTCCAGATGTGGCCTAACCAGAGTTTTATAAAGTTGCAACAAAATCTCAACTTTTGAACCCAATGTCTTGATTAATAAAAGCAAGCATTCCCATAAGCCTTCTTAATCATTTTATCAACCTGTGTAGCCACTTTCAAGGAGCTATGAGCTTGGATCTCCAGATCTCTCTGCTCAGCAACACTTAAGGATCTTGCCCTTAACAGTTGCATCTGCCCTACCAAGGTGCAACAACTCATATTTATCTGCGTTAAACTCCATCTGCCATTTCTTAGCCCATATCTGCAACTGGTCCATATCATGCTGTATTCTTTGCCAGTCTTCTACACTATCCACAACACCACCAGTCTTGGTATCAACCGCAAACTTACTAACCCACCCATTTACATTTTCATCCATATACATCACAAACAGCAGAGGTCTCAGCATAGAACACTGCAGAACACCACTAATTACAGACCTCCAGCTCAAACAAGTCCCTTCAACCACTACCCTCTGTCTTCTATGTGCAAGGCAGTTCTGAATCCAAACAGCCAGTTCGCTGCGGATCCCATGAATCTTAATATTCTGAATTAGCTTCCCATGAAAGACTTCGTCAAATGTCTTACTAAATTTCACGTGGACTACATCCAGTGCCCTATCCTCATCAATCTCTCATCACCTTGTCAAAAAACTCAATTAAGTTGGTATGATACGACCTACCCTGCAACAAATTTTCTCCAGCAATTTCCCTACCACTGTTGTGAAACTCACCGGTCTATAGTTCCAGGATTTTCCCTTGTTCCCTTCTTAAATAGAGGTACAACATTAGCCACTCGCCAGTCCTCTGGGACCTCACCTGTGCCAAGAGAGGACACAAAGCTACAGGTGTCCCCCGCTTTTCCAATGTTTGCTTTACGAAACCTCACTGTTACGAAAGACCTACATTAGCTACCTGTTTTCGCTAACAGAAGGTGTTTTCACTGTTACGAGAAAAGCAGCGTGTGCCCCGAGCAGTCGCTCTTCCCCCAGATTCCGAATTGCATTCTAGCCGGCATTGCTTAAACACGTGCCTGTGAGCATCCGTTTGCAAGATGAGTTCAAAGGTATCGGAAAAGCCTAAAAGAGCTCGTAAGGGTGACATAATTAAGCGTTTCGATCGTGGTGAACGAAGTAAGTTCAAAGTGAGCTTGGCTTGTGGAAGTTGATGAAGATGATGTTGAAGAGGTTTTGGCATCCCATGACCAAGAACTGATAGATGAAGAGCTGATGCAATTGGAAGAGGAAAGGATAACACTCAAAACCGAATGCGAACGGACCGAAAGTGAAGTTGTCCAGGAACTGAACGTGAAGCAACCACGTGAGATTTTCACTGCAATGATAAAGTACTACTTTAATTTTGAAAGAGTATGTCAGTTTAGGGCATATTTGCAAGATGGTTTGAGTGCTTACAAAGAACTGTATGATAGAAAAATGCGCGAGGCTAAGCAGTCAAGCAAGCCTTCCAATCAGCCACAGCAGACGACGAACCTCCACCTTCGACATCGAGGCAGGCAGGCATGGAAGATGACCTGCCTCCCTGATGGAAACAGACGACGATGAGATGACACCCCAGTGTCCCACCACCCAACCCCCGGGCCGCGGACCAATACATTGCCACGGAGAATGCAGCAGTAGCCAGAAGGCACCCAGCATACCTTTAAGAAAAAAGCCGAAATAAACAAGCTAATTAATTAGGTGCCACCCGGCACGTAGATGTCAACCCAGATCAGAGGCGATTGCCGATTGTGTCGCCTCTGATCTGGGCTGACATTTACGTGCCAGGCGGCACCTAATTAATTAGCTTCTTTATTTCGGCTGTTTTCTTAAAGATGTGCTGGGTGCGTCCCGGCCACCGCTGTACCGCTGCATTCTCCGCGGATCGGTATCGGTTCACTGCCTGGAGGGTAGGGGCCACTGCACCACCCCAACCTCCGACGACTCAGCCTAACACACCATCATCAGTGTGCTCTGCGCTGTCTTCCTGATTCCCCTAAGTGATACTACACTGTACATATATCATTTCTACTTTATATAGGCCGTGTATTTTTATGCGTTATTTGGTATGATTTGGCAGCTTCATAGCTTAAAGGTTACTGGAGAGAGTGTTTTTGCCGAGAGCGCTTGCGTGAGGTTTTCTGCCGAGAGCGCTTGCGGAAGATTTTCGCTATAGAGAACAGTGTGGCAATGATTGTAGAGAAGTATTTCTACTTCATATAGGCTGTGTATTTATCATATCATTCCTGCTTTTACTATATATTACTGTTGTTTTAGATTGTATGTGTTATTTGGCATGATTTGGTAGGTTATTTTTGGGTCTGTGAACACCCACAAATTTTTCCCATATCAATAAATGGTAATTGCTTCTTCGCTTTACGACATTCCGGCTTACAAACTGTTTCATAGGAATGCTCTGCCTTCGAATGGCAGGGAAAACCTATACTGGTCAACAGCCCAGCAATCTCATCTCTTGCCTCCTTCAATAACCTGTGAGGACTTCTCCATCTTATCACTCATTAAAAGGCCCAAGACTTACTCCTCCTAGACCTCTAATTGCCCTAACATATTTATACACTCAGCACCGATTCTGCTTGTCCTCAGTGTCTTTTTCCTTGGTAAATACTGAAGCAAAGTTCTCATTAAGTACCTCACTCACATCCTCAGAATCCAAGCAAATGTTCCCCCTCCCTTTATCTTTGAGTGGTACTACCCTGTCCCTAGTTACCCCACTGCTCTTGATATATGTATAGAATGCCTTGGGGTTCACGTTAATCCTACTTGCCAAGGGTTTTTCCATGGCACCTCCTGGCTTTCCTAATTCCCTTCTTTAGTTCACTTCTGGCTTCTTTATACTCATGTGCTTTGTTTAATCCTAACTTCTGAAGATTTACATACTTTTCCTTTTCCTTCTTGACTAAATTCATCACTTTCTGAACAACCAGGGTTCTCCATCTTTCGTCCCCGTCCTTCCTTCTAACAGGAACATACCTTTCCTGTAGCCTATGCAATTGATCTTTAAACACCCTCCACATGTCTGATGTGGACTTAACAGAAAAAAGATATTCCCAATTAGTGCTTCTTGGTTCCTGCCTAATGACTTTATAATTTGCCCTATTCCAATTTAAAACTCTCCTGCAAGGACCCTACCAATCCTTATTTCTAGCTATCCTGAAACATAAGGAGTTGTGATCACTGTTCACCTAACCAGGCTCATTACCCAACACCACATCCAGTACGGTCCCTCTTGTCGGACTGTCGACATGTTGATTTAAGAAACCTTCCTGAATACACTTAACAAATTCTGCCCCATCCAAATCCCTTAACACTAAGAAGGTCCCAGTTTATATTAGGGAAGTTGAAATCCCCCATGACAACAACTCTATTATTTTTACACATTTCCTTAATCTGATCCTATCATATCTGTCCCTCAATGTCTTGGAGGTTATTAGGGTATCTGTAGTACAATCCCATCAGTGTGATTGCACTCATCCTATTTCTGAGTTTCACCCAAATGGACTCAGTGTCTGATTCCTCTGAATGCAGCTGTGATATTGTCTCTGATTAGTAGTGCAACTACCCCTGCCCCCCCACCTTTTACCCCCTCCTCTATCTTTTCTAAAACTTTGAAAATCTGGTGCATTCATTACCCATTCCTGCCCCTCTCTCAACCAAGCTTCAGTAATGGCCACAACATCATAGTTCCATGCTTACATTATCTCCCTTACCCATAAGACTCCTAGCATTAAATATACACTCTTCCAACTATCCTACCCATCATACCTGTTATTTCAATTTTGCCTTTTAACACTTTTCCTGACATCTACCTTCTGGTCCAATCATTCCCTTGCTGATCTGGTGCTCTGGCTCCCAGCTCCCTGCAAAACTAGTTTAAACCCTCCCAAGTAGCATTAACAAACCTCCTGGCCAAGATATTGGTTCCCCCCCACCCCCCCACCAATTCAGGTGCAACCCTTCCCTCTTGTACGGGTCACTCCTTCTCCAGAAAAGGTTCCAATGATCCAACAAATTGAAACCCTGTCCCTTGTACCATCTCCTTAGTCTCCCGTGCTTATTCATCCGTGCTATTTGACGCATATATACTGACTTGGTTTCCGTACTATGGAGGGAATGTGATGATGATTCTTCAAAGAAATTCTGAGGATGGTAGGCTTGCAAGACGAGCAGAGACCAAGTAGAAAAGGCCTGTTATGCCCTATAGATGGACAGATCTCACTGAACCTTACAAAATTCACACCAGACTGGAAAAAGTGGATACAGGGAAGATGTTTCCTCAGCTCAGTGTCTGGAAACAGGCAACATAGTCAGAATAAGGTGCTAGCAATTTAGAAAAGAGGAGGCATTTCTTCATATGAAGGATGGGGAATGTTTGAAGGGCTGTGGAGCTCAGTCAGGGCTCATGGGATGGTGCAGGGACAAGGTGCTGAGGATGAAGATCAGCCGTGAACTTAATGAACCACCCATCTTTTCCTAGTGAAAGATATTACTGTGAAATTTGCAATTCCACATTCGTATTTGTGGATTATGGAGGTTGTCAAAGGAAAAAAGCAGGAGATAAACCATTTGGGTATGCAGACAGAGAAATGGCAGATAGAGTTTAATCTGGACAAGTGTGAGCTGGTGTAGTTTGGAAGGTCAGATGTACACAGTACCTGAAACCTGAAAACCTCTGAAAACCTGTGCCAACCAACTGGCGGGAGTATTGAAGGAGCCTTTGGAGCACTGATGTACACAGGGATCCCGGTATCCAAGTCCATCGCTTATTGAAAGTGTTAACACAGTAGTTGGGGTGGTATAACAGACTTGATTAGTCAGGATGTTGAGTATAAAAGTTGGAAGTCACATCACAGCTATATAAAAATTTGGTTAGACCTTACTTGGTGCATTGTGCGCAGTTCTGGTCACTGCATTACAGGGAGGTGTGAAGGCTTTGAAGAAGTTCAGCTGGATTCGAGAGTATTAGTTATAAGGAGAGGTTGGACTCATGTGACAGCAGAACCCTCAATCGATATGATTAAGTATTCTCGTTTCAGCCTGATACAGCTAAAAAACACAACTGGTTCCAAGGTCAGTACAGTTAACAAAGATGTCTTAATGCGATTAAATGAACTATCACTACTTAAAACTGACAGAAACAAAGCCGATTGTCGATGTACTTTTAGCTGGATTCCACATAGGAAACTTGGCTGCGGGTCAGGGACACAAGTGTGTTAAAGGAAACGGGCTTTTAAACTCCCAATGCCAACTATCTGGCTGGCATACGTGCAGTCTGTGATGAATCAAATCAATGATCTCGGAGCTAGGGTGCTGAATGAGAGGGACATTAGGACCGCATGTGTCCTTTTTCTACACAGAATCCTTGTTAGCCCCTTCCATACTGGATGCAATGATTCAGATTGATGGGTTTACTGTACACTGTCAGGACAGATCTATATAGTTCCTCAAAAGCAGAGGTGGAGGAGTATGCCTCATGATCAACTCCTCTTGGTGTACAAATATATCAGTGCTGTCCCAATTCTGCTCACCAGACCTGGAATATCTAGCAGTTAAGTGTCGTGGGACATCTACCATGGGAGATTTCTGGGATCATTTTGATAGCGGTACACATTCCACCTCAGGCCAATGTTTGCTGATGACACTAAACTGAGTGGAAAAGTAAATTGTGCAGAGGATGTGGAAAGTTTGCAGCGGGATACCGATAGGTTAAGTGAGTGGGCCAAGGTCTGGCAGATGGAATACAACATTGGTAAATGCGAGTTCATCCACTTTGGAGTAATAGAAGAGCAGATTATTATTTAAATGGTGAAAGATTGTAGCATGCTATCGTGCAGAGGGACTTGGGAGCGCTTGTGCATGAATCGCAAAAAGTTCGCTCGCAGGTTATTAAGAAGGCAAACGGAATGTTGGCCTTCATTGCAAGAGGAATTGAATTCAAGAGCAGAGACGGCATACTGCAACTACACAGGGTACTGGTGAGGCCGCATCTGGAGTACTGTGTGCAGTTCTGGTCTCCATACTTAAGGAAGGATATACTGGCTTTGGAGGCAGTGCAGAGGAGGTTCACCAGGTTGATTCCAGAGATGAAGGTGCTAACCTGTGAAGAGAGATTGAGTCACCTGGGACCATAACTCTCTGGAAATCAGAAGAATGAGAGGTGATCTTATAGAAACATACAAAATTTTGAAAGGGATAGATAAGATTGAAGTAGGAAAGTTGTTTCCATTGGTAGGTGAGACTAGAACTAGGGGACATTGCCTCAAGATTCAGGGGAGAAGATTTAGGACAAAGATGAGGAGAAACTGTTTTTCCCAGAGAGTGGTGAATTGGAATTCTCTGCCCAGGGAGAAACAGTTGAGGTTTCTTCACTAAATATATTTAAGATACAATTAGATAGATTTTTACATAGTAGGGGAATTAAGGGTTATGGGGAAAAGGCAGGTAGGTGGAGCTGAGTTTACAGACAGATCAGCTTACTGAATGGTGGAGCAGGCTCGATGGGCCGGATGGCCTAACAAAACAAAAGAGATGGTTGTTGACATCAGGAGGACACGGAGTGACCACTCTCTGCTGAACATCGGTGACTCCTCCATAGAGATCATTAAGAACACCAAATTTCTTGGTGTTCACTTGGCGGAGAATCTCAACTGGTCTCTCAACACCAGCTCCATAGCAAAGAAAGCCCAGCAGCGTCTCTACTTTCTGCGAAGGCTGAGAAAAGTCCATCTCCCACCCCCCATCCTCACCACATTCTACAGAGGTTGTATTGAGTGTATCCTGAGCAGCTGCATCACTGCCTGGTTCGGAAATTGCACCATCTCAGATCGCAAAACCCTGCAGCGGATAGTGAGGACAGCTGAGAAGATCATCGGGGTCTCTCTTCCCGCCATTACAGACATTTACACCACATGCTGCATCCGTAAAGCAAACAGCATTATGAAGGACCCCACGCACCCCTCATACAAACTCTTCTCCCTCCTGCCATCTGGCAAAAGGCACCGAAGCATTCGGGCTCTCACGACCAGACAATGTAACAGTTTCTTCCCCCATGCCATCAAACTCCTCAATACCCAGAGCCTGGACTGACACTATCCTACTGCCCTCTACTGTGCCTGTTGTCTTGTTTATTATTTATTATAACGCCTGCTCTGTTTTCTGCACTTAATGCAGTGCTGGGTAGGTCTGTAGTCTAGTGTAGTTTTTGTGTTGTTTTACGTTGTTCAGCGTAGTTTTTGTATTGTTTCATGTCTCACCATGGTCCTGAAAAACATTGTCTTGTTTTTACTGTGTACTGTACCAGCAGTCATTGTCGAAATGACAATAAAAAGTGACTTAACTTGACTTGATTGTTGGTAGAATCTCAGACGGAGACAAGAGGGCATACAGGAGCAAGATATACCAACTAGTGGAGTGATGTCACAGCAACAACCTTGTACTCAATGTCAGTATGATTAAAGAGATTATTGTGGACTTCATGAAGGGTAATATGAAGGAACACATATCAATCCTCATAAAGGGATCAGAAGGGGAGAGAGTGAGCAGTTTCAAGTTCCTGCATGTCAAGATCTCTGAGGACCTAACCTGGCCCCAACATTTCGATGAAGCTATAAAGAAGACAAGACAGTGACTATACTTATAAAATCATATAACCATATAACAATTACAGCATGGAAACAGGCCATCTCGGCCCTTCTAGTCCGTGCCAAACTCTTACTCTCACCTAGTCCCACCAACCTGCACTCAGCCCATAACCCTCCATTCCTTTCCTGTCCATATAGCTATCCAATTTAACTTTAAATGACAACATCGAACCTGCCTCAACCACTTCTGCTGGAAGCTCGTTCCACACAGCTACCACTCTCTGAGTAAAGTTGTTTCCCCT
Source organism: Mobula hypostoma (assembly GCF_963921235.1). Taxonomy (NCBI): domain Eukaryota; kingdom Metazoa; phylum Chordata; class Chondrichthyes; order Myliobatiformes; family Myliobatidae; genus Mobula; species Mobula hypostoma. The sequence goes on along the minus strand of NC_086098.1, from coordinate 161,963,138 downwards.
CATGATACCCTTAAACTTTTGCCCTTTAACTCTCAACTTATGTCCTCTTGTTTGAATCTCCCCCACTCTCAATGGAAAAAGCCTATCCACGTCAACTCTATCTATCCCCCTCATAATTTTAAATACCTCTGTCAAGTACCCCCCTCAACCTTCTACGCTCCAAAGAATAAAGACCCAACTTGTTCAACCTTTCTCTGTCACTTAGGAGATGAAACCCACGTACAGGTGTCCCCCACTTTTCGAACGTTCGCTTTACGAAACCTCACTGTTACGAAAGACTTACATTAGTACACTGTTCTCGCTTTCAGAAGGTGTTTTCACTGTTACGAAAAAAATCAGCGTGCACCCCAAGCAGCCGCTTTCCCCCGGATTCGGAATGGCATTGCTTTAACACGTGCCTGTGAGCAGCCGTTTGCAAGATGAGTTCTGAGGTATTGCAAAAGTCTGAAAGAGCTCGTAAGGGTGTTACAACTAGCGTAAAACTAGACATAATTAAGCCTTTTGATCGTGGTGAACGAAGTAAGGACTCAGTGAGTTTGACTTGTGGAAGCTGACGAAGATGATGTTGTAAAGGTTTTGGCATCGCATGACCAAGAACTGATAGATGAAGAGCTGATGCAATTGGAAGAGGAAAGGATAACGATCGAAACCGAATGCAGTAGCAAAATGAACGTGAAGCCACTGCGTGAGATTTTCGCTGCAATGATAAAGTACGACTTTAATTTTGAAAGGGTACATAGGTTGAGGGGATATTTGCAAGATGGTTTGAGTCCTCACAAAGAACTGTATGATAGAAAAATGCGCGAGGCTCAGCAGTCAAGCAAGCCTTCCACATCAGCCACAGCAGACGACGAACCTCAACCTTCGACATCGAGGCAGGCAGTCATAGAAGATGAGCCACCTGCTCTAATGGAAACAGATGACGATGAGATGACACCCCAGTGTCCCACCGCCCCAACTCCCTGGCTACGGACAGATACCGATTCGCGGAGAATGCAGCGGTAGCCGGGAGGTACACAGCACATCTTTAAGAAAAAAGCCAAAATAAACATGCTAATTAATTAGGTGCCACCCCACATGTAAATGTCGGCCCAGATCAGAGGTGATGCAATCGGCACTGATCTGGGCCGACAATTACGTGCCGGGCAGCACCTAATTAATTAGCCGCAAACAACAGGAATTCTGCAGATGCTGGAAATTCAAGCAACATACATCAAAGTTGCTGGTGAACGCAGCAGGCCAAGCAGCATCTATAGGAAGAGGCGCAGTCGACGTTTCAGGCCGAGACCCTTCGTCAGGACTAACTGAAGGAAGAGTGAGTAAGGGATTTGAAAGCTGGAGGGGGAGGGGGAGATGCAAAATGATAGGAGAAGACAGGAGGGGGAGGGATAGAGCCGAGAGCTGGACAGGTGGTAGGCAAAAGGGGATACGAGAGGATCATGGGACAGGAGGTCCGGGAAGAAAGACGGGGGGCGGGGGTGACCCAGAGGATGGGCAAGAGGTATATTCAGAGGGACAGAGGGAGAAAAAGGAGAGTGAGAGAAAGAATGTGTGCATAAAAATGAGTCACAGCTGGGGTACGAGGGGGAGGTGGGGCCTAGCGGAAGTTAGAGAAGTCAATGTTCATGCCATCAGGTTGGAGGCTACCCAGACGGAATATAAGGTGTTGTTCCTCCAACCTGAGTGTGGCTTCATCTTTACAGTAGAGGAGGCCGTGGATAGACATGTCAGAATGGGAATGGGATGTGGAATTAAAATGTGTGGCCACTGGGAGATCCTGCTTTCTCTGGCGGACAGAGCGTAGATGTTCAGCAAAGCGGTCTCCCAGTCTGCGTCGGGTCTCACCAATATATAAAAGGCCACATCGGGAGCACCGGACGCAGTATATCACCCCAGTCGACTCACAGGTGAAGTGATGCCTCACCTGGAAGGACTGTTTGGGGCCCTGAATGGTGGTAAGGGAGGAAGTGTAAGGGCATGTGTAGCACTTGTTCCGCTTACACGGATAAGTGCCAGGAGGGAGATCAGTGGGGAGGGATGGGGGGGACGAATGGACAAGGGAGTTGTGTAGGGAGTGATCCCTGCGGAATGCAGAGAGAGGGGGGGAGGGAAAGATGTGCTTAGTGGTGGGATCCCGTTGGAGGTGGCGGAAGTTACGGAGAATAATATGTTGGACCCGGAGGCTGGTGGGGTGGTAGGTGAGGACCAGGGGAACCCTATTCCTAGTGGGGTGGTGGGAGGATGGAGTGAGAGCAGATGTACGTGAAATGGGGGTGATGCGTTTAAGAGCAGAGTTGATAGTGGAGGAAGGGAAGCTCCTTTCTTTAAAAAATGAAGACATCTCCCTCGTCCTAGAATGAAAAGCCTCATCCTGAGAGCAGATGCGGCGGAGACGGAGGAATTGCGAGAAGGGGATGGCGTTTTTGCAAGAGACAGGGTGAGAAGAGGAATAGTCCAGATAGCTGTGAGAGTCAGTAGGCTTATAGTAGACATCAGTGGATAAGCTGTCTCCAGAGACAGAGACAGAAAGATCTAGAAAGGGGAGGGAGGTGTCGGAAATGGACCAGGTAAACTTGAGGGCAGGGTGAAAGTTGGAGGCAAAGTTAATAAAGTCAACGAGTTCTGCATGCGTGCAGGAAGCAGCGCCAATGCAGTCGTCGATGTAGCGAAGGAAAAGTGGGGGACAGATACCAGAATAGGCACGGAACATAGATTGTTCCACAAACCCAACAAAAAGGCAGGCATAGCTAGGAGCCATACAGGTGCCCATAGCTACACCTTTAGTTTGGAGGAAATGGGAGGAGCAAAAGGAGAAATTAATTAATTAATTAATTAGCATGTTTATTTCGGCCTTTTTCTTAAAGATGTGCTGGGTGCCTCCCGACTACCGCTGGACCCCTGCATGCTTCGTGGCAATGTATCGGTCGGCAGCCCGGAGGATGGAGGCCACTGCACCACCCCAACCTGCGACGACTCAGTCTAACACACCATCATCAATGTGCTCGGCAAGCTGTCTTCCCGATTCCCGTAAGTGATCCTACACTGTACATACATTATTTCTACTTTATATCGGCTGTGTATTTTTACGTGTTACTTTGTATGATTTGGCAGCTTCATAGCTTAAAGGTTACCGGAGAGCACTTGCGCTGTGTTTTTGTCGATGGCGCTTGCATGAGATTTTTGCTTCGGCGAACAGTGCCAGAAATGATTGCGGAAAAGTATTTCTACTTTATGTAGGCTGTGTATTAATCATATCATTCCTGCTTTTACTATACGTTACTGTTATTTTAGGTTTTATGTGTTATTTGGCATGAATTGGTAGGTTATTTTTCGGTCTGCGAATGCTCACAAAAATTTCCCATACAAAATAAATGGTAATTGCTTCTTCAGTTTAGGACATTTCGGCTTACGAACCGTTTCATAGGAACACTCTACCTTCGGAGGGCGGGGGAAACCTGTAACATTCTAGTAAATCTTCTCTGTACTCTCTCAATTTTGTTGACATCTTTCCTATAATTTGGTGACCAGAACCGTACACAATACTCCAAATTTGGCCTTACCAATGCCTTGTACAATTTCAGCATTACATCCCAACTCCTGTACTCAATGCTCTGATTTATAAAGGCCAGCATACCGAAAGCTTTCTTCACCACCCTATCCACATGAGATTCCACCTTCAGGAAACTATGCACCATTATTCCTAGATTCCCGTGTTCTACTGCATTCTTCAATGCCCTACCACTTACGCCCTATTTTGATTAGTCCTACCAAAATGTAGCACCTCACATTTATCAGCATTAAACTCCATCATAAACCCCTCCCCAACCGTACAGTAAGAACGTCCCTCATAACCCCTCCCCAACAGTACAGTGAGAATCTCCATCATAAACCCCTCCCCAATAGTGAGAACCTTCATCACAAACCCCTCTGCAACAGTTCAGTGAGGACCTACATCATAAACCACCCCCCAATAGTACAGTGAGAACCTCCACCATAAACCCCTCCCCAACAGTAGTGAGAACCTCCATCATAAACCCCTCCCCAACAGTACAGTGAGAACCTCCATCATAAACCCCTCCCCAACAGTACAGAGAGAACCTTCATCATAAACCCTTCCCCAACAGTACAGTGAGAACCTCCATCATAAACCCCACCCTAACAGTAGTGAGAACCTCCATCATAAACCCCTCCCCAACAGTACAGTGATAAAACCCATTATAAACCACACCCCAACAGTACATGGAAACCTTCATCATAAACCCCTCCCCAACAATAGTGAGAACCTCCATCATAAACCCCTCCCCAACAGTACAGTGAGAACCTACATCATAAACCCCTCCCCAAATGTGAAAACCGTCATCATAAACCCCTCCCCAACAGTACAGTGAGAACCTCCATCATAAACCCCTCCCCAACAGTATAGTGAGTACCTTCATCATAAACCCCTCCCCAACAGTACAGTGAGAACCTTCATCATAAACCCCTCCCCAACAACAGTAACGAGAAACTCCATCATAAACCCCTCCCCAACAGTGCAGTGTGAACCTCTATCATAAACCCCTCCCCAACAGTACAGTGAGAAACATAATAAACTGCTCCCCAACAGTACAGTGGGAGCCTTCCTCATAAACCCCTCCCCAACATTAGTGAAAACCTCCATCATAAACCCCTCCCTGACAGTACAGTGAGATCCTCCATGATAAACCTCTCCCCAACCTTACAGTGAGAACGTTCATCATAAACCCCTCCCCAACAGTACAGTGAGAATCTCCATCATAAACCCTTCCCCAATAATGAGAAACTTCATCACAAACCCCTCCCCAACAGTACAGTGAGATCCTCCACCATAAACCCCTCTCCAACAGTACAGTGAGAACCTCCATCATAAACCCCTCCCCAACAGTACAGTAAGAACCTCCATCATCAACCCCTAACAGTACACTGAGAACCTCCATCATAAACCCCTCCCCAACAGTACAGTGAGATCCTCCATCATAAACCCCTCTCCAATCGTACAGTGAGAATCTCCATCATAAACCCCTCCCCAACAGTACAGTGAGAACCTCCACCATAAACCCCTCCCCAACAGTACAGTGAGAGCCTCCATCATAAACCTCTCCCCAACAGTACAGTGAGAACCTCCATCATAAACCCCTCCCCAACAGTACAGTGACAACCTCCATCATAAACCACTCCAAGTGCATGGAGAACCTCCATCATAAACCCCTCCCCGACAGTACAGTGAGATCCTCCATGATAAACCTCTCCCCAACCTTACAGTGAGAACGTTCATCATAAACCCCTCCCCAACAGTACAATGAGAATCTCCATCACAAACCCTTCCCCAATAATGAGAACTTTCATCACAAACCCTTCCCCAACAGTACAGTGAGAACCTCCATCATAAACCACTCCAAGTGCAGTGAGAACCTCCATCATAAACCCCTCCCTAACAGTACAGTGAGAACCTTTATCAGAAACCCCTCCCCAACAGTAGTGAGAACCTTCATCACAAACCCCTCCCCAACAGCACAATGTGATAACCTCCATCATAAACCCCTCCCCAACAGTACAGTGAGAACCTACATCATAAACCCCTCCCCAACCGCAAAATGTGAGAACCATCATCATAAACCCCTCCCCAACAGTGCAGTGAGAACCTCCATCATAAACCCCTAACAGTACACTGAGATCCTCCATCATAAACCCCTCCCCAACCGTACAGTGAGAATCTCTACCATAAACCCCTCCCCAACAGTGAGAACCTTCATCATAAACCCCTCCCCAACAGTACAGTGAGAACCTCCATCATAAAACCCTCCCCAACAGTAGTGGGAAACTCCATCATAATTGGATTCGAGGAAGGAGTCTGAGAGTCTGAGTGGGAGTGCCGAGAAAGATTTTTGAAATTTTCATTATTTTTTTTCTCCAACGGCTTTCTGAGAGGCGGGACTGCGCAGGCGTGTGACGTCGGGCAGTGCAGCGCGGCAGATTTAAAAGGGCAGACATCCTGCTTCGGGTTTGATTCGAAGAAGGAGTCTGAGAGTCTGAGTGGGAGTGCCGAGAAAGAGATTTTTGAAATTTTCGTTATTTTTTTTCTCCAACGGCTTTCTGAGAGGCGGGACTGCGCAGGCGTGTGACGTCGGGCAGTGCAGCGCGGCAGATTTAAAAGGAACAAAGCCTCATAGAGCGGGCAGCGTAGTTTGCGGGCGGCGGAGTGAGCCGGGAGCAGAGTGAAGACTTAAGGGCTTCGGCTCAACGGGCTTAGGCGGAAGCGGGCGAGGCGAGGAAGGTTTGGTATTCATTTTCTGTTGTTATTTGAGGAGAGAGGCATTATGACTGTGAGGGCAGTTTGCTGTTCTTGGTGTCGGATGTGGGAGGCCCTGGAGTCTCCAAGACTCCCGGACGTCTACATCTGCGCCAAGTGCATCGAGATGCAGCTCCTAAGGGACCGCGTTACGGAACTGGAGCTGCAGCTCGATGATCTTCGTCTGGTCAGGGAGAGCGAGGAGGTGATAGAGAGGAGTGGAAGGCAGGTGGTCACGCTGGGGCCACGGGAGGCAGACAAGTGGGTCACGGTTAGGAGGGGGAAGGGGAAAAGTCAGGTGATGGGGAGTACCCCGGTGGCTGTGCCCCTTAACAACAGGTACTCCTGTTTGAGTACTGTTGGGGGGGACAGCTTACCCGGGGGAAGGAACAGTGGCCGTGCCTCCGGCACAGAGTCTGGCCCTGTAGCTCAGAAGGGTAGGGCAAGGAAGAGGAGGGCAGTTGTGATAGGGGACTCGATAGTAAGGGGGTCAGATAGGCGATTCTGTGGACGCAGTCCAGAGACCCGGATGGTAGTTTGCCTCCCTGGTGCCAGGGTCCGGGATATTTCTGATCGTGTCCAAGATATCCTGAAGTGGGAGGGTGAGGAGCCAGAGGTCATGGTACACATAGGTACCAATGACATAGGTAGGAAAAGGGATGAGGTCCTGAAAGGAGAATATAGGGAGCTAGGAAGGGAGTTAAGAAAAAGGACCGCAAAGGTAGTAATCTCGGGATTACTGCCTGTGCCACGCGACAGTGAGAGTAGGAATGCGATGAGGTGGAGGATAAATGCGTGGCTGAGGGATTGGAGCAGGGGGCAGGGATTCAAGTTTTTGGATCATTGGGACCTCTTCTGGGGCAGGTGTGACCTGTACAAAAAGGACGGGTTACACTTGAATCCTAGGGGGACCAATATCCTGGCAGGGAGATTAGCGGGGGCTACTGAGGTGACTTTAAACTAGAACGGTTGGGGGGTGGGAATCAAATTAAAGAGGCTAGGCGTGAGGAGGTTAGTTCACAACAGAGGGATGGGAACCAGTGCAGAGAGACAGAGGGGTGTAAACTGAGGGTAGAAGCAAAAAGTACAAAGGAGAAAAGTAAAAGTGGCAGGCCGACAAATCCAGGGCAAGCATTAAAAAGGGCCACTTTTCAACATAATTGTATAAGGGCTAAGAGAGTTGTAAGAGAGCACCTGAAGGCTTTATGTATCAATGCAAGGAGCATTCGTAATAAGGTGGATGAACTGAAAGTGCAGATTGTTATTAATGATTATGATATAGTTGGGATCACAGAGACATGGCTCCAGGGTGACCAGGGATGGGAGCTCAACGTTCAGGGATATTCAATATTCAGGAGGGATAGACATGAAGGAAGGGGAGGTGGGGTGGCGTTGCTGGTTAAAGAAGACATTAACGCAATAGAAAGGAAGGACATAAGCCGGGAAGATGTGGAATCGATATGGGTAGAGCTGCGTAACACTAAGGGGCAGAAGACGCTGGTGGGAGTTGTGTACAGGCCACCTAACAGTAGTAGTGAGGTCGGAGATGGTATTAAACAGGAAATTAGAAATGTGTGCAATAAAGGAACAGCAGTTATAATGGGTGACTTCAATCTACATGTAGACTGGGTGAACCAAATTGGTAAAGGTGCTGAGGAAGAGGATTTCTTGGAATGTATGCGGGATGGTTTTTTGAACCAACATGTCGAGGAACCGACCAGAGAGCAGGCTATTCTGGACTGGGTTTTGAGCAATGAGGAAGGGTTAATTAGCGATCTTGTCGTGAGAGGCCCCTTGGGTAAGAGTGACCATAATATGGTGGAATTCTTCATTAATATGGAGAGTGAGATAGTTATTTCAGAAACAAAGGTTCTGAACTTAAAGAGGGGTAACTTTGAAGGTATGAGACGTGAATTACCTAAGATAGACTGGCAAATGACACTTAAAGGATTGACGGTGGATATGCAATGGCAAGCATTTAAAGGTTGCATGGATGAACTACAACAATTGTTCATCCCAGTTTGGCAAAAGAATAAATCAAGGAAGGTAGTGCACCCGTGGCTGACAAGAGAAATTAGGGATAGTATCAATTCCAAAGAAGTAGCATACAAATTAGCCAGAGAAAGTGGCTCACCTGAGGACTGGGAGAAATTCAGAGTTCAGCAGAGGAGGACAAAGGGCTTAATTAGGAAGGGGAAAAAAGATTATGAGAGAAAACTGGCGGGGAACTTAAAAACGGACTGTAAAAGCTTTTATAGATATATAAAAAGGAGAAGACTGGTAAAGACAAATGTAGGTCCCCTGCAGACAGAAACAGGTGAATTGATTATGGGGAGCAAGGACATGGCAGACCAATTGAATAATTACTTTGGTTCTGTCTTCACTAAGGAGGACATAAATAATCTTCCAGAAATAGTAAGGGACAGAGGGTCCAGTGAGATGGAGGAACTGAGTGAAATACATGTTAGTAGGGAAGTGGTGTTCGGTAAATTGAAGGGATTGAAGGCAGATAAATCCCCAGGGCCAGATGGTCTGCATCCCAGAGTGCTTAAGGAAGTAGCCCAAGAAATAGTGGATGCATTAGTGATAATTTTTCAAAACTCGTTAGATTCTGGACTAGTTCCTGAGGATTGGAGGGTGGCTAATGTAACCCCACTTTTTAAAAAAGGAGGGAGAGAGAAACCGGGGAATTATAGGCCGGTTAGCCTAACGTCGGTGGTGGGGAAACTGCTGGAGTCGGTTATCAAGGATGTGATAACAGCACATTTGGAAAGCGGTGAAATAATCGGACAAAGTCAGCATGGATTTGTGAAAGGAAAATCATGTCTGACGAATCTCATAGAATTTTTTGAGGATGTAACTAGCAGAGTGGATAGGGGAGAACCAGTGGATGTGGTATATTTGGATTTTCAAAAGGCTTTTGACAAGGTCCCACACAGGAGATGAGTGTGCAAACTTAAAGCACACGGTATTGGGGGTAAGGTATTGGTGTGGGTGGAGAATTGGTTAGCAGACAGGAAGCAAAGAGTGGGAATAAACGGGACCTTTTCAGAATGGCAGGCGGTGACTAGTGGGGTACCGCAAGGCTCAGTGCTGGAACCCCAGTTGTTTACAATATATATTAATGACTTGGATGAGGGAACTAAATGCAGCATCTCCAAGTTTGCGGATGACATGAAGCTGGGCGGCAGTGTTAGCTGTGAGGAGGATGCTAAGAGGATGCAGGGTGACTTGGATAGGTTGGGTGAGTGGGCAAACTCATGGCAGATGCACTTTAATGTGGATAAATGTGAAGTTATCCACTTTGGTGGCAAAAATAGGAAAACAGATTATTATCTGAATGGTGGCCGATTAGGAAAAGGGGAGGTGCAACGAGACCTGGGTGTCATTATACACCAGTCATTGAAAGTGGGCATGCAGGTACAGCAGGCGGTGAAAAAGGCGAATGGTATGCTGGCATTTATAGCGAGAGGATACGAGTACAGGAGCAGGGAGGTACTACTGCAGTTGTACAAGGCCTTGGTGAGACCACACCTGGAGTATTGTGTGCAGTTTTGGTCCCCTAACCTGAGGAAAGACATCTTTGCCATAGAGGGAGTACAAAGAAGGTTCACCAGATTGATTCCTGGGATGGCAGCACTTTCATATGATGAAAGACTGGATGAACTGGGCTTGTACTCGTTGGAATTTAGAAGATTGAGGGGGGATCTGATTGAAACGTATAAGATCCTAAAGGGATTGGACAGGCTAGATGCAGGAAGATTGTTCCCGATGTTGGGGAAGTCCAGAACGAGGGGTCACAGTTTGAGGATAGAGGGGAAGCCTTTTAGGACCGAGATTAGGAAAAACTTCTTCACACAGAGAGTGGTGAATCTGTGGAATTCTCTGCCACGGGAAACTGTTGAGGCCAGTTCATTGGCTATGTTTAAGAGGGAGTTAGATATGGCCCTTGTGGCTACAGGGGTCAGGGGGTATGGAGGGAAGGCTGGGGAGGGGTTCTGAGTTGGATGATCAGCCATGATCATAATAAATGGCGGTGCAGGCTCGAAGGGCCGAATGGCCTACTCCTGCACCTATTTTCTATGCTTCTATGTTTCTATAAACCCCTCTCGAACAGTACAGTGAGAACCTCCATCATATTCGAAGAAGGAGTCTGAGAGTCTGAGTGGGAGTGCCGAGAAAGATTTTTTAAATTTTCATTATTTTTTTTCTCCAACGGCTTTCTGAGAGGCGGGACTGCGCAGGCATGTGACGTCGGGCAGTGCAGCGCGGCAGTTTTAAAAGGGCAGACATCCTGCTTCGGATTTGATTCGAAGAAGGAGTCTGAGAGTCTGAGTGGGAGTGCCGAGAAAGAGATTTTTGAAATTTTCGTTATTTTTTTTCTCCAACGGCTTTCTGAGAGGCGGGACTGCGCAGGCGTGTGACGTCGGGCAGTGCAGCGCGGCAGATTTAAAAGGAACAAAGCCTCATAGAGCGGGCAGCATAGTTTGCAGGCGGCGGAGTGAGCTGGGAGCAGAGTGAAGACTTAAGGGCTTCGGCTCAACGGGCTTAGGCGGAAGCGGGCGAGGCGAGGAAGGTTTGGTATTCATTTTCTGTTGTTATTTGAGGAGAGGGGCATTATGACTGTGAGGGCAGTTTGCTGTTCTCGGTGTCGGATGTGGGAGGCCCTGGAGTCTCCAAGCCTCCCGGACGTCTACATCTGCGCCAAGTGCATCGAGATGCAGCTCCTAAGGGACCGCGTTACGGAACTGGAGCTGCAGCTCGATGACCTTCGTCTGGTCAGGGAGAGCGAGGAGGTGATAGAGAGGAGTGGAAGGCAGGTGGTCACGCCGGGGCCACAGGAGGCAGACAAGTGGGTCACAGTTAGGAGGGGGAAGGGGAAAAGTCATGTGAGGGGGAAGGGGAAAAGTCAGGTGATGGGGAGTACTCCGGTGGCTGTGCCCCTTAACAATAGGTACTCCTGTTTGAGTACTGTTGGGGGGGACAGCTTACCCGGGGGAAGCGACAGTGGCCGTGCCTCCGGCACAGAGTCTGGCCCTGTAGCTCAGAAGGGTACGGCAAGGAAGAGGAGGGCAGTTGTGATAGGGGACTCGATAGTAAGGGGGACAGATAGGCGATTCTGTGGACGCAGTCCAGAGACCCGGATGGTAGTTTGCCTCCCTGGTGCCAGGGTCCGGGATATTTCTGAGCGTGTTCAAGATATCCTGAAGTGGGAGGGTGAGGAGCCAGAGGTCATGGTACACATAGGTACCAATGACATAGGTAGGAAAAGGGATGAGGTCCTGAAAGGAGAATATAGGGAGCTAGGAAGGGAGTTGAGAAAAAGGACCGCAAAGGTAGTAATCTCGGGATTACTGCCTGTGCCACGCGACAGTGAGAGTAGGAATGCGATGAGGTGGAGGATAAATGCGTGGCTGAGGGATTGGAGCAGGGGGTAGGGATTCAAGTTTTTGGATCATTGGGACCTCTTTTGGCGCATGCGTGACCTGTACAAAAAGGACGGGTTACACTTGAATCCTAGGGGGACCAATATCCTGGCGGGGAGATTAGCGGGGGCTACTGAGGTGACTTTAAACTAGAATGGTTGGGGGGTGGGAATCAAATTAAAGAGGCTAGGCGTGAGGAGGTTAGTTCACAACAGAGGGATGGGAACCAGTGCAGAGAGACAGAGGGGTGTAAAGTGAGCGTAGAAGCAAAAAGTACAAAGGAGAAAAGTAAAAGTGGCAGGCCGACAAATCCAGGGCAAGCATTAAAAAGGGCCACTTTTCAACATAATTGTACAACGGCTAAGAGAGTTGTAAAAGAGCGCCTGAAGGCTTTATGTGTCAATGCAAGGAGCATTCGTAATAAGGTGGATGAATTGAAAGTGCAGACTGTTATTAATGATTATGATATAGTTGGGATCACAGAGACATGGCTCCAGGGTGACCAGGGATGGGAGCTCAACGTTCAGGGATATTCAATATTCAGGAGGGATAGACATGAAGGAAGGGGAGGTGGGGTGGCGTTACTGGTTAAAGAAGACATTAACGCAATAGAAAGGAAGGACATAAGCCGGGAAGATGTGGAATCGATATGGGTAGAGCTGCGTAACACTAAGCGGCAGAAGACGCTGGTGGGAGTTGTGTACAGGCCACCTAACAGTAGTAGTGAGGTCGGAGATGGTATTAAACAGGAAATTAGAAATGTGTGCAATAAAGGAACAGCAGTTATAATGGGTGACTTCAATCTACATGTAGACTGGGTGAACCAAATTGGTAAAGGTGCTGAGGAAGAGGATTTCTTGGAATGTATGCGGGATGGTTTTTTGAACCAACATGTCGAGGAACCGACCAGAGAGCAGGCTATTCTGGACTGGGTTTTGAGCAATGAGGAAGGGTTAATTAGCGATCTTGTCGTGAGAGGCCCCTTGGGTAAGAGTGACCATAATATGGTGGAATTCTTCATTAATATGGAGAGTGAGATAGTTATTTCAGAAACAAAGGTTCTGAACTTAAAGAGGGGTAACTTTGAAGGTATGAGACGTGAATTACCTAAGATAGACTGGCAAATGACACTTAAAGGATTGACGGTGGATATGCAATGGCAAGCATTTAAAGGTTGCATGGATGAACTACAACAATTGTTCATCCCAGTTTGGCAAAAGAATAAATCAAGGAAGGTAGTGCACCCGTGGCTGACAAGAGAAATTAGGGATAGTATCAATTCCAAAGAAGTAGCATACAAATTAGCCAGAGAAAGTGGCTCACCTGAGGACTGGGAGAAATTCAGAGTTCAGCAGAGGAGGACAAAGGGCTTAATTAGGAAGGGGAAAAAAGATTATGAAAGAAAACTGGCAGAGAACATAAAAACGGACTGTAAAAGCTTTTATAGATATGTAAAAAGGAAAAGACTGGTAAAGACAAATGTAGGTCCCCTGCAGACAGAAACAGGTGAATTGATTATGGGGAGCAAGGACATGGCAGACCAATTGAATAATTACTTTGGTTCTGTCTTCACTAAGGAGGACATAAATAATCTTCCAGAAATAGTAAGGGACAGAGGGTCCAGTGAGATGGAGGAACTGAGTGAAATACATGTTAGTAGGGAAGTGGTGTTAGGTAAATTGAAGGGATTGAAGGCAGATAAATCCCCAGGGCCAGATGGTCTGCATCCTAGAGTGCTTAAGGAAGTAGCCCAAGAAATAGTGGATGCATTAGTGATAATTTTTCAAAACTCGTTAGATTCTGGACTAGTTCCTGAGGATTGGAGGGTGGCTAATGTAACCCCACTTTTTAAAAAAGGAGGGAGAGAGAAACCGGGGAATTATAGACCGGTTAGCCTAACGTCGGTGGTGGGGAAACTGCTGGAGTCAGTTATCAAGGATGTGATAACAGCACATTTGGAAAGCGGAGAAATGATTGGACAAAGTCAGCATGGATTTGTGAAAGGAAAATCATGTCTGACGAATCTCATAGAATTTTTTGAGGATGTAACTAGTAGAGTGGATAGGGGAGAACCAGTGGATGTGGTATATTTGGATTTTCAAAAGGCTTTTGACAAGGTCCCACACAGGAGATGAGTGTGCAAACTTAAAGCACACGGTATTGGGGGTAAGGTATTGGTGTGGGTGGAGAATTGGTTAGCAGACAGGAAGCAAAGAGTGGGAATAAACGGGACCTTTTCAGAATAGCAGGCGGTGACTAGTGGGGTACCGCAAGGCTCAGTGCTGGGACCCCAGTTGTTTACAATATATATTAATGACTTGGATGAGGGAATTAAATGCAGCATCTCCAAGTTTGCGGATGACACGAAGCTGGGCGGCAGTGTTAGCAGTGAGGAGGATGCTAAGAGGATGCAGGGTGACTTGGATAGGTTGGGTGAGTGGGCAAACTCATGGCAGAAGCTGGGCGGCAGTGTTAGCAGTGAGGAGGATGCTAAGAGGATGCAGGGTGACTTGGATAGGTTGGGTGAGTGGGCAAACTCATGGCAGAAGCTGGGCGGCAGTGTTAGCAGTGAGGAGGATGCTAAGAGGATGCAGGGTGACTTGGATAGGTTGGGTGAGTGGGCAAACTCATGGCAGATGCACTTTAATGTGGATAAATGTGAAGTTATCCACTTTGGTGGCAAAAATAGGAAAACAGATTATTATCTGAATGGTGGCCGATTAGGAAAAGGGGAGGTGCAACGAGACCTGGGTGTCATTATACACCAGTCATTGAAAGTGGGCATGCAGGTACAGCAGGCGGTGAAAAAGGCGAATGGTATGCTGGCATTTATAGCGAGAGGATTCGAGATTGAAACGTATAAGATCCTAAAGGGATTGGACAGGCCAGATGCAGGAAGATTGTTCCCGATGTTGGGGAAGTCCAGAACGAGGGGTCACAGTTTGAGGATAGAGGGGAAGCCTTTTAGGACCGAGATTAGGAAAAACTTCTTCACACAGAGAGTGGTGAATCTGTGGAATTCTCTGCCACGGGAAACTGTTGAGGCCAGTTCATTGGCTATGTTTAAGAGGGAGTTAGATATGGCCCTTGTGGCTACAGGGGTCAGGGGGTATGGAGGGAAGGCTGGGGAGGGGTTCTGAGTTGGATGATCAGCCATGATCATAATAAATGGCGGTGCAGGCTCGAAGGGCCGAATGGCCTAAGGTATTGGTGTGGGTGGAGAATTGGTTAGCAGACAGGAAGCAAAGAGTGGGAATAAACGGGACCTTTTCAGAATGGCAGGCGGTGACTAATGGGGTACCGCAAGGCTCAGTGCTGGAACCCCAGTTGTTTACAATATATATTAATGACTTGGATGAGGGAACTAAATGCAGCATCTCCAAGTTTGCGGATGACATGAAGCTGGGCGGCAGTGTTAGCTGTGAGGAGGATGCTAAGAGGATGCAGGGTGACTTGGATAGGTTGGGTGAGTGGGCAAACTCATGGCAGATGCACTTTAATGTGGATAAATGTGAAGTTATCCACTTTGGTGGCAAAAATAGGAAAACAGATTATTATCTGAATGGTGGCCGATTAGGAAAAGGGGAGGTGCAACGAGACCTGGGTGTCATTATACACCAGTCATTGAAAGTGGGCATGCAGGTACAGCAGGCGGTGAAAAAGGCGAATGGTATGCTGGCATTTATAGCGAGAGGATACGAGTACAGGAGCAGGGAGGTACTACTGCAGTTGTACAAGGCCTTGGTGAGACCACACCTGGAGTATTGTGTGCAGTTTTGGTCCCCTAATCTGAGGAAAGACATCCTTGCCATAGAGGGAGTACAAAGAAGGTTCACCAGATTGATTCCTGGGATGGCAGGACTTTCATATGAAGAAAGACTGGATGAACTGGGCTTGTACTCGTTGGAATTTAGAAGATTGAGGGGGGATCTGATTGAAACGTATAAGATCCTAAAGGGATTGGACAGGCTAGATGCAGGAAGATTGTTCCCGATGTTGGGGAAGTCCAGAACGAGGGGTCACAGTTTGAGGATAGAGGGGAAGCCTTTTAGGACCGAGATTAGGAAAAACGTCTTCACACAGAGAGTGGTGAATCTGTGGAATTCTCTGCCACGGGAAACTGTTGAGGCCAGTTCATTGGCTATGTTTAAGAGGGAGTTAGATATGGCCCTTGTGGCTACAGGGGTCAGGGGGTATGGAGGGAAGGCTGGGGAGGGGTTCTGAGTTGGATGATCAGCCATGATCATAATAAATGGCGGTGCAGGCTCGAAGGGCCGAATGGCCTACTCCTGCACCTATTTTCTATGCTTCTATGTTTCTATAAACCCCTCTCGAACAGTACAGTGAGAACCTCCATCATATTCGAAGAAGGAGTCTGAGAGTCTGAGTGGGAGTGCCGAGAAAGATTTTTTAAATTTTCATTATTTTTTTTCTCCAACGGCTTTCTGAGAGGCGGGACTGCGCAGGCATGTGACGTCGGGCAGTGCAGCGCGGCAGTTTTAAAAGGGCAGACATCCTGCTTCGGATTTGATTCGAAGAAGGAGTCTGAGAGTCTGAGTGGGAGTGCCGAGAAAGAGATTTTTGAAATTTTCGTTATTTTTTTTCTCCAACGGCTTTCTGAGAGGCGGGACTGCGCAGGCGTGTGACGTCGGGCAGTGCAGCGCGGCAGATTTAAAAGGAACAAAGCCTCATAGAGCGGGCAGCATAGTTTGCAGGCGGCGGAGTGAGCTGGGAGCAGAGTGAAGACTTAAGGGCTTCGGCTCAACGGGCTTAGGCGGAAGCGGGCGAGGCGAGGAAGGTTTGGTATTCATTTTCTGTTGTTATTTGAGGAGAGGGGCATTATGACTGTGAGGGCAGTTTGCTGTTCTCGGTGTCGGATGTGGGAGGCCCTGGAGTCTCCAAGCCTCCCGGACGTCTACATCTGCGCCAAGTGCATCGAGATGCAGCTCCTAAGGGACCGCGTTACGGAACTGGAGCTGCAGCTCGATGACCTTCGTCTGGTCAGGGAGAGCGAGGAGGTGATAGAGAGGAGTGGAAGGCAGGTGGTCACGCCGGGGCCACAGGAGGCAGACAAGTGGGTCACAGTTAGGAGGGGGAAGGGGAAAAGTCATGTGAGGGGGAAGGGGAAAAGTCAGGTGATGGGGAGTACTCCGGTGGCTGTGCTCCTTAACAATAGGTACTCCTGTTTGAGTACTGTTGGGGGGGACAGCTTACCCGGGGGAAGCGACAGTGGCCGTGCCTCCGGCACAGAGTCTGGCCCTGTAGCTCAGAAGGGTACGGCAAGGAAGAGGAGGGCAGTTGTGATAGGGGACTCGATAGTAAGGGGGACAGATAGGCGATTCTGTGGACGCAGTCCAGAGACCCGGATGGTAGTTTGCCTCCCTGGTGCCAGGGTCCGGGATATTTCTGAGCGTGTTCAAGATATCCTGAAGTGGGAGGGTGAGGAGCCAGAGGTCATGGTACACATAGGTACCAATGACATAGGTAGGAAAAGGGATGAGGTCCTGAAAGGAGAATATAGGGAGCTAGGAAGGGAGTTGAGAAAAAGGACCGCAAAGGTAGTAATCTCGGGATTACTGCCTGTGCCACGCGACAGTGAGAGTAGGAATGCGATGAGGTGGAGGATAAATGCGTGGCTGAGGGATTGGAGCAGGGGGTAGGGATTCAAGTTTTTGGATCATTGGGACCTCTTTTGGCGCATGCGTGACCTGTACAAAAAGGACGGGTTACACTTGAATCCTAGGGGGACCAATATCCTGGCGGGGAGATTAGCGGGGGCTACTGAGGTGACTTTAAACTAGAATGGTTGGGGGGTGGGAATCAAATTAAAGAGGCTAGGCGTGAGGAGGTTAGTTCACAACAGAGGGATGGGAACCAGTGCAGAGAGACAGAGGGGTGTAAAGTGAGCGTAGAAGCAAAAAGTACAAAGGAGAAAAGTAAAAGTGGCAGGCCGACAAATCCAGGGCAAGCATTAAAAAGGGCCACTTTTCAACATAATTGTACAACGGCTAAGAGAGTTGTAAAAGAGCGCCTGAAGGCTTTATGTGTCAATGCAAGGAGCATTCGTAATAAGGTGGATGAATTGAAAGTGCAGACTGTTATTAATGATTATGATATAGTTGGGATCACAGAGACATGGCTCCAGGGTGACCAGGGATGGGAGCTCAACGTTCAGGGATATTCAATATTCAGGAGGGATAGACATGAAGGAAGGGGAGGTGGGGTGGCGTTACTGGTTAAAGAAGACATTAACGCAATAGAAAGGAAGGACATAAGCCGGGAAGATGTGGAATCGATATGGGTAGAGCTGCGTAACACTAAGCGGCAGAAGACGCTGGTGGGAGTTGTGTACAGGCCACCTAACAGTAGTAGTGAGGTCGGAGATGGTATTAAACAGGAAATTAGAAATGTGTGCAATAAAGGAACAGCAGTTATAATGGGTGACTTCAATCTACATGTAGACTGGGTGAACCAAATTGGTAAAGGTGCTGAGGAAGAGGATTTCTTGGAATGTATGCGGGATGGTTTTTTGAACCAACATGTCGAGGAACCGACCAGAGAGCAGGCTATTCTGGACTGGGTTTTGAGCAATGAGGAAGGGTTAATTAGCGATCTTGTCGTGAGAGGCCCCTTGGGTAAGAGTGACCATAATATGGTGGAATTCTTCATTAATATGGAGAGTGAGATAGTTATTTCAGAAACAAAGGTTCTGAACTTAAAGAGGGGTAACTTTGAAGGTATGAGACGTGAATTACCTAAGATAGACTGGCAAATGACACTTAAAGGATTGACGGTGGATATGCAATGGCAAGCATTTAAAGGTTGCATGGATGAACTACAACAATTGTTCATCCCAGTTTGGCAAAAGAATAAATCAAGGAAGGTAGTGCACCCGTGGCTGACAAGAGAAATTAGGGATAGTATCAATTCCAAAGAAGTAGCATACAAATTAGCCAGAGAAAGTGGCTCACCTGAGGACTGGGAGAAATTCAGAGTTCAGCAGAGGAGGACAAAGGGCTTAATTAGGAAGGGGAAAAAAGATTATGAAAGAAAACTGGCAGAGAACATAAAAACGGACTGTAAAAGCTTTTATAGATATGTAAAAAGGAAAAGACTGGTAAAGACAAATGTAGGTCCCCTGCAGACAGAAACAGGTGAATTGATTATGGGGAGCAAGGACATGGCAGACCAATTGAATAATTACTTTGGTTCTGTCTTCACTAAGGAGGACATAAATAATCTTCCAGAAATAGTAAGGGACAGAGGGTCCAGTGAGATGGAGGAACTGAGTGAAATACATGTTAGTAGGGAAGTGGTGTTAGGTAAATTGAAGGGATTGAAGGCAGATAAATCCCCAGGGCCAGATGGTCTGCATCCTAGAGTGCTTAAGGAAGTAGCCCAAGAAATAGTGGATGCATTAGTGATAATTTTTCAAAACTCGTTAGATTCTGGACTAGTTCCTGAGGATTGGAGGGTGGCTAATGTAACCCCACTTTTTAAAAAAGGAGGGAGAGAGAAACCGGGGAATTATAGACCGGTTAGCCTAACGTCGGTGGTGGGGAAACTGCTGGAGTCAGTTATCAAGGATGTGATAACAGCACATTTGGAAAGCGGAGAAATGATTGGACAAAGTCAGCATGGATTTGTGAAAGGAAAATCATGTCTGACGAATCTCATAGAATTTTTTGAGGATGTAACTAGTAGAGTGGATAGGGGAGAACCAGTGGATGTGGTATATTTGGATTTTCAAAAGGCTTTTGACAAGGTCCCACACAGGAGATGAGTGTGCAAACTTAAAGCACACGGTATTGGGGGTAAGGTATTGGTGTGGGTGGAGAATTGGTTAGCAGACAGGAAGCAAAGAGTGGGAATAAACGGGACCTTTTCAGAATAGCAGGCGGTGACTAGTGGGGTACCGCAAGGCTCAGTGCTGGGACCCCAGTTGTTTACAATATATATTAATGACTTGGATGAGGGAATTAAATGCAGCATCTCCAAGTTTGCGGATGACACGAAGCTGGGCGGCAGTGTTAGCAGTGAGGAGGATGCTAAGAGGATGCAGGGTGACTTGGATAGGTTGGGTGAGTGGGCAAACTCATGGCAGAAGCTGGGCGGCAGTGTTAGCAGTGAGGAGGATGCTAAGAGGATGCAGGGTGACTTGGATAGGTTGGGTGAGTGGGCAAACTCATGGCAGATGCACTTTAATGTGGATAAATGTGAAGTTATCCACTTTGGTGGCAAAAATAGGAAAACAGATTATTATCTGAATGGTGGCCGATTAGGAAAAGGGGAGGTGCAACGAGACCTGGGTGTCATTATACACCAGTCATTGAAAGTGGGCATGCAGGTACAGCAGGCGGTGAAAAAGGCGAATGGTATGCTGGCATTTATAGCGAGAGGATTCGAGTACAGGAGCAGGGAGGTACTACTGCAGTTGTACAAGGCCTTGGTGAGACCACACCTGGAGTATTGTGTGCAGTTTTGGTCCCCTAATCTGAGGAAAGACATCTTTGTCATAGAGGGAGTACAAAGAAGGTTCACCAGATTGATTCCTGGGATGGCAGGACTTTCATATGAAGAAAGACTGGATGAACTGGGCTTGTACTCGTTGGAATTTAGAAGATTGAGGGGGGATCTGATTGAAACGTATAAGGTCCTAAAGGGATTGGACAGGCTAGATGCAGGAAGATTGTTCCCGATGTTGGGGAATCCGGAACGAGGGGTCACAGTTTGAGGATAGAGGGGAAGCCTTTTAGGACCAAGATTAGGAAAAACTTCTTCACACAGAGAGTGGTGAATCTGTGGAATTCTCTGCCACAGCAAACTGTTGAGGCCAGTTCATTGGCTATGTTTAAGAGGGAGTTAGATATGGCCCTTGTGGCTACAGGGGTCAAGGGGTATGGAGGGAAGGCTGGGGCGGGGTTCTGAGTTGGATGATCAGCCATGATCATAATAAATGGCGGTGCAGGCTCGAAGGGCCGAATGGCCTACTCCTGCACCTATTTTCTATGTTTCTATGAACCCCTCCCCAACAGTACAGTGAGAACCTACATCATAAACCACTCCCCAACTGCAAAATGTGAGAACCGTCATCATAAACCCCTCCCCAAAAGTAGTGAGAACCTCCATCATAAACCCCTCCCCAACAGTACAGTGAGAACCTCCATCATAAACCCCTCCCCAACAGTACAGTGAGAACCTCCACCATAAACCCCTCCCCAACAGTAGTGAGAACCTCCATCATAATCCCCTCCCCAACAGTACAGTGAGAACCTCCACCATAAACCCCTCCCCAACAGTACAGTGAGAACCTCCGTCATAAACCCCTCCCTAACAGTAGTGAGAACCTCCATCATAAACCCCTCCCCAACAGTACAGTGAGAACCTTTATCAGAAAGCCCTCCCAAACAGTACAGTGAGAACCTTCATCACAAACCCCTCCCCAACAGCACAATGTGATAACCTCCATCATACACCCCTCCCCAACAGTACAGTGAGAACCTCCATCATAAACCCCTCCCCAACAGTAGTGGGAAACTCCATCATAAACCCCTCTCCAACAGTAGTGAGAACCTCCATCATAATCCCCTCCCCAACAGTAGTGGGAAACTCCATCATAAACCCCTCTCCAACAGTACAGTGAGAACCTACATCATAAACCACTCCCCAACAGTAGTGGGAATCTCCATCATAAACCTCTCCCCAACAGTACAGTGAGAACCTCCATCATAAACCCCTCCCCAACAGTAGTGAGAACCTCCATCATAAACCCCTCCCTAACAGTAGTGAGAACCTTTATCAGAAACCCCTCCCCAACAGTACAATGAGAACCTTCATCACAAACCCCTCCCCAACAGCACAATGTGAGAACCTCCATCATAAACCCCTCCCCAACAGTACAGTGAGAACCATCATCATAAACCCCTCCACAACCGTACAGTGAGAATCTCTATCATAAACCCCTTCCCAATAGTGAGAACCTTCATCACAAACCCCTCCCCAACAGTACAGTGAGAACCTTTATCAGAAACCCCTCCCCAACAGTATCGTGAGAACCTTCATCACAAACCCCTCCCCAACAGCGCAATGTGATAACCTCCATCAAAACCCCTCCCCAACTGCAAAATATGAGAACCGTCATCATAAACCGCTCCCCAACAGTGCAGTGAGAACCTCCATCATAAAACCCTCCCCAACAGTAGTGAGAACCTCCATCATAAACCCCTCCCCAACTGCAAAATATGAGAACTGTCATCATAAACCGCTCCCCAACAGTGCAGTGAGAACCTCCATCATAAACCCCTCCCCAACAGTACAGTGAGATCCTCCATCATAAAACCCTCCCCAACAGTAGTGAGAACCTCCATCATAAACCCCTCCCCAACAGTACAGTGAGAACTTCCATCATAAACCACTCCCCAACAGTAGTGGGAAACTCCATCATAAACCCCTCTCCAACAGTACAGTGAGAACCTCCATCATAAACCCCTCCCCAACAGTGCAGTGAGAACCTCCATCATAATCCCCTAACAGTACACTGAGAACCTCCATCATAAACCCCTCCCCAACAGTACAGTGAGATCCTCCATCATAAACCCCTCCCCAACCGTACAGTGAGAATCTCTATCATAATCACCTCCCCAATAGTGAGAACCTTCATCACAAACCCCTCCCCAACAGTACAGTGAGAACCTTTATCATAATCCCCTAACAGTACACTGAGAACCTCCATCATAAACCCCTCCCCAACAGTACAGTGAGATCCTCCATCATAAACCCCTCCCCAACCGTACAGTGAGAATCTCTATCATAATCACCTCCCCAATAGTGAGAACCTCCATCATAAACCCCTCCCCAACAGTACAGTGAGAACCTCCATCATAATCCCCTAACAGTACACTGAGAACCTCCATCATAAACCCCTCCCCAACAGTACAGTGAGATCCTCCATCATAAACCCCTCCCCAACCGTACAGTGAGAATCTCTATCATAATCACCTCCCCAATAGTGAGAACCTTCATCACAAACCCCTCCCCAACAGTACAGTGAGAACCTTTATCAGAAACCCCTCCCCAACAGTATCGTGAGAACCTTCATCACAAACCCCTCCCCAACAGCGCAATGTGATAACCTACATCATAAACCCCTCCCCAACTGCAAAATGTGAGAACCGTCATCATAAACCCCTCCCCAACAGTGCAGTGAGAACCATCATGATAAACCCCTCCCCAACAGTACAGTTAGATCCTCCATTTTATACCCCTCCCCAACAGTACAGTGAGAACCTTCATCATAAAACCCTCCCCAACAGTACAGTGAGAACCTCAATCATAAACCCCTCCCCAACAGGACAGTGAGAATCTTCATCATGTTTACAATATATATTGATGACTTAGACGAGGAATTAAATGCAGCATCTCCAAGTTTTCGGATGACACGAAGCTGGGCGGCAGTGTTAGCTGTGAGGACGATGCGAAGACGTTTCCGGGTGACTTGGATAGGTTAGGTGAGTGGGCAAATTCATGGCAGACGCAATTTAATGTGGATAAATGTGAGGTTATCCACTTTGGTGGTAAGAACAGGAAAACAGATCATTATCTGAATGGTGGACGATTAGGAAAAGGGCTGGGGGTGGGGGGGGGGTGCAACAAGACCTGGGTGTCATTGTACACCAGTCATTGAAAGTGGGCATGCAGGTACAGCAGCTGGTGAAAAAGGCAAATGGTATGCTGGCATTCATTACGAGAGGATTCGAGTACAGGAGCAGGGAGGTACTACTGCAGTTGTACAAGGCCTTGGTGAGACCACACCTGGAGTATTGTCTGCAGTTTTAGTCCCCTAATCTGAGGAAAGACATTCTTGCCATAGAGAGAGTACAAAGAAATTTCACCAGATTGATTCCTGGGATGGTAGGACTTTCATATGATGAAAGACTGGATGAACTAGGCTTATACTCGTTGGAATTCAGAAGATTGAGGGGGGATCTTATTGAATCGTATAAAATCCTGAAGGGATTGGAGAGGCTGGATGCAGGAAGATTGTTCCCGATGTTGGGCAAGTCCAGAACGAGGGGTCACAGTTTGAGGATAAAGGGGAAGCCTTTTAGGACCGAGATTAGGAAAAACTTCTTGACACAGAGAGTGGTGAATCTGTGGAATTCTCTGCCACAGGAAACAGTTGAGGCCAGTTCATTGGCTATATTTAAGAGGGAGTTAGATATGGCTCTTGTGGCTACGGGGATCGGGGGTATGGAGGGAAGGCTGGGGCGGGGTTCTGAGTTGGATGATCAGCCATGATCATAATAAATGGCGGTGCAGGCTCAAATGGCCTACTCCTGCACCTATTTTCTATGTTTCTATGTAAAAGTCTGGAGATGGAGTCCCTAAGGCAGTCCTACTTTGAGTTCAATGCTGACTGGCAACGCTGTGACAAACTCTTACCAGTTTCTGCCTTTCCTTTGGATTCAGCATTTGCATGGCGAGGGGCAGCCTGCTGCATGGGCAACAGCTTGCTCTCCAAATTGTACAGCCCTAGTAAGATGGAGACAGATGAATGCTATATCTCTGACCAACACTGAGCCTCAGCTCCCTGCTCTGCAACACAGTGTGAGTACCTTCATTGGTGGAACTGCCACTCACACCTGTTGCAATAAGCAATAAATATTTTAAATACTTTCAAATCTGGAAAATCGGAGGAAGTTTTGAGTGAGCCCTCAGGGTGGTATATTTGACATATCCTGTATATAATTTTACAATAAATTTACTTTGAACTTCTCTTTCAGCATAATGCCATGAACACTTTTTTTTACACAGCACAGCAGTGTTGAAGGCACAATACCACAAGAAACCCATCTCATTTTCTTCACTGCGCTTTCCCCTAATCAGAGAGTCCAGCAGGATGTTGAACTGGAACAGTCATTCCTGTACACATTGAATGAGCCTTCTACCAGTCATTAACCTCTAACTAATGACTAAACTCACCCCATGGCAATAAAGTGGCCTAAATACTCAAAATGTTATGTCTCAATGCATGAAGTATAAGAAATAAGGTGGACGATTTTGTTGCACGATTACAGGTCATTTGGTGTTATGCTGTGGCCATCACTGAATTGTGGCTAGAGGGTGGTTGTAGCTGGGAGCTGAATGTCCAAGGTTACACTTTGTATCAGAGGGATAGGCAGGTCGGCAGAGGGGGTGGTGTGGCTCTGCAGGTAAAGAATGGCATCAGATCAGTAGAAAGATGTGACGTAGGATCGGAAAATGGTGAATCCTTGTGGGTTGAGTTAAGCTAACTGGAAGAGTAAAAGGAACCCGATGGCAGTTATGTACAGCATCCAAACAGTAGCTGGTATGTGAACTACAGATTACAACGGGAAGTAGAAAAGGCGTGTCAAGAGGGCTTTGTTATGACAGTTATGGGAGATTTTAACATGCAGGTCAATTGGGAATGTCAGGCTGGTAATGGATCTCAAGAGAGCGAGTTTGTTAAATGTCTACAAGATGGTTTTTTACAGCAGTTTGTCATTGACCCTACTAGGAGATCAGCTATACTGAATTGGGTGTTATATAATGAACCAGAGGTGATTAGGAAGCGTAAGGTAAAAGAACCCTTAGGAGACAGTGATCACAATATGATTGAATTCAACCTGAAATCTGAAAGGGAGAAAGTAACATCTGACATAGGAGACATTATAGTGGTATGAGAGAGAAGTTGGCCAAAGTAAATTGGAAGGAGCTGCTGACAAGGATGACAGCAGAGCAGCAATGGCTTGCTTGAGCTTCTGGGAGAAATGATGAAGTTGCAAGATAGATGTATTACAAAAACAAAGAAATACTCAAATGGCAAAACAGTGCAATAGTGGCTGACAAGGGAACGTAAAAGCAAAAGAGAGAGCATATAACAAAGCAAAAATTAGTGGGAAGACAAAGGATTGGGAAGCTTTTGAAAACCTACAAAGGGAAAATAAAATAAAAGAATGGTTAGGAGGGAAAATCAAATATGGAAACAAGCCAGCAAAGAATATCAAGGTAGATAGTAAAAGCTTTTTCAAGTAAAAAGTCTGACGTAGCAGTATGGAGTAAAGGAAGTTACAGTCGTATGAGAGACGAGTTAGCCAAAGTAAATTGGAGATGCCAGCAGGGATAACAGCAGAACAGCAATGGTTTGCTTGAGTTTCTGAGAAAAATGAGGAAGGTGCTGGATGGATATACTCCATAAACAAAGAAATGCAGAAATGGTAAAATAGTACAACTAAGGCTGACAAAGGAAGTCAAACCTATTATAATAGCAAAAGAGAGGGCATACAACAAAGTAAAAATTAGCGGGAAGAAAGAGGATTGAAAAACTTTTAAAAACTTACAGAGAGCAATTAAAAGAATCATTAGGAGGGGAAATACGAAAGCAAGCTAGCAAACAATATCAAAGTGGATAAGAAAAGCTTTTTCAAGCATGTAAAAAATAAAAGAGATTAGAGTGGATATAGGACCGCTAGAAAATGAGGACGGAGAAATAATAACGAGGGACAAGGAGATGGCAGAGGAACTAAATGAGTGCTTTGCATCAGCCTTCAGTGTGCAAGATTTTGAAGGGTGTGAGGGAAGAAAGGAGAGAAGATGGCGGCACGACGCAGCTCGCAGCGGCCACTCCGGTGGTGATGTCTGTTATTTGTCAAGTGGGGTGCCGTGCACAATCCTGATTTGATGGAGACAGACGTGAGAGTACGGAGGAACATCAGGAGAAACTTCTGAAATGCCTGCTTCTACTGTGTGGTCCAGAATCTCCGGAGGGGAAGGCCCTGAGTCCTTGGCTTTGCTTGTTGCTCAGCAGCCAAGGCAGGGTCGAAGCATTTGGCAGAGGATGGTGCTCGGACAGGCTGTGTCAGAGGGACTCGTCGGATGCTCAAAGTTTTCGGACGGACTCCGAGTCCGCTGCGGTCAAGTGCTTCCAGGGAGCTGCATCGGCAAGTTTGCGGCGCTTGGAGGTTCATGGCAGGGAGAGTTTCTCCCTTCTACCGTCTGCGTGAGATGATGAGGATATCGGGACTTTGAGACTTTTTTTTACCGTGCCCATGGTCTGCTCTTTATCAAATTATGGTATTGCTTTGCACTGTTGTAACTATATATTATAATTATGTGGTTTTGTCAGTTTTAATCTTGGTTTGTTCTGTGTTTTCTTGTGATATCATTCTGGAGGAATGTTGCATCATTTTTTAATGCATGCATTTCTAAATGACAATAAACGAGGACTGAGTGTCTTCATAATCTAAAGAGAAATGAGTGCAGTTACTATTACAGGGGAGAAGGTGCTCAAAAAGCTGAAAGACCTCTAAGGGTACAAAAGTCATCTGGACTACAGGAACTGTACCTCAGGGTTCTGAAAGGGGAAGTGGCAGAGATTGTGGAGGCATTAGTACTGATAGTTCAAAAACATTGGACTCTGGCATGGTGCCAGAGAACTGGAAAATTGCAAATGTCACTTCACTCTTTAAGAAAGGAGGAAGGCAGCAGAAAGGAAATTATAGACCAGTTAGCCTGACCTCAGTGGTTGGGAAGAAGTTAGAGTCAATTGTTAAGGATGAGGTGATGGAGTACTTGGTGACACAGGACAAGATAGTACAAAATCAGCATGGTTTCCTTCAGGGAAAATCCTGCTTGATGAACCTGTTGGAATTCTTGAAGAGATTATAAGTAGAATAGATAAAGGGATGCAGTGGATGTTGCATATTTGGCCTTTCAGAAGGCCTTTGACAAGATGCCACACGAGGCTGCTTCCCAAGTTAAGAGCCCATGGTATTACAGGAAAGTTACTGGCATAGTTAGATCATTGGTTGATTGGTAGGAGGCACTGACTAGGAATAAAAGGATCCTTTTCTGGTTGGCTGCCAGCGACTAGTGGTATTCCACAGGGGTTAGGGATGGGACCACTTCTTTTTATATCTTATCCCAGAGAGAACATCTGCAAACCAGGTGGGGGGGCTAGCAGGGGGAGGGAGGGAGGGAGCGGGGGGAGGGAGGGAGGGAGTGGGGTTCGGACAGGGAGGGAGCGGGCGTAGTTCGGGGGAGGGAGCGGGCGCTGGGTTCGGGGGGAGGGACGGAGCGGGCGCGGGGTTCGGGGGGAGGGACGGAGCGGGGTTCGGGGGGAGGGACGGAGCGGGGTTCGGGGGGAGGGACGGAGCGGGGTTCGGGGGGAGGGACGGAGCGGGGTTCGGGGGGAGGGAGCGGGCGGGCACAGGGTTCGTGGGGAGAGAGGGAGCGGGATTCGGGGAGGGAGGGAAAGAGCGGGGTTTGGGATTCAGCAGAGAGGGGGAGCAGGGCGGCGCGGGGTTCAGGGGGAGGGAGTGGGCAGGCGCGGGGTTCGGTGGGGGGAGGGAGCAGGCAGGCTCGGGGTTCGGTGGGGGGAGGGAGCGGGCAGGCGCGGGGTTCGGGGGGAGGGAGCGGGCAGGCGCGGGGTTCGGGGGGAGGGAGCGGGCAGGCGCGGGGTTCGGGGGGAGGGAGCGGGCAGGCGCGGGGTTCGGGGGGAGGGAGCGGGCAGGCGCAGGGTTCGGCGGGAGGGAGGGAGGGAGCGGGGTTCGGGGGAGGGAGGGAGGGAGCGGGGTTTGGGGGAGGGACGGAGCGGGGTTCGGGTGGAGGGAGCGGGCGGGGGGAGGGAGCGAGCGGGCACAGGGTTCGTGGGGAGAGGGGGAGCGGGGTTCGGGGAAGGAGCGGGGCTTGGGATTCAGCGGAGATGGGAGCGGGGCGGCGCGGGGTTCAGGGGGAGGGAGCGGGCAGGCGCGGGGTTCGGGGGGAGGGAGCGGGCAGGCGCGGGGTTCGGGGGGAGGGAGCGGGCAGGCGTGGGGTTCAGGGGGAGGGAGGGAGGGAGCGGGGGGAGGGAGGGAGGGAGTGGGGTTCGGACAGGGAGGGAGCGGGCGTTTCGGGGAGAGGGATGGAGCGGGTGGAGAGCGTTGGAGAGGGATGGAGCGGGTGGGGAGAGGGAAAGAGCAGGGTTTGGGATTCAGCGTTCAGGGGGAGGGAGTGGGCAGGCGCGGGGTTCGGAGGGAGCGGGCAGGCTCGGGGTTCGGTGGGAGGGATGGAGCGGGTGGAGGGCGGGGCGAGAGGGATGGGGGAGGGCAGGCGCGGGGTTCGGGGGAGGGGCGGGTGGAGGGGGAGAGGGATGGAGCGGGTGGAGGGCGGGGGAGAGGGGATGGAGCGGGTGGAGGGACGGAGCGGGGTTCGGGGGAGGGACGGAGCGGGGTTCGGGGGAGGGACGGAGCGGGCACAGAGTTCGTTGGGAGAGGGGGAGCGGGGTTCCGGGAGGGAGGGAAGGAGCGGGGTTTAGGATTCAGTGGAGAGGGGGAGCGGGGCGGCGCGGGGTTTGGGGGAGGGAGCGGGCAGGCGCGGGGTTCGGGGGAGGGGCGGCGGGGGGGCGGGCAGGCGCGGGGTTCGGGGGAGGGAGCGGGCAGGCGCGGGGTTCGGGGGAGGGCGGGCAGGCGCGGGGTTCGGGGGAGGGGCGGGCAGGCGCGGGGTTCGGGGGAGAGGGGCAGGCGCGGGGTTCGGGGGAGGGGCGGGCAGGCGCGGGGTTCGGGGGAGGGGCGGGCATGGGGGAGCGGGTGGAGGGGGGAGAGGGGAGCGGGGAGAGGGATGGAGCGGGGGGAGGGCGGGGAGGGAGGGAGCGGGGGGGGAGGGAGGGAGCGGGTGGAGGGCGGGGAGAGGGATGGAGCGGGTGGAGAGCGTTGGAGAGGGATGGAGCGGGTGGAGAGCGTTGGAGAGGGATGGAGCGGGTGGAGAGCGTTGGAGAGGGATGGAGCGGGTGGAGAGGTTGGAGAGGGATGGAGCGGGTGGAGGGCGGGGAGAGGGATGGAGCGGGTGGAGGGCGGGGGAGAGGGTGGAGGGCGGGGAGAGGGATGGAGCGGGTGGAGGGCGGGGAGAGGGATGGAGCGGGTGGAGGGCGGGGTGGAGGGCGGGGAGAGGGATGGAGCGGGTGGAGAGCGTTGGAGAGGGATGGAGCGGGTGGAGAGCGTTGGAGAGGGATGGAGCGGGTGGAGGGCGGGGGAGAGGGATGGAGCGGGTGGAGGGCGGGGGAGAGGGATGGAGCGGGTGGAGGGCGGGGGAGAGGGATGGAGCGGGTGGAGGGCGGGGGAGAGGGATGGAGCGGGTGGAGGGCGGGGGAGAGGGATGGAGCGGGTGGAGGGCGGGGGAGAGGGATGGAGCGGGTGGAGGGCGGGGGAGAGGGATGGAGCGGGTGGAGGGCGGGGGAGAGGGATGGAGCGGGTGGAGGGCGGGGGAGAGGGATGGAGCGGGTGGAGGGCGGGGGAGAGGGATGGAGCGGGTGGAGGGCGGGGGAGAGGGATGGAGCGGGTGGAGGGCGGGGGAGAGGTAATGGAGCGGGTGGAGGGCGGGGGAGAGGGAAGGTGGGGGAAGAGGGAAGGTGGGTGGAGAGGGAGGGGTGGCTGGGGTTGAGGGTGGAGACAGAAGGGGAGGGAGGAAGTGAGGAGTGGAGGGTGTGGCAAAAGGAGGAGTGGTGGAAGTTGTGGCGGAGGGAGGTTGTGGTGCAGTTTGTGGATGATGTGTGGGAAGGAGGATATGAATAAGAGGGTGTCGGTACAGGTACGTATGCCTCCTACACTCACTCTCACCCTCTCCTCACCACCGATGCGGACTTTTTGGAAGTGAAGGCACTCAGTAAGCGTCAATGGAACTTACAGCTCACTGTCGTGCACGGCGAGACCGGGAGCTGGGGTGAGCGCCGGCCGGGGACCGGGGTCGGGCAGCCTGCCCTGGGAATGAATGCACCAATCAGGGCACGTGTGAGACAGACGGCCCGTCACCCGTTACCGGGGCGACCCGCTACGCGCACGACACACACACAGTGACCGGTGCTCTCACCCCGGGGGCGGGCATTAACAGCTCTGATCCTACCTCATACCCTGCCTGGGGCACACGCCGATGCCGGTGGCGGTCCCTCCATCATCAAAGCCCAAAACCGCCGTTGCCGGCCATAAACCAAGCGCCGATCTTGCTCACCGCCCCTCCCCCCAACCGTACATGATGGACGTGACGCTCCACCAATCAGCGCCGTAAGGAACTGTGGCTTGACCAATAAACTGGTGGAACACAGGCTGACGTGCTGGATTCGCCGTATCCCTTTCCGGTTAGCAGATGCACGACTTCCGGTCAGTGGCGGACCGATGTTTGGAGGACCGCTCGGTGAGGCCGAGTGCGGTTGTGCGGGGCAGCGATGGCGAAGCTGAAGCAGCGCGGCCCGCTGCATTGCTACTTGTCGTCCCAGGAGAGCGGTAGGAACCGGGTGTGGGGGCAAGAGCCGGCCATGCTCTCCTCAGGCACTCATGGTAGAATCGAGCTCCGGCATTGTTCCAGCCTACACTTCCCATGGCAACCCTTGTCAATATTTCTCCTCAATGTACCTACCCAATTCCAGCTTACTTCTGCAGAAAGGCATTGCAGTTTCCAATCTCAGACCGCATGGAAGTGCTTCCTGTTTTTTTAAATTTCATTTCCTCTTTAATTTTCATATGTAAACAGAGAGCACATCCTCCTGGCCGGTCTGCTGGGGCCCCTCATGTGATCAGAGAGATCACTGTCAGCCTTCTGTAAGGAAAAGTATTCCCAGTTAAAGGATCCCACCAGCATCCTCCACAATCTCTGATATGCCCTCATATTCTAATAGTGATGGCTGCAACTGAAAACGATAAAGGTTCCGCGATGTCTTCCTGTATATACAGCCATATCCCAAGTGCCTCTGCTCATCATTCTGTTGTTACAGTTGGGCAGGTGGGGCTCGGCAGTCCGCCTAGAAGGAATACTGATTTTAAACTTCCGCTGCTTTGCGATCATACCCACCCAGACTTCAGGATAAAAACCCTGAGGAAGAAATCGGGAGCTGGGATCCCTACGGCAGTTTGGTGTTGTTCACAACTTCACACTGACAGCCTCTGCGATGACACTGGTGCCAAGCTGTATTGGCCTTGCCCTTCCCTTGGACTACATCAGTGACGTGGAGAGGGGGAACCCGCTGCATGGGGCAGCAGCCGGTTCTTCAAATCTTCCCGACCAGGCTTGTGCCCTGGAGAGGACACAGTCCACCAGAGGTGCAAACCCATGATCCTCTGGGATTGATGGCTGCCTACACATGTGGATAACATCTGCCGGTGGAGGAACATTCATCTCCACTGTATTTCAAACTGGAACAACAGTTGTGGAGTAAGATGCTCCCTACCGGTCCCTCTTCCTCTGATGGTCACCCAACTATTTGTAGGTGGATGGACTTGTACCTTGTCTGCACGGTCCATCAACACTGATCCATTTATCCACATACTTCCAGAGATTAGCTTTATATGTCGCATGTACACCAAAACATACAGTGAAATTACTTAATTAAATATCTGTCTAAATGTCTCTTAAACACCAAGATTATACTCTGATTCCACCATCACCTCTGGCAACATGTTCTGGATGTAAGACCATAAGACATTGGAGCAGAATTAGGCCATTCAGCCCATCGAGTCCAGTCTACCATTTCATCATGGCTGATCCCAGATCCCATTCAACCCCATACACCTGCCTTCTCACCATATCCCTTGATGCCCCAACCAATCAGAAATCTGTCAATGTCCACTTTAAATGTACCTACAAACTTGGTCTGTGGCAGAACATTCCACAGATTCACTGCTCTGTGGCTAAAAAAAATAATTCCTTAACTCTGTTGTAGAAGGTCACCCCTCAGTTTTGAGGCTGTGCCCCACCAGAGGAAACATCCCAAGTCATATCCCGACCAAAATGTATCACCTTCCCAAGGCATATCACCTTGCACAGGGTGGAATTCTGCAACATTCTTGCTGCGCACGCTATCAATTGTCATGTCATCTGCAACTTACTAGTTAAATTACTACATCATATCCAAGTGAGTAATATACTATATTTTTCATAAACTGCAGGCTTATAAAACGTGATCCATGTAACTCTCTTACTTTCACAAGGTGCATGTACATGGACTCCCACTGACAGCTCAGTCCGTTCCAACACCTGGCCCCTGAGTTCATCAGACCTCCCACCAATGAGGCCATTCAGACCACCGACAGGTCTATCAATTCCCAGTCACTCCAGGAGTCACAGCACACAGGACTGGGTACCCTGATATTCCTCTAACAAGTCCCTCAAAATGATACAAGCAGGAAAGAATGACTTTAAGGTCCCTACACATTACTCCTCTTTATTGAGGAGTGCTGGCCACACTGTGAAGCTAGGGTCATTGTAGTGGTTAATGTAATACTATTATAGCCCCAATGATTTCGCCACCGTCTGTAAGCTTGTACGTTCTCCCTGTGACCGCGTGGGTTCGCTCCCTCATCCCAAAGACGTACGTAGGGGTTAGGGTTAGGAAGTTGTGGGCACGCTATGTTTAGGGTCAGGAAGTTGTGGGCATGCTATGTTTAGGGTTAGGAAGTTGTGGGCATACTGTGTTTAGGATCAGGAAGTTGTGGGCATGCTGTGTTTAGGGTTATTAAGTTGTGGGCATGCTGTGTTTAGGGTTATTAAGTTGTGGGCAATCTGTGTTTAGGATCAGGAAGTTGTGGGCATGCTATGTTTAGGGTTAGGAAGTTGTGGGCATGCTGTGTTTAGGGTCAGGAAGTTGTGGGCAATCTGTGTTTAGGGTTATTAAGTTGTGGGCACGCTATGTTTAGGGTTATTAAGTTGTGGGCATGCTGTGTTTAGGGTTATTAAGTTGTGGGCAATCTGTGTTTAGGATCAGGAAGTTGTGGGCATGCTATGTTTAGGGTTATTAAGTTGTGGGCATGCTGTGTTTAGGGTCAGGAAGTTGTGGGCAATCTGTGTTTAGGGTTATTAAGTTGTGGGCATGCTATGTTTAGGGTCAGGAAGTTGTGGGCATGCTATGTTTAGGGTTAGGAAGTTGTGGGCATGCTGTGTTTAGGGTTAGGAAGTTGTGGGCATGCTGTGTTTAGGGTTAGGAAGTTGTGGGCATGCTATGTTTAGGGTCAGGAAGTTGTGGGCATGCTGTGTTTAGGGTTAGGAAGTTGTGGGCATGCTGTGTTTAGGGTTATTAAGTTGTGGGCATGCTATGTTTAGGGTTAGGAAGTTGTGGGCATACTGTGTTTAGGGTTAGGAAGTTGTGGGCATGCTGTGTTTAGGGTCAGGAAGTTGTGGGCATGCTGTGTTTAGGGTCAGGAAGTTGTGGGCATGCTATGTTTAGGGTCAGGAAGTTGTGGGCATGCTGTGTTTAGGGTCAGGAAGTTGTGGGCATGCTGTGTTTAGGGTCAGGAAGTTGTGGGCATGCTATGTTTAGGGTCAGGAAGTTGTGGGCATGCTGTGTTTAGGGTCAGGAAGTTGTGGGCATGGTATGTTTAGGGTTAGGAAGTTGTGGGCATGCTGTGTTTAGGGTCAGGAAGTTGTGGGCATGCTGTGTTTAGGGTCAGGAAGTTGTGGGCATGCTATGTTTAGGGTTAGGAAGTTGTGGGCATACTGTGTTTAGGGTTAGGAAGTTGTGGGCATGCTGTGTTTAGGGTCAGGAAGTTGTGGGCATGCTATGTTTAGGGTTAGGAAGTTGTGGGCAATCTATGTTTAGGGTTAGGAAGTTGTGGGCATGCTGTGTTTAGGGTCAGGAAGTTGTGGGCATGCTATGTTTAGGGTTAGGAAGTTGTGGGCATGCTGTGTTTAGGGTCAGGAAGTTGTGGGCATGCTGTGTTTAGGGTCAGGAAGTTGTGGGCATGCTATGTTTAGGGTTAGGAAGTTGTGGGCACGCTATGTTGGTGCCAGAAGAGTGATGACACTTGCGGGCTGCCCCAGCAATTTCTCAGACTGAGTTGGTCGTTGACACAAACAATGCATTTTAATATACTTGCAACAAATGAAACTAATGTCTTTATTCTTTCTGTAATCTCCCCAGTGCCTGCTTTGGATTAAACTAGTGAACAGTGGATGTAATGGACACCCTCAGCTGGTCAGACTTTTGCTGAAACAAGATGCCTGCCTCTGCTGCTGGTATCCGTGAGTTGGCGAGCTCAGCCTCCCTTCCCACTGTCCTAACTGGGTGGACAACCCAGTTTCGGAAGTCGGTATTCCGTCAAACGATTGTGCACTATGTTTCCCATTGGCTCCTTTGTGCCTCTCAAGATCTGCAATCGTTGTGACAGGTGTCCCCCTCCGCTTCCTTCACTCAAGGGTAAACAAAGTCTCCAGTTCAGGCAATGTCCTTCCCATGGTGTGTTGACCAGCTACAGAGCTGAGTAACACTGATGAGCAATGCACATAAAAGTCTTCCCTCCCCTCTCTTTCTCTGTCTATTAGGACCTAGACAGTGTGCTGATGTTGAGTCCAGGGTTAATGGCATGTTCTTTGTGCGAGATGTGGAACTCCGGGAGACCTCCAGACTCCCTGACAACTATATCTCTGCAGAGTGCACCGAGCTGCAGCTCCAGAGGGAATGTATTAAGGAACTTGAGCTGCAGCTGAATGCCCTTTGGATTATTTGGGAGAATAAGCAGGTGACATACAGGAGCCAAAGGGAGGTAGCCACCCTGAACTGCAGCAGACAGATACCTGGGTGACAGACAGGAGAAGGAAAGGGAAAAAGCAGCCAGTGTGGAGAACCCCTGCAATCGTTCCCCTCAATAATAAGTATACCACCTTGGATACTGTTGGGGGGGGGGGCGGGTGCAGGGGTGGGAAATGACTTACTAGGGAGGAGCCATAGCAACCAGGAGTCTGACTCTGTAGGTTTTAGATTATGAGGACACTCAGTCCTCATTTATTGTCATTTAGAAATGCATGCATTAAAAAATGATACAATGTTCCTCCAGAATAATATCACAAGAAAACACAGGACAAACCAAGACTAAAACTGACAAAACCACAAAATTATAACATATAGTTACAACAGTGCCAAGCAATACCATAATTTGATAAAGAGCAGACCATGGGCACGGTAAAAAAAAGTCTCAAAGTCCCGATATCCTCATCATCTCACGCAGACGGTAGAAGGGAGAAACTCTCCCTGCCATGAACCTCCAAGCGCCGCAAACTTGCCGATGCAGCACCATTGGAAGCACCCGACCACAGCAGACTCTGAGTCTGTCCGAAAACTTCGAGCCTCTGACACAGCCTCTCTGAGCACCATCCTCTGCTGAGCGCTTCGACCCCGTCCCGGCCACGGAGCAACAAACAAAGCCGAGGACTCGGGGCCTTCCCCTCCAGAGATTCTGGACCACACAGTAGCAGCAGCGAAGCAGGCATTTCAGAAGTTTCACCAAATGTTTCTCCGTGCTCTCACGTCCATCTCCATCAAATCAGGATTGTGCATGGCGCCCTACTTGACAAATAACGGACATCACCACCGGAGTGGCCGCTGCAAGCTGCGTCGCGCATTCATCTTCTCCTCCCCTCTTATAGCTCAGAAGGGAAGGGAGGAAGGAGTGCAGTGGTGACAGAGGATTCCATAGTTAGTGGAGCATGTAGGGGATGCTGTGGATGAAGCTCAGACAGTACTTTGCCTCCTAAGTGCCAGGTTCACAAATGTCCAGATTGGGACCACAGCATTCTAGGGTAAGAAGGTGAGCAGCCAGAAGTCATGATACATATTGGTACCAATAACATGGGGAGGAAAACAGAGAAGGTCCAAAACAGAGAATATAAGGAGTTTGATAGAAAGCTGAAAAGCAGGACCTCCAGGGTAGTCATATCTTGATTGCTACCTGTACCACGCACCAGTGAGGTTAAGGAGATAGAAAAGGCATGTAAAAAGGGAAATGTTAAGATAGTCATTCGGATTTCGATATGCAGGTAGATTGGGAAAATCAGTTTGGCGCCTGATCACAAGAGAGGGAATTTATAGAATGTCCATGAGATAGCTTTTTAGAATAGCGTCTGGTTGAGCCCACTAAGGGAAAGGCAGTTGGGAATTGGGTGTTGTGTAATGGATCAAATTTGATTAGGGAGCTTAAGGTAAAGGAACATTTGAGAGGCAGTGATCAGAATATGACAGAATTTACCCGCGGTTTGAGGAGAAGCTAAAGTCAGATGTATCGGTATTACAGTGGACTAAAGGGTATTACAGAGGCATGAGAGAGGAGCTAGACAAAGTTGATTGGAAGGGGACATGAGCAGGGATGATGGCTTGTGTTTGTGGGGGCAATTCGGAAGGTGCAGAACTGATGTAGTAGTGTTCTAAAGGGGGGACGAAGCAGCCATGGCTGACAAGGGAAGTCAAAGACAGCATAAAAACAAAAGAGGGAACATATAATACAGCAAAATGAATGGGAAATTAGAGGATTGGGAAGCTTTTAAAAACCAACAGAATGCAACTAAAAAAACTTGAGGAAAAATGAAATGTGAGGGTAAGCTAGCCAATAGTAAAAATTATACCGAATTTTTTTTCCGATATGGGAAGAGTAAAAGCACAGTGAGAGTGGATATCAGACCAGTGGAGAGGTAGTAATGGGGGCAAAGGAATGACAAATAAATTTAAATATTTGCGCCAGTCTTCACTGTGGAAGACACTATCACTGTGCCAGAAATTCAAGTTTCAAGGGGCAGAAGTAGGTGTACTTGCTATTGTGAAAAGGTGCTTGGGAATCTGAAACATCTGAAGGTGGATCAACTGGACCAGATGGACTTCACCCCAGGTTCTGCAAGAAGAGGTAGCTGCAGAGATTGTGGAGGCATCAGTAATGATCTTACAAGAATAGAGTGAAGTGGAGAATGGATGCGTGGCTGAGGGATTGGAGCAGGGGGCAGACATTCAGATTTATGGATCATTGGGACCTATTTTGGGACAAGCGTGACCTGTACAAAAAGGACGGGTTGCACTAGAATCTGAGGGGGACCGATATCCTGGCAGGGAGTTTTGCTAAGGCTTTTGGGGAGAGTTTAAATTAGCATTGGAGGGGGCGGGTGGGAACTGCACTGAAGAGACGGAGGAATGGGCTGTTTTAAAGATTCAAGATTCAAAAAACTTTATTGTCATTCTAACCATACATCTGCTCTGCAGGGCAGAATGAGAGCATTTCTCAGGGGCAGTGCAATCATAACATAACAAACGCAACACTAAATAATAAACATAACAATAAATAGTAAAACACAACAGCCGCATGTCAGTTAAAATCAGTTATAAGTGTCCAGTGCAAGTTAAAAGTGTCCAGTCTGACTGCCTGTGGGAGGAAGCTGTTTAGTAGTCTTGTGGTTTTAGTTTTGATGCTCCTGTAATGTTTGCCTGATGGCAGAAGAACAAATAGTTCATGGAGAGGGTGTGAGGGGTCTTTAATGATGGACCGTGACTTCTGGAGGCATCGACTCTGAAAGAGGTCTTGGACAGAAGGTAGGGAGACCCCAATAACCTTCTCTGCTCCCCTAACCACCCTCTGCAAGGCTTTTTTGTCAACAGCACTGCAGCTGGAGTTCCAGGTTGTGATGCAAAAGGTCAACACACACTCAACCACGCCTCTGTAGAATGTAGTTAAGATGTCAGTGGGGAGTGATGCTTGTTTAAGCTTCCTCAGAAAGTGCAATCTCTGCTGGGCCCGTTTCACAATCCCAGTGGTGTTCCTGGACAAGGTGAGATTGTCTGAGATCTGTATCCCAAGGAACTTGATGTTTTCCGCTCTCTCCACTGTGGAGCCGCTGATGCTGAGGGGTGTGTGCTCAGGCTGAGATCGTCTGACGATCATCTCCTTGGTTTTGGTGACATTAAGCATCAAGTTGTTATCCCTGCACCAGCTCTCTAGGTGTTTGACCTCCTCCCTGTACATAGTTTTTCATCATTTTTGCTGATGAGCCCCACCACTGTGGTTTCATCTGCAAATTTAATGATCGGGTTCTCCTTGAATCTGGCTGCACAGTCATGTGTTAGCAGTGTAAACAGCAATGGGCTAAGCACACAGCCTTGTGGGGATCCAGTGCTCAGTGTGATGGAGTCAGAGATGTTCCTGCCAACACGGACTGACTGTAGTCTCTCTGACAAGAAATCCAGAATCCAGCACCACATGGCAGTGCTAAGGCCAAGCAGCGACAGTTTCTCCACTAGTCTCTGCGGGATGATGGTATTGAACGCTGAACTGAAATCAATGTACAGGATTCTGGCATAAGTGTCTTTGTTGTCCAAGTGAGAGAGAACTGTGTGCAGTGTGGTGGATATTGCGATTTGGACGATAAGCAAACTGTAGAGGATCCAGCGATGAGGGGAGGCTGGCTGTGATATGAGGCTTGACAAGCCGTTCAAAACATTTCATCACTATGGGGGTCAGGGCAACGGGACGGTAATCATTCAGACAGGCTACAACTGATTTCTTTGCTACAGGGATGATTGTGGAGGTTTTGAAGTATCTGGGGACAATAGTATGACTAAGGGAGATGTTGAAAATGTCTGTCAGGACATCTGCTAATACATCAGCACATTCCTTGAGCACACGTCCAGGGATGTTGTCGGGACCTCCGGCTTTTCGTGGGTTGACCCTGGCCAGGGTCCTCCGTGTTTGCTCTGGATCAATGTTGGCTCACAAATAGAGAAAGCTTGGAGACAGTGCAAGAGGGAGTATAGGCAGGTGACAGAGAAGGGATGCGCTCAGACCGATGGTTTGAGATGTGTCTATTTTAATGCAAGAAGCATCATGAACAAAGTGGATGAGCTTAGAGTATGGATCAGAACTTGGAGCTATGATGATGTGGCCATGACAGAGACTTGGATGGCTCAGGGGCAGGAATGGCTACTTAGAGTGCCAGGCTTTAGATGTTTCAGAAACGACAGAGAGGGATGCAAAAGAGGTGGGGGCATGGCATTGCTGATCAGAGATAGTGTCATGGTTGCAGAAAAGGAGGAAGTAATGGAGGGATTGTCTACGGAGTCTCTGTGGGTGGAAGTCAGAAACAGGAAGGGGTCAATCTATCATCATGATCAGGTGCCATGCCCAGTTTGAGCTTTGACTGCCATGGCCCACACACTCCTGTTTCGAGTCAAGTGGATCAATTCATTGGTATTCATTTCTAATTCTCTGGCTGCTGTCTCCATCATTTGTCTTTGTCTTCCTCTTGCTTTCTTCCCTTCAATCTTTCCCATAATTACCGTGCATTCTAACTTCTCTTTCCTAATCACATGTCCAATGAAGTTACGTTGCCTTTTCATGATCTCAGACATTATTTCTCTTTTTGTGTTTGCTCTGTTCATGACATCCTCATTAGATATTCATTTCGTCCATGATATTCTTTACATCCTCCTCAAAAACCACATTTCTTCTGCCACAATTCATTTCCTCATGTTACTAGATTGTTCGACATTCTGAGCAATATAACATAACTGGATAAACATAACATTTCAGTGCTCTGAGGTGGGTTGTCATGCCTAGTTTAGTGTTGGTCAGTACACTCTTCATTCTGGTAAAGGTGTCTTTTGCCATCCCTATTCTTCTTTTGATGTCCAAGTCGCACCTGCCATCTGATGTCACCCAGCTTCCCAAGTAGCAAAAGTACTTGTTTTATGTCTTCCCCGTTTATTCTCAGCCTGCAGATAGGATTCTCCTTCTTTTTGGATAGCATCATACATTCTGTCTTTTTGCGATTGATAGATAGACCCATTTTTGCACTTTCTTCAACCAATTATATCAATTAAGTTTTGTAGTTCTTCCTCCGTACTTTGCAATTAACACAGTGTCATCTGGACATCTGAAATTATTGATGTTTTCACCACCAACTTTGATTCCCAAGATGTCTCTTATTTTTTGTAATATTGTTTCACTGTACACATTAAATAAATCAGGGGAGAAAACACACCCTTGTCTAATGCCTGTCTTGATTTTCGTAAACTGACTTACTTCTCCATCTATTCTTACAGCGACAGTTTGTTCCCAGTACAGATTTCTGCTTAGGCGGAGGTCTTTCAAATCTAGATCTAGAGTTTTCTGTAATATTTCAAATAACTTATTATGCTTCACTTTATCAAATACTTTTGTGTAGTTGATAAATCAAACAAATCTTTTT
The DNA here is from genome assembly GCF_963921235.1 of Mobula hypostoma. Classification (NCBI taxonomy): domain Eukaryota; kingdom Metazoa; phylum Chordata; class Chondrichthyes; order Myliobatiformes; family Myliobatidae; genus Mobula; species Mobula hypostoma. The sequence goes on along the minus strand of NC_086098.1, from coordinate 161,922,431 downwards.
GCACTTGAATAGCTTGTTCTGATAGTATCCTTAACATCAATATTGCGTTTCTTGTACCTTTGTCTTTCACAAAACCACATTGTTCTTTGCCTATTTCAGCTTGTATCTTACTTTTAGCTCTTGTCATTAAAATTCTTAGAAGTATCTTGGTGATATGACTCATTAAACTTATGTAATTCACATTCTATTGCTCCAGCTTTCTTAGGAAGAGTGATCAAGATTTTTTATAGACCACCCAATAGTAACAGGGACATCAAGGAGCAGATAGGGAGAGAGATTCTGGAAAGGTGTAATAATAACAGGGTTGTCATGGTGGGAGATTTTAATTTCCTAAATATTGATTGGCATCTCCCTAGAGCAAAGGGTTTAGATGGAGTAGAGTTTGTTAGGTGTGTTTAGGAAGGTTTCTTGACCCAATATGTAGATAAGCCTACAAGGAGGAGAGGCTGTACTTGATCTGGTATTGGGAAATGAACCTGGTCAGGTGTCAGATCTCTCAGTGGGAGAGCAATTTGGAGATAGTGATCACAATTCTATCTCCTTCACCACTGCATTGGAGAGGGATAGGAACAGACAAGTTAGGGAAGTGTTTAATTGGAGTAAGGGGAAATATGAAGCTATCAGGCAGGAACTTGGAAGCATAAATTGGAAACAGATGTTCTCAGGGAAATGTATGGCAGAAAGGTAGCAAATGTTTAGGGGATATTTGAGTGGCGTTCTGCATAGGTATGTTCCAATGAGACAGGGAAAGAATGGTAGGGTACAGGAACCATGGTGTACAAAGGCTGTTGAGAATCTAGTCAAGAGGAAAAGCTTATGAAAGGTTCAAAAAAACTAGATAATGATATAGAGATCCAGAAGATTATAAGGCTAGCAGGAAGGAGCTTAAGAATGAAATTAGGAGTGCCAGAAGGGGCCATGAGAAGGCCTTGATGGACAGGATTAAAGAAAACCCCAAGGCATTCTACAAGCATGTGAAGAGCAACAGGATAAGATCTGAGAGAATAGGACCAATCAAGTGTGACAGCGGAATAGTGTGTATTGAACCGGAGGAGATAGCAAAGATACTTAATGAATACTTTGCTTCAGTATTCACTATGGAAAAGGATCTTGGCAATTGTAGGGATGACTTGCAGCAAACTGAAAAGATTGAGCATATAGACATTAAGAAAAAGTGTGTGCTGGAGCTTTTGGAAAGCATCAAGTTGGATAAGTCACTGGGACCGGATGAGATTTACCCCAGGCTACTGTGGGAGGCGAGGGAGGAGATTGCTGAGCCTCTGGTGATGATCTCTGCATCATCAATGGAGATGGGAGAGGTTCCAGAGGATTGGAGGATTGTAGATGTTATTCCCTTATTCAAGAAAGGGAGTAGGGATAGCCCAGGAAATTATAGACCAGTGAGTCTTAATTCAGTAAGTTGATGGAGAAGATCCTGAGAGGCAGGATTCATGAACATTTGGAGATGCATAATATTGATTAGGAATAGTCAGCATGGCTTTGTCAAAGGCAGGTCGTGCCTTACGAGCCTGATTGAATTTTTTGAGGATGTAACTAAACATATTGATGAAGATAGAACAGTAGATGTACTGTTTATGGATTTCAGCAAGGCATTTGACAAGGTACCTCATGCAAGTCTTATTAAGTGAGGCGGCATGGGATCCAAGGGGACCTTGCTTTGTGGATCCAGAATTGACTTGCTCACAGAAGGCAAAGAGTGGTTGTAGACGGGTCATATTCTGCATTGTGGTTGGTGACCAGTGGTGTGCCTCAGGGATCTGTTCTGGGACCCCTTCTCTTTGTGATTTTTATAAATGACCTGGATGAAGAAGTGGAGGGATGGGTTAGTAAATATGCTGATGACACAAAGGTTGGGGGTGTTGTGGATAGTGTGGAGGGCTGTCAGAGATTACAGTGGGACATCGATGGGATGCAAAAGTGGGCTGAGAAATGTCAGATGGAGCTCAACCCAGCTAAGTATGAGGTGGTTCATTTTGGTAGGTCAAATATGATGGCAGAATATAGTATTGATGGTAAGACTGTTGGCACTGTGGAGGATCGGGGGATCTTGGAGTCCAAGTCCATAGGACACCTAAAGCTGCTGTGCAGATTGACTCTGTGGTTAAGAAGGCATACGGTGCATTGGCCTTCATCAATCATGGGATTTAGTTTAAGAGTTGAGAGGTAATGTTACAATTCTATAGGACCCTGGTCAGACCTCACTTGGAGTACTGTGCTCATTTCTGGTCACCTCACTACAGGAAGGATGTGGAAACTATAGAAAGGGTGCAGAGAAGATCTACAAGAATGTTGCTTGAATTGGAGAGAATGCCTTATGAGAATAGGTTGAGTGAATTCGGCCTTTTCTCCTTGGAGCGACGAAGGATGAGAGGTGACCCGACAGAGGTGTCTAAGATGATGAGAGGCATTGATCGTGTGGATAGTCAGAGGCTTTTTCCCAGGGCTGAAATAGCCAATTTGAGAGGGCATAGTTTTAAGGTGCTTGGAAGTAGGTACAGAGGAGATGTCAGGGGTAAGTTTTTTTTACTCAGGGAGTGGTGAGTGCGTGGAATGGGCCACTGGCAAAGGTGGTGGAGGCAGATACGATAGGGCCTTTTAAGAGACTCCTGGATAGGTACGTGGAGCTTTGAAAAATAGTGGGCTATGGGTAACCCTAGATAATTTCTAAAGTAAGTACATGTTTGGCACAGCATTGTGGGCCAAAGGGGCTGTATTGATCTATAGGTTTTCTATGTTTCTTAGAATCACTAAATTCTGGAGGACTGGAAAATTGCAAATGTCACTCCAATCTTTGAGAAAGGAAATTTTATGCCAGTTAGCCTGCCTTCAGTGGTTGGGAAGATGTTGGAGTCCATCATTAAGGATGAGATATCAGGGTACTTGGAGCACATGAGAAAATAGGCCAAAGTCAGCATGGTTTCCTTAGGGGGAAATTTTGCCTGACTAATCTGTTGGCAACAGATTCCTTGAGACAGGATAAGCAAAGGAGGGTCAGTGGAGGTGATTGACTTCGATTTTCAGAAGGCTGTCGAGAAGGTGCCACGCTTGAGGCTACTTACCAAGATGAAAGACCACGGTATTTCAATCAAAATCGAATGTAATCATCATCCAGAATATGGATACAGTTAAACGAGACTGTTTCTCTTGGGCCCAGGTGCATAACATACATTCAAAACAGTGAGAGGGGAAAAACACACACACACACCATCATACAAGAAAACACATGTATATTCCAAGTCCCTCAGCAACATGCAAATTGACAGTGGAGGAAAGCATGGATAGAAGATTAGCTGACTGGCAGGGGGCTAAGAGCGGAAATAAAGCGGGCCTTTTCTGCTTGGCTGCTGGTGACTAGTGGTGTTCCACAGGGGTCTGTGGTGGGACCACTTCTTTTCACGTTATATGTCAATGATTTGGATGAAGAAATTGATGGCTTTATGGCCATGATTGCAGACAACATGAAGATAGGTGGATGGGTAGGTAGTTTTGAGGAAGTAGAGAGGCTACAGGAGGACTTGGACAGATTAGGAGAATGGGCAAAGAAGTGGCAAATGGAATGCAGTGTTGGGAAGTGTATGGTCATGCACTTTGGTAAAAGGAACAAAGCTTGTCAGTACTTCCAGTTGAACTCTGTCTTTTTGTGTGTTTTCCCCCTAGCTGTCAGTCTGTGGTTTTGTATTGTCATATGCTCCTGTCCCCGCTCCTACTCTACTCCAGCCCCTGTATTACTGAGTACTCCGTCTCTCACCTGTTTCTCATTATTACCTGTATTGCTGCCACCTGTGTCTCATTGTGCTCCACCTATCATCTGCCTCTCTGTTTATTGCTCACTGTATTTCAGTCATGCCTTTTCACCTGTTTGTTGCCAGATTGTGCCAGTGAGTTTTCCTGAGCCTTTCCAGCATTCATATCTCTACTCTGTCCGTCTGAATATCGACTCTGCCTGTTTCCTGATTTAGGTTTTTGGATTTCTCTGGCTGGTTTAATCTCTGCCTGAATTTTGACGCCAAATTTGTTCGCACCTTGGGATTTGTTACTCAATTAATATCACTGTGTGCACACTACTGGGTTTGTGATTGGATCCCTGCTCCAGCGCCCTGACAGTACAATCTGGCCAGAATGGATCTAGCAGACCCCGGTCATCTGACAGCTGCCCTGGAACAACGGAGTGATGCTGTGGAGACACCAGAACCAGCTGGACTCCGTGTTCAGGGCAGTGGAGTCACTTTCTGCCAAAGTAGCCGATCTTGTGGCCCAGACTCAGTCACTCCAGCTGTCCCTGAGCGCCCATCAACATTCTGCGACTGCATCTGCCGCCCTAATCTCCGCGTTCTCGCATGCTCCTCCCATCCAAGAGCTCAGGTGAGCCTGGTACCTGCTGCTCTTTTCTTTCCCAGTGCAAACAACAACCTTTCCAACTGATCGAGTCCATCACTCAACTGTCTGGTCGGGCGAGAGAATGAGGAACAGCCGTCTGGGAGGCAGGCTCACCTTTCTGCATCAGTTTTCTTTTTTTTTTGTCATGCGAGTTTGTGCGTGCGCGTCTGCGTGCATGTCCGCGATGTCTTTTTCACGGCTTTTACAAGGTGCAGAGCGACAGAGAGACTGTGTGGCGCGCCACTCATCACACAGACATTTTTGCAGTATTTTTCCCTTTTTATTTTACAAGGTCGAGTTGCAATCTCGACGCCCAACCCGGCACGGATGGAAAGCGTACTCGGGAGCGGACCCGAGTGGTTTCGAACCCGGAGCCTCCACTCCTGGGTCCGACGCCGATGTCATTGCGCCACCAGCCGGCCCTCTGCATCAGTTTTCAGTTATTTTCTAAGGAGGTGGGAAAAGTGTTTGATCGCTCCAAACATAGGAGAGAGGCTGCCCGTGAAATGCTGCACATGCACCAGGGGTGCAGATCTGTGTCAGATTACGCCATAGAGTTCCGGACCCTAGCCAACTCCAGCGGCTGGAACTCTAAGGCACAGTACGACATCTTCCCGAATGGCCTCTCCGAAGACATCAAAGATGAGCTGGTCACCCAGGACCTTCCTGCCACTTTTGACCTTTGAAGCCTTGGTGGATTTGGCCATCCGTATTGATATTCGCCTTCAGCAGCGCTGCAGAAGGAGGGGTTGCAGAGGGTCCCTGGGGGCACTGGGTGAGTTCCAAGCTCCTCATCCGTCTACATTGGCCTGCTGTTTGCCCCCATCTACAATTCCTGTTTCAGAGCCCGAAGCTACTAAAGTTGACTGTACCTGCCTGACGCTGACTGAAAGACAAAGGAGAATCACCACCCGTTCCTGTCTGCACTGTGGCCAACCAGACCACTTTATCTCCACCTGTCCAGTAAAAGCCAAGCGCTCACCAGTAGGACGAGGAGTACTGGTGAGCGTGACCCCTGTCCGGCCCTCCTCGATGCCACGCACTCTCAAACCTGCTTCTCTGGAGTGGGGTGCCAATGGCAAGCAGTCTCTGTCTTTTCTGTTGATTCTGCCCATTGGGGATTACCCACATCTGCTTTCCAGTCACCTTGAACGGTCAGAGACTGGTTAACATCACCCACGTCACGTCCTCAGTGAGTCTCAGTTTATCCGGCGACCAACATGAACAGTTGACTCTCCTGAAGCTCCCATTGTGCTGGGCCATCCCTGGTTAGTCAGACACGACCCCCACATTGACTGGCTCAGTCACAAGATTGTAGGCTGGAGCCCATTCTGTCACTCCCACTGCCTCCGCCATGCTCAGATCCCCTTGTCTCCAAGCCCAAATTCCCCCAGGGAATTTCTGGACCTTAGTGCCATCCCTCCTGAATACATGGACCTCAAGGCTATGTTCAGCAAGTTCTGGGCCCCTCCCCTGCTGCCTCATTGTCCATATGATTGAACCATGGACGACTTGCCTGGCACATCTCCCCCAAGGGGCCACCTGTATTCCCTGTCCGTACCTGAAACAGAAGCCATGAGTAAGTAGATTCGAGAGTCTCTGGCTGCTGGCATCATCTGGCTGTCTTCCTCCCCTGCTGGTGCCGGTTTTTTCCTTGTTGAAAAGGATGGCTCCTTGCGTCCATGCATTGATTACTGGGGACTGAATGAAGTCACTGTTAAGAACCGTTACCCTCTTCCACTCATGACCTCGACAATTGACTACTACAAGGAGCCTCAGTTTTCACCAAGCTTGATCTCCATAATGCCTACCACCTTGTCCACATCCGCAAAGGGGACGAGTGGAAGACGGTCTTCAACACCACTTCAGGCCATTACGAGTATCTGGTCATGCCATTCGGTCTCACCAACGTCCCTGCCATCTTCCAAGCCCTGGTAAATGACGTTCTCGGGGACATGCTGAACCAATCTGTTTGTGTATCTCAACGGCATTTTGATTTGTTTTCTAAGTCCCTTGCTGAATACGCCTTCTGGGGAACCAGCTCTTTGTGAAGGCTGAGAAATGTGAGTTTCATCAAAATACAGTCTCCTTCCTGGGGTATGTAATTTCAGTTGGTCCAATTCAGATGGACCAACAGAAGGTCAAGGCGCTGGTCGAATGGCCCCGACCTTCGACTCGTCGGGAGTTACAACGCTTCTTGGGCTTTGCTAACTTCTATCGCCGCTTCATCAGAAATTGCAGTACACTGGCTGCACCACTCGCTGCTCTTACCTCATCAGCTGTCAGATTCTCCTGGTCCCCTGCTGCTGAAAAAGAATTCTCTGACCTGAAGAAACGTTTCACCTCTGCCCCCATCCTAATTCAACCTGACACTGACCGGCAGTTTATTGTGGGGGTGGATGCGTCTGACATTGGTGTAGGAGCTGTTCTCTCTCAGCACTCGGCCAAGGATGAGAAGGTACACCCCTGTGCCGCCTTCTCCCACCTCCTCACTCCCACGGAGTGGAATTACAATGTCAGAAACTGGGAACTGCTGGCTGTGAAGCTAGCTCTGGAGGAGTGGAGGTATTGGCTGGAGGGAGCAAAGGTGGTCTGGACTGATCACAAGAATCTGGAATATATCCATACAGCCACACATCTCAACTCCAGTCAAGCTCTTTGGTCCCTGTTTTTCTCAAGATTCAATTTTGCTCTGTGCTTCCGCCCCAGTTCCAAGAATGGAAAACCTGATGCCCTCTCCTGAAGATTTCCTTCCTCTGAGACCCCTGAGGTCCCCAGTGTGATCCTCCCTGCTCACTGTCTCATGGGTGCAGCGCAATGGAACATTGAAGCCATGGTGCAAGCTGGTCAACAGAGCAAGGCAGCCCCTAGTCATTGCCCCACTAACTGTGTTTGTTCCCAGCTCTGTCCACCTACAGGTATTGCAGTGGGTTCATTCTTCCCTGTTATCCTGTCACCCTGGAACCAAGCATACTCAGGCCTTCATCAGTCAGCGGTTCTGGTGGCCCTCCATGGGAGATGACATCCGTGACTTCAGAGGAGATTCATGAGAATGAAAGGGTTAACACAGAAGCATTTGATGGTTCTGTGCCTGTACTCATTGGAGTTGAAGGGATATTACACTAAAACCTATTGAGTATTGAAAGACCTGGATAGAATGGATATAGGGGGTGAGAATAGGACCTGCAGAACAGAGGTACATACATTTAGAACAGAGATGAGGAGAAATTTCTTTAGCCAGAGGGTGATGAATCTGTGGAATTCGTTGCCACAGACAGCTGTGGAGACGAAGTCATTGAGTATATTTAAAGCAGAGGTTGATAGGTTCATTAGTCAGGACTTCAGAGGTTACAGGGAAAAATCAGAAGAATGGTATTGAGGGGGCTAATAGATCAGCCATGATGGAATGGTGGAGTACACTCGATGGGCCAAGTGGCCTAACTCTGCTCCTTTGTCTCGTCCAAAATACTGGAGCAACACGGCAGGCCAGGCAGCATCCATGGAGAGGAATAAACAGTTGATGTTTTGGGTCAGGACTAATCAACGTCTCATCCTGAAACGTTGCCTATTTATCCTCTCCATGGATGCTGCATGGCCTGCTGAGACACTGTGTGGGTATATGTGTGTGAGAGAGTGAGAGACAGACAGACAGACACTGTGGAGATTCGGCAGGAGCTGGTGCAGGCAAAGGGGCCCTGGATAGTCAAGAGCCCAGTATTCCTGGTGCCTGGACTCCACAGCCCTCCCACTCCAAGATTGTCCCATAACCCCCACTGTGGAATTACACCTCAGACAGGACAGGAGGTGGATTTACTTCCTGCTTTGCAATGAAACCCAACCTGTCGCTTCAGCAAATTAAGGACTTCCTATTAAACAATAACTCATGGCTCCCCAGCCGTATACACATGCAGACAGTAATGTCCCCACAAGGAAGAAGCTGTGTGCGGACAGGGGATGTTATTGCACGGAGGACATGAAGTTACAAAGAGAGACTGAGTTTGTGAGTAGGCAAAGACCCAAATGGATAAATATGAAATGGCCCATTTGGCAAGGAAATGAGTGTCTTTTATATAAGGGTCAGAGATGGCTGTGGGTGAAAATAGGTATCATAGTTCCTGATTTGCAAAGGGCTAGTGTGAAGGTACAGTAATAATTAGGAAGGTTAATATATGTTCCTTTTGCAAAGCAGGGAGGTTATGCTTTAGTTATTGGTGTTAAATACAGGATGATGTTAATGCACTGGGAGCAGTTCAGAGTTATACACCTGGAGGTGGCAGGTTCAGCAGGCTATAGGTTTGTGTCTGCTTGAGAGGGTACCTGACTGATGTTCCCCACTCTAGTCTCTTGCCTCTTCTCTTCACCTGCCTATCACCCCTCTCTCTGGTATCCCTCCTCTTTTCCTTTCTCTCATGGTCCACTCTCCTATCAGATTCCTTCTTCTGCAGTCCTTCTTTGCCTTTTCCACCAATCACCTCCCAGCCTCTGATTTTATTCCACTGTCCCCCACCTGGCTTCACCTATCACCTAGCTTGTCCTCATTTCCCTCCCCCCATCTTCCCCTTCCTTTCCAGTCCTAATGAAGTATCTAGTTTCAACTGTTTAATTCTTCTTCATAGATGCTGCCTGACCTGCTGAGTTTCTCCAGCATTTTTGTGTGTGTTGCACCTGACTGAAGTAGAGGATGGATGTGAGATAAAAAGTAAAGGGTTGTCTGTTTAATAAAGATAAGACAAAATGTTTTCTCTCAGAGGGTCAGGGGTCTTTGGAAATCTGCAAGGGGTGGTAGAAATGGAGTCTGTGAATTTCTTTCACACAGGGATACTTAGCAGGGGTGAAGGTTTATGGGGCTGAAGTTAATCAGACACATCAGAGTGGAGGGTCTGAATAGCAGCTCCTGCTCCTAACTGACATGCACAAGGCCACTGGTGATCTGGCCTAGGTGTACTGCAGCAACCAGCTCGTACTCTGTCACAGAGGCCAGTGATTCCAAGGTGGAAATGTGGCCAGCCACCATCCACGAGTCCCACCAACAGCTCTTCACCGCAGCTCATTCCCATATTCTGGAGAGGAATTCTTCCATTTCAGTAGCGCTTTGCAGCTCATCAATCCAAGCTTATGAAGAATAATTCACATGTGCTTTGCAAGAATTTGTATTTTTAAACACAGAAAATAGGAAACTGTTGGCTTTATCGAGAGTGATCATTCGGCAACCTTTTATTTTATATTCGGTTTTCCACAGTATTTGGCTACTAAATAGGGGAGGTGTGAATCCAACATGGAATGGTAAGTGTTGGTCTGGCCCAGGCCTGTGTTGCTTTCCTGCTCTGTACAGTTGGCTCAATGTCCAGAAATGCTTCCATCTCCACACTATGTTAAGCTGAGAGGAAGAGAGAAAGAACGTGTCAGTCTTGTTCTGCTGAAATACAACAAATAGCCAGACTACATTGACCAATAAATATGCCAGACAACACAGTCCGTCATGGCCCCTGTGATCTAGTTCCATACTGACCTTGTCTGTTGTATGTGTGGAGTCTGCCCGGTTTCTCCCCCTGCATGTCAGTATTCCCCTCCCATTCCAAACATGAACAGTTCTGGAAGTTAGTAACAAGAGGAGAGAATAATCACAGGGATTCAACTGTGACAGGTGCAGTCCCAGCTGGGGAGGGTGGCAGCAGTTCCACTAAGCCCAAGCCTGAAGCAGTCCCATATCACCGGCTCCGCTGACTGCCAGACATGGGGCAGTCCCACAGCACCGGCTCCACAAACAGAAAGGAAGGCATAGGTGGTGGTCTGGCTCTGCTGGTAGGAGATGAAATTACATCTTCAGAAAGAGGTGACATAGGATCAGAGAATGTTGAACCTTTGTGGGTGGAGTTAATAAATTGCAAGGGTTTTAGAAAAAAAACTATTGTGGGAATCATATACAGTGGCATGCAAAAGTTTGGGCACCCCTGGTCCAAATTTCTGTTACTGTGAATAGTTAAGTGAGTAGAAGATGAACTGATCTCCGAAAGTCATAAAGTTAAAGATGAAAATTCTTTTCAACTTTTTAAGCAAAATTAGTGTATTATTTTTGTTTTGTATAATTTTAGAGTGGGGGGAAAAAAGGAAAGGAGCATCATGCAAAAGTTTGGGTACCCGAAGAGATTTGAGCTCTCAGATAACTTTTATCAAGGTTTCAGACCTTAATTAGCTTGTTAGGGCTATGGCTTGTTCACAGTTATCATTAAGAAAGGCCAGGTGATACAAATTTCAAAGCTTAATAAATACACTGACTCCTCAAACCTTGTCCTAACAATCAGTAGCCATGGGCTCCTCTAAACCGCTGCCTAGCACTCTGAAAATTAAAATAAATGATGCCCACAAAGCAGGAGTAGGCTATAAGAAGATAGCAAAGTGTTTTCAGGTAGCAGTTTCCTCAGTTCGTAATGTAATTAAGAAATGGCAGTTAACAGGAACGGTGGAGGTCAAGTTGAGGTCTGGAAGACCAAGAAAACTTTCCGACAGAACTGCTCGTAGGATTGCTAGAAAGGCAAATCAAAACCTCCGTTTAACTGCAAAAGACCTTCAGGAAGATTTAGCAGACTCTGGAGTGGTGGTGCACTGTTCTACTGTGCAGCGACACCTGCACAAATATGACCTTCATGGAAGAGTCATCAGAAGAAAACCTTTCCTGTGTCCACACCACAAAATTCAGTGACAGAAGTTTGGAAAGGAACACCTAAACAAGCCTCTTGCATTTTGGAAACAAGTCCTGTGGACTGATGAAGTTAAAATAGAACTTTTTGGCCACAATGAGCAAAGGTATGTTTGGAGAAAAAAGGGTGCAGAATTTCATGAAAAGAACACCCCTCCAACTGTTAAGCACGGGGTGGATCAATCATGCTTTGGGCTTGTGTTGCAGCCAGTGGCATGGGGAACATTTCACTGGTGGAGGGAAGAATGAATTCAATTAAATACCAGCAAATTCTGGAAGCAAATATCACACAGTCTGTAAAAAAAAAGCTGAAGATGAAAAGAGGATGGCTTCTACAACAGGATAATGATCCTAAACACACCTCAAAATCCACAATGGACTACTTAAAGAGGCACAAGCTGAAGGTTTTGCCATGGCCCTCACAGTCCCCTGACGTAAATATCATCGAAAATCTGTGGATAGACCTCAAAAGAGCAGTGCATACAAAACGGCCCAAGAATCTCACAGAACTAGAAGCCTTTTGCAAGGAGTAATGGGCAAAAATCCGCCAAACAAGAATTGAAAGACTCTTAGCTGGCTACAGAAAGCGTTTACAAGCTGTGATACTTGCCAAAGGGAGTGTTACTAAGTACTACCCATGCAAGGTGCCCAAACATTTGCTTCGGGCCCTTTTCCTTTTTTGTTATTTTGAAACTGTAAAAGATGGAAATAAAAAAGTAATCTTGCTTAAAATATTAAAGAAATGTGTCATCTTTAACTTTATGCCTTTTGGAAAGCAGGTCATCTTTTACTCATTTAGCTACTCACAGTAACAGAAATTTTGACCGGGGTGCCCAAACTTTTGCATACCACTGTATAGGCCTCCAAATAGTAGCCAAGTTGTGGAGTTTAGATTGCAAAGGCAGTTGGAAAAGGCAGGTAATAAGGGTAATGACACAATTGTAATAGGGGACTTCAATATGCAAGGGGATTGGGAAAATCGGATTGGTGTTGGATCACAAGAGAGAATTTGTTGAATGCCAGCTGAAGGCTTTTTAGAGCAGCTTGTGCTTAAGCCTACTCAGGGAGAGGCCATCTTAGATTGGGTGTTGTGTAATAACCCAGATTTTATTTGTCAGCTTAATGTGAAGGAACCCTTAGGAAGCGGTGATCATAATATGATTGAATTCATACTGCAATTTGAGAGGGAGAAGCACAACTCATATGTATCAGTATCGCAAAGGAATAAAGGGAATTACAGAGGCACAAGAGAGGAGCTTGCCCAGGTGGATTGGATGGGGACACTGGCAGGGATGACGGCAGAGCAGAGATGGCTTAAGTTTCCGGGAGTAGTTCACAAGGCACAGAATAGGTAAGTTCCACAGAGGAAGTTGTTCTCTAATGTCAGGGGTAGGCAACCATGGCTGACAAAATAAGTTAAAGACAAGGAAACGGCATACAATATAGCAAAGGTGAGTGGGAATTTGAAGATTGGGAAACTTTTGAAATCCAGCAAAAGGCAACTAAAAAAGCTATAAGGAGGGACAAGATGAAATATGAGGGCAAACTAGCCAATAATATAAAGCAGGATACTGAAAATTTTTTCAGTTATGTAAAGAGTAAAAGGGAGGTGAGAGTTGATATTGGAGCACTGGAAAATGAGATGCTGGTGAGGTAGTAATAGAAACATAGAAAACCTATACCACAATACAGGCCCTTCCGCCCACAATGATGTGCCAAACATGTACTTACTTTAGAAATTACCTAGGGTTACCCATAGCCCTCTATTTTTCTAAGCTCCATCTACCTATCCAGGAGTCTCTTAAAAGATCCTATTGTATCTGCCTCCACCACCATCGCCGGCAGCCCATTCCACACACTCACCACTCTCTGCGTTTTTAATAAAAAAAAACTTACCCCCCTGACATCTCCTCTGTACCTACTTCCAAGCACCTTAAAACAGTGCACTCTCATGCTAGCCATTTCAGCCCTGGGAAGAAACCTCTGACTATCCACACGATCAGTGCCTCTCATCATCTTATACACCTCTATCAGGTCACCACTCATCCTCCATTGCTCCAAGGAGAAAAGGCCGAGTTCACTCAACCTATTCTCATAAGGCATGCTCTCCAATCCAGGCAACATCCTTGTAAATCTCCTCTGCGCCCTTTCCACATCCTTCCTGTAGTGAGGTGACCAGACCTGAGCGCAGTACTCTACAAGTGGGGTCTGATCAGAACCCTGTATAGCTGTAACATCACCTCTCAGTTGAATAAGGCCAATGTACTGTATGCTTTCTTAACCACAGAGTCAATCTGCACAGCAGCTTTGAGTGTCCTATGGACTCGGACCCCAAGATCCCTCTGGTCCTCCACACTGCCAAGAGTCTTACCATTAATACTATATTCTGCCTTCAAATTGGACCTACACCTCACACTTATCTGGGTTGAACTCCATCTGCCACTTCTCAGCCCAGATTTGCATCCTATCAATGTCCCGCTGTAACATCTGACAGCCCTCCACACTATCCACAACACCCCCAACCTCTGTGTCATCAGCAAATTTACTAACCCATCCCTCCACTTCCTCCTTCACATCATTTTAAAAAAATCACGAAGAGTAGGGGTCCCAGAACAGATCCCTGAGGCGCACCACTGGTGACCGACCTCCATGCAGAATATGACCCATCTACAACCATTCTTTGCATTTGTAATGGGGGACAAAGAAATGGCAGATGAACTTAAGTACTTTGTTTCAGTCTTTACTGTGGAAGACACTAGCCAGAGGTCTATGAATGTCAGGGAACAGGAATGAGTGCCATTGCTATTACAAAGGAAAAAACTGCCAGGCAAATTGAAAGATCTTAAGATAGATAAGCCAACAGGAGCAGATGGACTACACCCCAGAATCCTGAGAGAGGTTGCTGAAGAGATAACAGATGGATTGGTCATGATCTTTCAAGAATCACTTGATTCTGACATGTTCCTGGAGTGCTGGAAAATTACAAATGTCACTCCACTCTTTAACAAGAGATGAAGACAAAAGAGAGAATTATGTTAACTTCAGTGGTTGGGAAAGTGTTGGAGTCCATTATTAAGGACAATGTTTTGGGGTACTTGGAGACTAATGACAAAATAAATCAAAGTCAGTATGGTTTCTGTAAAGGAGAATCTTGCCTGACAAATCTGTTAAGAGTTCTTCAAGGAGGTACCAAGCAGGGTGGACAAAGGAAAGACAGTGGATCTTATCTACTTAAGATTTTCAGAAGGCATTTGGTAAGATGCCTCCCAACATAAAATCCTATGGTGTTACAGGAAATATACTGGCATAGATAGAGGAATAATGGAGGCAGTGAGTGGGAATAAAGGGGGCCTTTCCTGGTTGGCTGCCAGTGACGAGTGGTGTTCCACAGGGGTCAGCATTGGGACCGATACTTTTCACATCGTTTGTCAATGATTTGGATAATGGAATTGATAGCTTTGTGGCAAAGTTTGTGGATGATATGAAGGTAGGTGGAGTTGTATGTAGTGTTGAGGAAGCAATGCGATTGCAGCAGGACTTAGACAAATTGGAAGAATGGGCAAAAAAAGTGGCAGATGGAATAGTGTTGGGAAATGTACGATAATGCATATTGGTAAAAGGAATAATAGTGCAGACTATTATTTAAATGGGGAGAAAATTCAAACATCAGAGGTTCAGAGGGACTTAGGAGTCCTCATGCAAGACTTCTAGAAGGTTAATTCACAGGTTCAGTCTGTGGTAAAGAAGGCAAATGCAAAGTTGCCATTTAATTCAAGAGGAACAGAATATAAAAGCAAGCAGATAATGCTGAAGCTTTATAAGGCATTTGAGCCCATATAGTCCACTCCGCCATTTCATCATGGCTGATCCCAGATCCCACTCAACCCCAAACATCTGCCCTCTCAACATATATCACTTGATGCCCCAACCAGTCAGGAATCTATCAAGTTCCACGTTAAATATATTCACGGACTTGGCCTCCACTGTAGTCCGTGGCAGAGCATTCCACAGATTGAATACTCTTTGGCTAAGAGACTCCTGGCGGTGTGGAGGATCAGAGGGATCTTTGGGTCCAAGTCCATAGGTCAGTCAAAGCTGCTGCGCAGGTTGACTCTGTGGTTAAGAAGGCATATAGTGCATTGGCCTTCATCAAATGTGAGATTGAGTTTGAGAGCCGAGTGGTAATGTTACAGCTATACAGGACCCTGGTCAGACTCCACTTGGAGTACTGTGCTCAATTCTGGTCGCCTCACTACAGGAAGGATGTGGAAACCATAGATAGGGTGCAGAGGAGATTTACGAGGATGTTGCCTGGATTGGGGAGCATGCCTTATGAGAACAGGTTGAGTGAACTTGGCCTTTTCTCCTTGGAGTAACAGAGGGTGAGAGGTGACTTGACGGAGGTGTATAAAATGATGAGAGGCATTGATCATGTGGATAGTCAGAGGCTTTTTCCCAGGACTGAAATGGCTAGCACGAGAGGGCTAAGGTGCTTGGAAATAGGTACAAAGGAGATGTCAGGGGGGTAAGTGGTGGAGGTGGATACGATAGGACCTTTTAAGAGACTCTTGGATAGGTACATGGAGCTTAGAAAAATAGAGGGCGATAGATAACACTAGGCAATTTGAAAAGTAAGTACATGTTCGGCAAGGCATTGTAGGCCGAAGGGCCTGTATTGTGCTGTAGGTTTTCTATGTGTCTATGTTAAAAAAAAAATTCCTCCTTACTTCTGTTCTGAAAAGTCACCCCTCAATTTTGAGGCTATGCCCTCTAGTTCTGGATATCCCTACCATAGGAAACATCCTCTCCACATCCATCCTGTCTAGTCCTTTCAACATTCAGTAGGTTTCAATGAGACTTCCACGCATTCTTCTAAATTCCAGGGAGTACAGGCCCAAAGCTGTCAGATGCTCCTCGTATGTTAAACCCTTCATTCCCTGAATCGATCTCTTGAACCTTGTCTGGACCCTCTCCCTTTCTGAGAAATGGAGCCCAAAACTGTTGACAATAGTCCAACTGCAACCTGTGCAGTCGCTTATAAAGCTTCAGCATTATCTCCTTGCTTTTATATTCTATTCCCCTCGAAATAAATGCCAACATTGCACTTCCCTTCTTTACCAGACTCCACCTGTAAATTAACCTTCTTGGAGTTTTGCACGAAGATTCCTAAGTCCCTCTGCATCTCTGATGTTTGAACTTTCTTCCCATTTAGATAATATTATTTATCCTATTGTTAATATTGTTCCTTTTACCAAAATGCATTATCATACATTTCCCAACACTGTATTCCATCTGCCAGTTTTTTGCCCATTCCTCCAATTTGTCCAAGTCCTTCTGCAATCCCATTGCTTCCTCAGCACTACATACGACTCCAGCTACCTTCATATCATCCACAAACTTTGCTACAAAGCCATCAATTCCATTGTCCAAATCACTGACAAGCAATGTGAAAATTAGTGGTCCCGATACTGACCCTGTGGAACACCACTCGTCACTGGCAGCCAACCAGAAAAGTCCCCCCTTATTCCCACTTGGCTGCTTCCTGCTTGTCAGCCATTCTTCTATCTATGCCAGTCTATTTCCTGTAAGACCATAGGATTTTATCTTGTTCGGCAGCCTCATGTGTGGCACCTTATCCTGGCCGTAGGTCACAGGCTTGAGGACAGGGGCTCGGCCATTCAATCCAGACAATGGTGACTGTTGGGAATACTCTCCCTGTCAGGGCTGGGCTGGGTGTACAAGACAGACGATGGTGACTGTTGGGAATACTCTCCCTGTCAGGGCTGTGTGCGCGAGACAGAGGGATGGTGACTGTCGGGAATACTCTCCCTGTCAGGGCTGTGTGCGCGAGACAGACGATGGTGACTGTTGGGAATACTCTCCCTGTCAGGGCTGGGTGCGCGAGACAGAGGGATGGTGACTGTTGGGAATACTCTCCCTGTCAGGGCTGTGTGCGCGAGACAGAGGGATGGTGACTGTCGGGAATACTCTCCCTGTCAGGGCTGTGTGCGCGAGACAGAGGGATGGTGACTGTTGGGAATACTCTCCCTGTCAGGGCTGGGTGTGCGAGACAGAGGGATGGTGACTGTTGGGAATACTCTCCCTGTCAGGGCTGGGTGTGCGAGACAGAGGGATGGTGACTGTCGGGAATACTCTCCCTGTCAGGGCTGGGTGTGCGAGACAGAGGGATGGTGACTGTTGGGAATACTCTCCCTGTCAGGGCTGGGTGTGCGAGACAGAGGGATGGTGACTGTTGGGAATACTCTCCCTGTCAGGGCTGTGTGCGCGAGACAGAGGGATGGTGACTGTCGGGAATACTCTCCCTGTCAGGGCTGGGTGTGCGAGACAGAGGGATGGTGACTGTTGGGAATACTCTCCCTGTCAGGGCTGTGTGCGCGAGACAGAGGGATGGTGACTGTTGGGAATACTCTCTCTGTCAGAGCTGGGCTGGGTGTACAAGACAGACGATGGTGACTGTTGGGAATACTCCCCCTGTCAGGGCTGTGTGCGCGAGACAGAGGGATGATGACTGTCGGGAATACTCTCCCTGTCAGGGCTGGGTGTGCGAGACAGAGGGATGGTGACTGTCGGGAATACTCTCCCTGTCAGGGCTGTGTGCGCGAGACAGAGGGATGGTGACTGTTGGGAATACTCTCCCTGTCAGGGCTGGGTGTGCGAGACAGAGGGATGGTGACTGTTGGGAATACTCTCCCTGTCAGGGCTGGGTGCGCGAGACAGAGGGATGGTGACTGTTGGGAATACTCTCCCTGTCAGGGCTGTGTGCGCGAGACAGAGGGATGGTGACTGTCGGGAATACTCTCCCTGTCAGGGCTGGGTGTGCGAGACAGAGGGATGGTGACTGTTGGGAATACTCTCCCTGTCAGGGCTGTGTGCGCGAGACAGAGGGATGGTGACTGTTGGGAATACTCTCTCTGTCAGAGCTGGGCTGGGTGTACAAGACAGACGATGGTGACTGTTGGGAATACTCCCCCTGTCAGGGCTGTGTGCGCGAGACAGAGGGATGATGACTGTCGGGAATACTCTCCCTGTCAGGGCTGGGTGTGCGAGACAGAGGGATGGTGACTGTCGGGAATACTCTCCCTGTCAGGGCTGTGTGCGCGAGACAGAGGGATGGTGACTGTTGGGAATACTCTCCCTGTCAGGGCTGGGTGTGCGAGACAGAGGGATGGTGACTGTTGGGAATACTCTCCCTGTCAGGGCTGGGTGCGCGAGACAGAGGGATGGTGACTGTTGGGAATACTCTCCCTGTCAGGGCTGGGTGCGCGAGACAGAGGGATGGTGACTGTTGGGAATACTCTCCCTGTCAGGGCTGGGTGTGCGAGACAGAGGGATGGTGACTGTTGGGAATACTCTCTCTGTCAGAGCTGGGCTGGGTGTACAAGACAGACGATGGTGACTGTTGGGAATACTCTCCCTGTCAGGGCTGTGTGCGCGAGACAGAGGGATGGTAACTGTTGGGAATACTCTCCCTGTCAGGGCTGGGTGTGAGACAGAGGGATGGTGACTGTTGGGAATACTCTCTCTGTCAGAGCTGGGTGTACAAGACAGACGATGGTGACTGTTGGGAATACTCTCCCTGTCAGGGCTGTGTGTGAGAGACAGAGGGATGGTGACTGTTGGGAATACTCTCCCTGTCAGAGCTGGGTGTGCGAGACAGAGGGTTGGTGACTGTTGGGAATACTCTGTCTGTCAAGGCAGAGGGGTGTGGGCAGGTGCAGGCAAGTGTTGCTGAGGTGACAGATGGGCCTGGTTGTAGGATTGGTGAAACGAGAGACAACTCCAGCACTGACTACTTCAACATGACAAACAAGACCATACCTCAGCATGTGACACAGCTCACGTTTTGGTCTCTGTCTCTGGTCAAGTTTGTCATTTCACTATATATATGTAAGAACATAGAAATCTACAGAACATTACAGGCCCTTCAGCCCACAATGTTGTGCCAACAATGTAACCTGCTCTAGAAACTGCCAAGAATTTCCCTATCGCATAGCCCTCTATTTTACTAAGTTCCTATCTAAGAATCTCTTAAAAGACTCTATTGTATCGCCTCTACTACCATCGCTGGCAGTGCATTCCAGGCACCCACCACTCTGTGTGAAAAACTTACCCCTGACATCCTGACTGACCCCATAACAGGGTTGTTATCATGGGTGACTTTAACTTCCCTAATATTGATTGGCACCTGATTAGTTCCAAGGGTTTGGACAGGGCAGAGTTTGTTAAGTGTGTCCAGGATGGATTCCTGTCACAGTATGTGGACAGGCTGACTAGGGGGAATGCCATACTAGGTCTGGTACTAGGTAATGAACCGGGTCAGGTCACAGATCTCTCAGTGGGTGATCATCTGGGGGACAGTGACCACTGCTCCCTGGCCTTTAGCATTATCATGGAAAAGGAAGAATCAGAGAGGACAGGAAAATTTTTAATTGGGGAAGGGCAAATTATGAGGCTATAAAGCTAGAACTTGTGGGTGTGAATTGGGATGATGTTTTTGCAGGGAAATGTACTATGGACATGTGGTCAATGTTTAGAGTTCTCTTGCAAGGTGTTAAAACTTGTCCCAGTAAGGAAGATAAAGAATGGTAGGGTGAAGGAACCATGGGTGACAAGTGAAGTGGAGAATCTAGCCAGGTGGAAGAAGGCAGCATACATGAGGTTTAGGAAGCAAGGATCAGATGGGTCTATTGAGGAATATAGGGAAACAAGAAAGGAGCTTCAGAAGTGGCTGAGAAGAGCAAGAAGGGGACATGAGAAGGCCTTGTCGAGTTGGGTAAAGGAAAACCCCAAGGCATTCTTCATTATGTGAAGAACAAAAGGATGACAGGAGTGAAGGTAGGACCGATTAGAGATAAAGGTGGGAAGATGTGCCTGGAGGCTGTGAAAGTGAGCGAGGTCCTCAATGAATACTTCTCTTCGGTATTTACCAATGAAAGGGAACTTGATGACGGTGAGGACAATATGAGTGAGGTTGATGTTCTGGAGCATGTTGATATTAAGGAGAGGAAGTGTTGGAGTTATTAAAATACATTAGGACGGATAAGTCCCCAGGGCCTGACGGAATAACCCCCAGGCTGCTCCACGAGGCGAGGGAAGAGATTGCTGAGCCTCTGGCTAGGATCTTTATGTCCTCGTTGACTATGGGAATGGTACCGGAGGATCGAAGGGAGGCGAATGTTGTCCCCTTGTTTAAAAAAGGGTAGTAGGGAGAGTCCGGGTAAATATAGACCAGTTAGCCTTACGTCTGTGGTGAGAAAGCTGTTGGAAAAGATTCTTAGAGATAGGATCTATGGGCATTTAGAGAATCATGGTCTGATCAGGGACAGTCAGCATGGCTTTGTGAAGGGTGGATCGTGTCTAACAAGCCTGATAGAGTTCTTTGAGGAGGTGATCAGGCATATAGATGAGGGTAGTGCAGTGGATGTGATCTACATGGATTTTAGTAAGGCATTTGACAAGGTTCCACACGGTAGGCTTATTCAGAAAATCAGAAGGCATGGGATCCAGGGCAGTTTGGCCAGGTGGATTCAGAACTGGTTTGCCTGCAGAAAGCAGAGGGTCGTGGTGGAGGGAGTACATTCGGATTGGAGGGTTATGACTAGTGGTGTCCCACAAGGATCAGTTCTGGGACCTCTACTTTTCGTGATTTTTATTAATGACCTGGATGTGGGGGTAGAAGGGTGGGTTGGCAAGTTTGCAGACGACACAAAGGTTGGTGTTGTAGATAACGTAGAGGGTTGTTGAAAATTGCAGAGAGACATTGATAGGATGCAGAAGTGGGCTGAGAAGTGGCAGATGGAGTTCAACCCGGAGAAGCGTGAGGTGGTACACTTTGGAAGGAGGTACCACCTTGGGGGTACATGTCCACAGGTCCCTGAAAGTTGCCTCACAGGTGGATAGGGGTGTTAGCTTTCATAAGTCGAGGGATAGAGTTTAAGAGTCGCGAGGTAATGATGTAGCTCTATAAAACTCTGGTTAGGCCACACTTGGAGTACTGTGTCCAGTTCTGGTTGCCTCACTATAGGAAGCATGTAGAAGCATTGGAAAGGGTACAGAGGAGATTTACGAGGATGCTGCCTGGCTTAGAGAGTATGGACTATGATCAGAGATTAAGGGAGCAAGGGCTTTACTCTTTGGAGAGGAGGAGGATGAGAGGAGACATGATAGAGGTATACAAGATATTAAGAGGAATAGATAGAGTGGATAGCCAGCACCTCTTCCCCAGGGAACCACTGCTCAATACAAGGGGACATGGCTTTAAGGTAAGGGGTGTGAAGTTCAAGGGGGATATTAGAGGAAGGTTTTTTCACTCAGAGAGTGGTTGGTGCGTGGAATGCACTGCCTGAATCAGTGGTGGAGGCAGATACACTAGTGAAATTTAAGAGACTACTAGATAGGTATATGGAGGAATTTATGGTGGGGGGTTATATGGGAGGCAGGGTTTGAGGGTCGGCACAACAATGTGGGCCGAAGGGCCTGTACTGTGCTGTACTATTCTATGTTCTATCCCCTTACTACCTATTTCCAAGCACCTTAAAACTATGACCCTTCATGTTAGCCATTTCAGTCCTGGGAAAAAGCCTCTGGCTATCTACATGATCAATGCCTCTCATCATCTTGTACACCTCTATCAGGTCACCTCTCATCCTCTGTCGTTCCAAGGAGAAAAGGCCAAGTTCACTCAACCTATTCTGAGAAGGCATGCTCCCCAATCCAGACAACATCCTTGTAAATTTCCTCTGCACTCTCTCTATAGTATCCACATCCTTCCTGTAGTGAGGTGACCAGAACTGAACACAGTACTCCATGTGGGGTCTGACTAAGGTTTTATACTGCTGCAACATTAATTCTCGGCTCTTAAACTCAATCCCACAGCTGATCAATGCCAACACACCATACGCCTCGTTAACAACACTGTCAACCTGCACAGCAGCTTTGAATGTCTTACGGACACAGACCCCAAGATCTCTCTGATCCCTCACACTGCCAAGAGTCTTACCATTTATATTATATTCTGTCCTCAAATTGGACCTACCGAAATGAACCACTTCACACTTACCTGAGTTGAACTCCATCTGCAACTTCTCAGCCCAGTTCTGAGGTGGGGGTGGTGTTTGTGTGTGTGTCTCTCTCTGTCTACACACACACACACACACCTATATAAACCTTACAATGTTTATAGAAATGAGGCAAAGTTTCTCTGAACCAGGGTGTAAGGCTCAGGAACATACAAAATACACGGTAACTTATGAAAGTAAGGATAAAACCTACAGATGGATCACAGATAAATAACAAACTAAAATGCATTAATATTGAAGACTGTAAGGTGTCACTTGTCCATTTAGCCAGATCACTACTCACCTTTCTATCAGTGAATCTCTCATACTGGTTGCAATTGCACTCGGCTGTGCTTCATTTAACCTGAAAACACTCTCAATAACAGACAGTTCTGTGCTGGTAGTGTCCAGCCCACAGAAAGCGCACCAATCGTTCACCACCAGACCTCCAGCAATCACCTCGCTGCCACGGTTCACGGTACCGGCCTGAAACACAGCAGCAGGTACAATGAGCAGGAATTCTGCAGCCGCCCAACTCCAGACCCAGGGGACAACGGTCACACGGCCCCAGAAAACAATCATTCAGTCGCCATCCACAGTGGGAAAGAGTCTGGTGAACGTACATGCAGTGGACGGGCATGACCGGGACACATGTCCCGTTACTGGGAATGAGGGTGAGGTGGGGTAGAAAGACACACACGAGGGGTGTCATTGGGACACACCACTGTAACTCACACTCAGCCTGATGGTGTTACACAGACTTCACTGATCACATAAAACCATTGGATCACAGGTGGCAGTGAAGGCTGCCTGAGCTAGCCTCTTCTCCTCCCCACCCCACCTCCGTCCAGACACTAGACCAGTCTGATAATGTGGGGTGCTGCTAGGGCAAAGTGCTGAAGTCAGTTCTACGTGGCCTTGCGCAGCAGAGCTCACACCACGTATCCATGGTGAACGTACTGACCAGCTCTTGTAGCGAAACTGTCCTGTTTGGTGTCAGGTCCATATGGACCTGTCAGCTAAGACCAGCTGACCCGCGGTAAAACTGCCCTGTTTGATGCCAGGTTCATACTGATCTTTCAGCTGGGACCAGCTCTCCCACGGCAACACTGTCCGCTGTTTGATGAAGATACTGAAGGCTGCTCTCAAACACTTAATGGTTAATGGGTGATGATCCACAGTTAACTGATAATTTATCAATGGTTAATTGGGCTCCACAATACAATGGCTTGGAGAAGGAAGGAAGAAACAGGCCTTACCACCAGGGGAACCTGGAGTAGGGAGGACAGCTCATCCTGGTCTTCAATGGATGTTTTCGGGTGAACCAAACCTCCCTGGTTACTGAAAGCACAGTAACTTCCGACCAGAACCTGCTGGGCAACTGTCTGCCGGAACACCTCCACCTTCAGCACATCTGCTAAGATCTCCTCCGTCTCCTGTACAAGGGAACATGAAACGTGCTCAGTGTTGTCACCAAGGCTACAATGTACCCCTCCACCAAACCATGTCCCCACAAATTCCTCCAGCCTGCTTAACCCAACACAATTATTGACACTGTTAATGGAACACACAGCTCTGACCTGTGACAAAGGTGGTCAGCAGAGACCAAGCAGCACACTGCAATGGAACAGTACCGTTGGTTTTACAGTGTAGAGTTCTGGGGCAAGGCCCTGCCCGATGAAGGCAAGTGTGCCACACGCCACCTTCACCACACTGTCTGTATCGCCACCTTCACCACACTGTCTATCTGTGTTGCCACCTTCAGAGAACCATGTACTTGTAAGCCGAGATTCCTCTGTTCTACAATAGACTCTAGGGTCTGCCATTTATTGTGCAAGTCCTGCCCTGGTTTAACTTCCCATAACACAACACCTCACACTCGTCTGTGTTAAATGCCACCTGCCATTCATTGGCCCACTTCTCCATCCGATCTAGATCATGTTGTGGCTTTAGACAAGTACACTCTCATCTGCCGTCTCTGTAGGGACTTTTGTAAGCCTAGTCCAAAGACAGAGTTCATTTTGACTGGAATGTTGGTCTCAAGGGTTTATAAAATTATGAGAGGCACAGATAGGATCGATTACCTGAATCTTTTTCACAATGCATGGGAGTCTAGACTAGAGGTCACAGGCTTAAGGTGAGAGGAAAGAAATCTGAAGGAGATCTGAGGGCAAGTTTCCACAGGGAAAGTGGTGAGTACTTGGAACAAACTGGTGGAGTGGTAGTCGAGGCAGATAATGTTCTGGGTTTAAGAGGTACCTGTCATATAGGAAAGGAGTAGAGAAATACAGGTCCAGCGCAGGCCAATGGGACTAATGTAGATAGCCATTGCACTTGATGAAGCCGGCAGTATTGTTGCTAGAGTAATTCAGCACAGCCCTGTACTACAAGAGCCAGGAGTGGGTTTAAATCTCTGAAGTGAAGGTCAGAAACCCTGCCCATACATACTGTGACGGAATTCTGAATTATCCCTATAAACTGTGCTTTTAAAAAAAGAGAGTTGTTCAATACAAGCACCTTGTTATTGAGAGAGAGAGAGGTGAAGACTGCTTTGAGATGGTGTCTCTGCAGTGTGTTTACGCTTTTGCAAGGACACTGCCAGTTTCTGTGTTCTTACAGAGAAGGGAGGAGCTACTTGATGGACAGCTGGTGTTCAGCATGGTGAGATAAATACAAGGTCAGCAGATAGACACACAGACACATGGTTTTGATCACTGGATGAGCTTTGTTGTACCCGCAGAAAGGTGGGTTTTTGGAGGATCAATCAGGAGAATCGATCAGTGGCTCTTGCAGTGTGGAAAAGGTGTGACCGGTGGGGAGTTATTAGTGTCCAACCCTTGCCTGGGTTGATAATTCCACCACAGAAGAACAGTCCCCTTTGTTGTGGTCACATTCGGTGACTTCTAAAGGATTTTGGAGGACAACGGGAAGATCGACGACATCAGCTCACCTGAAGACTCAAACCTCTCTCTCTCTATCACTACTCGACAATACCACGAACTGAACTGAACTTTAAGACTGTTCACCGTAAGACTGTATCACTTTACCCCTAGGCTTGAAGAAGCTTGGTTTCTATATTTCCACACAAATCTTTGCTAACCTGTTTGATTTATCTGAATTATATTACTGTATTGCGTAGTTACTAATAAATACCATTAGTTAATAGCAATACCGGACCCCAAGGTGTTTTCCACCTCTGCTGGTTCTTTAACCCGTCACGGAGTATGTGACAATACACAAACACATACTTCAACAAGGCCTTTAACATAGCAGTTCAAGGCACAGGTTACCTCAGCACCCAACCTGTGCACTAAGTGCGAGAGGCAATAGTGAGGGAAAGAACACAGAAAGTGGAAGAAGGTGCAGACTGAGCTTTTTCCCAGTTCGGACCATTTGGCAGGGAGCTGCAAAATATCACAATGCTAAAATAACCTGAAACACATGAGCCAGTTCCTCAGTTTGCAATATGACAACTTGGAAGAAATGTTAACTCTTCACCACACATGGGTACTTAGCAACAACAAGATGGTCCTTTTTTTTTAAATAGAGGTTATAGGGGGAGGGGGAGGGGGAGGAGAGGCAGGTACAGCCGGGATGGGGGAGGGCTCATCAGGAAGGTAGTTGGGTAAGGTTAGATGACAATATAAGAGAGTCATTGAATGTGACATCACACATCTCCAACACAAGGGTCTAACCGCCTCCTCTCGACCACCAACACCAGAACCACTGTCAAATCATCCTGCATTTCTGCATTCTGTCACAGACCTTGATTTTGGCAGATTTTGTTTCCTGAACCAGGTGGGATTTCATCCAACTGTTTCACAGTTACCATTACTGAAAACTGAAATGTTTCAATTCCAGGTTTTTTATTTAGAACTTGAATTTCAATTTCTCTACAGCCGTGGTGAGATATGAAGTCATGCTTGACACACACAACACTAGTTAGGCCCCAGCTTGACTTGTGCACACGATCTTGGTCACTATATTACTGTGCGATTAAACAGAGGATATGCCAGCATGGGGAAGTTGCAGCCATAATGACAGACTGGAAACCCTGGGCTGTTCTCTTTGGAACAGCAGGCTGAGTGGAGACCGAGGACTTTAGAATTTCCAGAGGGCTAAATAGAGTAAATAAGGAGGGCCCATCTCCCTCAACATCTTTGTCATAAAAAAGGAGTGGGAGCAGCTGACAGAAGAATGACTTGCTGCCCGATTCTCACCCTTTCAGAAACCCCAGAACATTTGGAAGTACGTGAGCATGCACCTGAATACTGTGGCTGGGGACCGACCCAGTGCTTGGTGGGATTTGGTTGGGGAATCTTAATTGGTCTCAATTTGTTTGGTATTATTTTGTTCAGTTTCAGAACTGGAGCGAAAGATTGGCTGTTGCTCCACTCACTTAACTACAGTTATCATAGTGGAGGAAGTTGTGTGCCTGGGAGCTGGAAGGTGGATGAGGAACAGTAAACAGATGGAAGTTTCCCCCATCTACCCAACTGTCATTGTGGACCCCCTCACCAGAGACTGTGCAGCGGTCAAAGATGATGGCTCACCTACACTTTCCCACGTCAGCAAGAAAGGGCCAATGTTGGCTCACTACGGTTATCACTAAACACGAGGAATTCTGCAGATGCTGGAAATTCAAGCAACACACATCAAAGTTGCTGGTGAACACAGCAGGCCATGCAGCATCTCTAGGAAGAGGTACAGTCGACGTCAGTCCTGATGAAGGGTCTCGGCCCGATACGTCTTCTGTGTGTTGTGATGTGTGTTGCTACGGTTATCACTAAAAGTGTGTTTGAAAAAACCTCATTCGCCCTTAATGATGAGATGGAATCCATGGGAACGGTTGGGTCTTCCAGGGCCTGGTAAAATGGCTTCAGTTGACCAAATATTCAGCTCCCACAATACTTAGTTTATCAATAATGAGTCAATCCTGTCAGCAGGATCCCATTCTACAGACCATTATCAACTTATATAACCTTCTCAAATCTTCACCTTTTAGTGAATGTTCAAGACACTGTGATTACTCATCACCCAGACTCAGATGGACTGATAGTCTTCCAGTTATAACCTCCAGAAAATAATTTAAAAACTACAAATAGGGCACATTACAAACACTGTGCAGCCTGAAGGTAAGAATTAAACAGGCCACTTAGTCCATCGCCTTCACCTACCCACACAGCAGACTTGTGAATCCCACCAAGAGTAACCAGTGACTTCAGTTTAAGGTTCCAGAAAGAGGGAAGTTCAAACTCAATTAGACACAATGGTCTTCACAGTAAGTTCTAAACTAAATGGCTCTCACATTTCAGTGAGAGGAAAACATTTGCGTTGAGGGAAGATACAAAGAAAATACTGAATGTTCAGAAGCTTGTAAAAATTCCCAGCATTGACAGGCACCAAGAAGAGGACACAGGGCCTTGCCTTTCACAGCCCTAATGATGTCCCAGTGACATACAACCAATAAAGGACTCTGCGTACTGTCACTGTTAGTCTTGGAAATGTCATCTGATCTTTTCCCTTCCCCTGCTATAGCACTTTTCCCAGATCACCTCATTACCCCCCTTCTAATGAACCTAACTCCAAGAATCACAAGCCTGAGTTAATCCACCAATTTCTCCCCCGCAACCCTTAATATAGTTCTACAATATTTTATGGGTCTCCTTTATCTTAGTGGCCAAAGCAGTATCACATCCTCTTTTAACCCTCCTGCTTTCCTACTTGTGTATTCCAGTATTTCTTATAATGCAAGGAATTTATTAGATCACACTGCCTGTACTTGACATATGCCTCCTTTTTCTTGACCAGACCTTCAACATTCCTCATCAGCCAGGGTCCCATATACTTGCCAGCCTTAGTCTTCACTCAACACGAGCTCATTCCTATATCACCTCTTTACCGTGATGAGCCTCTCCCAATCAACCTTGGCAAATTTTGAGGGCATTGGGCAGGAACTAGCAATGTCCTAGTTCAGGGCTTCAGGAGAATCAGCCCCACTTTTTCCTATAACTATTTTAAAACTAAAATGATTTTGTTGACTGGTCCCCAAGTGTTCCCCACTGACTGCCCAGCCTCATTTTCTAACAGGAAGTTATGTAGCCCCCTCTCAAGAAAAGACATCTACATATTACTTGAGAAAACGTAATTATTACCCCAAAGTAGTTTCAGTTAGGGAAGTTAATATCAGCCAGGATTATTACCCTATTCTGCCCACACAGTTGCTTCTCTAATTCCTGCTGACCATGGGGGGGTCCCTCCAAGACAATCCCATCAAAGTGAACCTCCTTTATTATGTTCAAGACTTACTGAAATGGACCACTCTGGGATATCCTCACTAAGTACTGCTGTGACATTCTCCCTAGCAGTGAAACTCTCTCCCTCTCAAACATCATCCTCTGCTATGGCAAACTCATCAGTTCCTGGAACACTGACCTGTCAGTCCTACCCAGTTTATCAGAACCCTGAGTGACACCCCAAGGAGCATCACCAAGGCATCAGCGCATCAGCCCCGACTCTGAGCTATGCAAAGGAGATACAAAGACGAGTGAACAAGGCAGAAGGGCTCAGGGACGCTACTCCAGAGTATAAGAGCTTGTAGTTGATGGACTGGCAGAGATTACAAAGTAGGAAGGGGCAATTCAAGAAGACCATAAGACAAAGGAGCAGAAGTCAGCCATTTGGCCCATCGAGTCTGCTCTACCACTTTATCATGAGCTGATCCATTCTCACATTTAGTCCCACTGCCCCGCCTTCTCACCATAACCTTTGATGCGCTGGCTACTCAGATACCTATCAATCTCTGCCTTAAATACACCCAATGACTTGGCCTCCACTGCCGCCTGTGGCAACAAATTCCATAGATTTATCACTCTCTGGCTAAAAAAATTTCTTCACATTTCTGTTCACACATGAAACAGCAAGACCATTAAGTAATCTGAAAGAAAGACTGAGAATTCTTGTTGAAAAAAATCAAGCCACTGTTCTCCCAAGGGCCGGTTCAGAGCAGCCAGCAGGCAGGGTAAGTGAACAGTAACAGACACTTGCCATCTGGGGGCGCCTGGAGCCAGCAAAACTCGCCTGAACTATAATTGCTTATGAAAGGACAGAAATGGACAGAACAGGTAGCCCTTGGTTACTGGGCATTGGTGTCCCTACAAACTGTCTGTTTTGTGACTTTCTGTTATGCAAAGCCACAAGGAACACGTTGAAAAAGCATTCTGCAAGGACAAAGAGTAAACAGTCAACATTTAGGGCCAAGGCCTTCATCAGGACTGGAGAAAAAAGATGAAAAGGTGGTGGGGGGGGGGAGGAGGGATGAAGCAAAGAACTGGGAAGTTGAATGATGAAAGAGATACGGGGTGGAGAAGGGGGTATAGAATAGAAGAGGACAGAAAGCTATGGAAAGGGGAGGAGCACCAGAGGGAGGTGATGGGCAGGCAAGGAGATAAGGTGGGAGAGGGGAGAGGGGACGTGAGAGGGAGAGAGAGAGAGAGAGAGCGTGGGCGAGAGAGAGAAAGAAAGAAATGGGGAATGGTGGGGTTGGTATTACTGGAACTTTGAGAAATCAATGTTTATGCCATCAGGTTGGAGGCTACCCAGACGGAATACAAGGCGTTCCTCCAACCTGAGTGTGGCCTCGTCGCGGCAGTAGAGAAGGCCGTGAACTTCCGTCCTCTCCCATCAGATTCCCCCTTCTAAAGCTCTTTATCTCTTTCATCAATCAACTTCCCAGCACATTACTTCATTTCCGCACCTCCTAGTTTCTCCTATCACCTACTACCTTGTATTTCTTCCTTCCCGCCCCTCCACCTTCTTAATCTGATTTCTCTTTTTTTTTCCCAGTCTTCATTCTTACCCTTGGCCATTAGGATCTAAAATGAATCAACCTATAGCTGGGGAAAGTGATTCCCTCCTTTCCACTTTTCTTCTAATATTTGTATATCTGTGCATTTGCAATGCCACTGTGACACTGTAATTTCCTTCAGGATCCATAAAGTATCTATCTGATAAGGGGTCTCAGCCCAAAACACCCATTGATTCTGCCTGGCCTGCTGCATTCTTCCAGCATTTCGTGCTTATTGATCTTCATATCAAAGCCCGCGTGAAAACGTTTATTAATCTTTAACAGGGGATATGCTTTCATTGATGGAGAGGAGTCAGGGATAACATTTCAGATAATCAGAGCCTGTGTGAAAACATGTATTAATCTTTAACAGGGGATATGCTTTCGTTGGTGGGGAGGAGTCAGGGATAACATTTCAGACATTCTGCGATGGGACATCACGGAACAAGTTGCTAACCTGGTGCACAGATTTGTCTGGCACTCTAATGATAATCACAGGCCCTTCAGCACTTTACCTACAGCTGAATGAGGACACATTCAGGTAGAGACTACTGTCCTCCGTCTTGCCAGCTCCAGTCACAGAACATTGAACAGCAACAGGCCCCTCATCCCACCACCTTTGTGCCAACCATGATGCCAATTTAAACTCCACATTGCCCTAAACCCTTCAAACTTTGCCTTCACATCTTCCCCTGGCAGCACATCACAGGCACCTGCCAGTCCGCTTTAAAAAAAACTTTGTTTAAACTTATCCCCGGTCACTTTAAAGCTCTGCCCTGTGGTATCTAACATCTCTACTCTGGGAAAGAATGTGTGTGCTGCCCCTCACACATGTCAATGACCTGTCTTTCAGCACTTTCACTCAGAGTCAAACTCTACACAGCTCCAGTGGAGTAATACCTCTTCCCAGCTTTCTCGAACTTCCGGTAATACCCCCCACCCCTCCTTCTCCATTTCCCTCTCTCCTTGCCCGCCTATCGCCTCCCTCCCAATTTACTTCCCAGCTTTTTACTTCATCCCCTCCCACTCTGGTTTCACCTATCACCATGTGTTCCTCTCTCCCCTCCCCAACCTTTTAAATCTATTCCTCAGCATTTTTTCTCCAGTCCTGCCAAAAATGGAGGCATGCGAGACATGACATGGAGAATATATCTGAAGGGCCTGTCACCATGATGTTATACTATAGCTACCAATGAAGTCACTGGTTTTGTAAACCTATGTCAGGATGCTGTTCGTTGGCTATAGCTGAGTGTTTAACACCATCATTCCCATAATCCTGATCGATAAATTACAGAACCTCCCTCTGCAATTGGATCCTCGACTTCCTAACCACAATCCATGTGGATTGGTGATAACATCTCCTCCTTGCTGATGATCAATACTGGTGCACCTCAGGGGTGTGTGCTTAGCCCACTGCTCTACCCTTTATATACCCATGACTGTGTGGCTAGGCATAGCTCAAATACCATCTATAAATTTGCTGATGATACAACCATTGTTGGTAGAATCTCAGATGAAGATGAGAGGGTGTACAGGAGCGAGATATACCAACTAGTGAAGTGGTGTTGCAGCAACAACCTGGCACTCAATGTCAGGAAGACAAAAGAGCAGATTGTGAACTTCGGGAAGGGTAAGACGAGGAAACATGAACCAATCCTCGTAGAGGGCTCAAAAGTGAAGAAAGTGAGCTATTTCAAGTTCCTAGGTGTCAAGATCTCTGAAGATCTTAGTCGCAATATATTGATGCAGCTATAAAGGCAGCAAGACGGCAACTATATTTCATTAGGAGTTTGAAGAGATTTGGTTTGTCACCTGAAACGCTCGAAAACTTCTATAGATGTACTGTGGAGAGCATTCTGACAGGCTGCATCACTGTCTGGTATGGGGGAGGGGCTACTACACAGGACAAAAGAAAGATGGAGCTGTTGTAAAATTACTTAGCTCCACCTTGGGTACCAGGCTTAATCAGACGTTACTAAGATCACAGCAATTCAATTCTTCTCTCAACAGGATCTGAACATATGAAAGAGTTCCTCTGCACAGACATTGCAATCTGAGACATTGCTGCCAGGCAATTTAAATATTACAGCAAGGACTTGTATCTGAGATTCAAGCAGATCAAGCACATGGTGTAGACTTGCTTTCCATAATCTTTCTTTAATCAACACCCTGAGTTCAGCCAATTGCAGACCACAAAGCACATGAAAATACTTAGCAAACCTTATCTGCCTTGGGCAGACATCAGCACAAAGCACTTGTTACACCGTCTGTGGCAGCGCTGATCCCCTCAGCAATCCTTGCTGTACCCAGGATGGCAGGATTTAGCTGAAGCTGGCTCATGCAGCCATTAACCATCTTTTCACTGTGCCCCATGCACCGCAGGTCTCAGATGCAGAGGGGCAGTGACCAGAGCTGCTCCGTACACCACAGAGCTGAGGTTCAATCTCTCAGACGAGCAGACAGGCAGAGTGGAGACTGAAAGATTGCAAATTTGTAACAACCAAGAGGGTGACAAAACCTTGTGAGCTGCAGATGATTTGTCTGGAGGAAAGCACATGACCACATACAGACAGGGATCATCACATGCTTTGGTTTCTTCCCTCAGGCTGGGAGGTTCACTTCCCTGCTACCGAGAATGTGGAAGGATATATAATGTAGGAGCTGTGCAAATATGCTAGCATGGACTTGCAGGGCAGAATGGTCTGTCTCCATACCAAATATCTCTATGAATCAACGTGTGCTCACCTAGCACTGAGAAAGCAAAACCAGTCTGGAATGCTCTGTTCTGTGCAGTGCTTCCAGTCACCTACATTCCTGCTCCAATTTTGCTTTCTGGTATCATTCCAATGAAAACTGATGCAAAGTCAGATGTAACACATTCTCTCTCTGCCTGGTTGCCTGGGTATTTGCAGCATTCTCCTCTGGGTGTTACTCCATATGGTGTCCAGTATGGCGTTTTGGTTTCTCTCTTCAGCCCTCACACATCCGTTAACTAAATGGTATTAAAACTCACAACACGCTGGAGGAACTCAGCAGGTCGGGCAGCATCCGTGGAAACGATCAGTCAATATTTTGGGCCGGAACCCTTCGTCAGGACTGTAGAGGGAAGGGGCAGAGGCCCTATAAAGAAGGTTGGGGGGGAAGGTGGGAAGGAGAAGGCTGGTAGGTGCCAGGTGAAAAACCAGTAAGGGGAAAGATAAAGAGGTGGGGATGGGGAAGCAGGAAAGGTGAAGAAGGAATAGTAGAAAACACAATGGGTAGTAGGAGGCGGCAGAACCATGAGGGAGGTAGTAGGCAGCTGGGGGAGGGGGCAGAGTGAAACTGGAATAGGGAGGGAATTACCGGAAGTTGGAGAATTTAATGTTCATACCAAGGGGCTGGAGACTACTCCAACCCGAGTTTAGCCTCATCTTGGCAGGAGAGGAGGCCATGTATGGACATATCCGAATGGGAATGTGAAGCAGAGTTGAAGTGGCATTAAAACTCGTTTGTCACCTGGAAGTCACTGCCTCTGTTCGACACAATAAATGACAATGCACGGCTTTTCTCACTTCTCATATTCTGACGAAACATCAACTCTGCTTTGTCCTCCACAGACACTGTCTGGCCCTCTGGGGAGTTCTAGCACTTTGATTTTATTTCAAAATGCCACCCTTGGAAACAGATAAAGGAAAATGGATCTCTCTCCAATTCAATGTAGATATTCTCCAAAGCAGTTGTCATGGTTACAGCACCCGATACTTCTTCCAACAGAAATGTGAGAATCTTCACACTCCAAACATCTTTACTCAATGAGATGGCATCAGTGCAAGGGGCAGGAATCACAACTCATATTTCATCAGTCGGCACACATGGAGAGGGCTCCTTCTGTAAATCACATCAAATGGATGGAGATCTCAGAACAAGTCACCATACCACTTATAAATATTTCACTGAAGTTGCGGCCTGCCAGTTTAGGGACACTAATGAAAAGTGGCTAAAGTAAATGACATTTAAATAAACTTACTATCAACGATACTCAACAGACTGTTGGCAGTCAAAACTGCCAGCTCCAGATGGAAGATGCAAGTCAGGAAGCCGCACCCTTTAAAAGCAAACCTCTCATTTCCAGCTGTATACAGGATCACAGCGCGGACATGCGGACCAAGTGGGATCGCAACGTGCACACACTGGTTTGGGGTTTGGGGTTTTGGGGGTGGTAGGAATCAGCAGGTTAACTCTGCAGTGACTTTATCAAAGTGCATCTCCCCATAGGCCTGCACATTTGGCCTGTCTCATACTTGTGCAGCTCATTTTTGGAGCTGCCTCCTCCCCACTCTCTGGCACTGGATGCCAACTCTAACTGCTGCATATTCTTCCCCTGATCTACATTCCTTTTGCCAATCAAAGATAAAGATTATCTTTATTTGTCACACTTACATCGAAATGTACCGTGGAATGTGTCATTTGTGTCACATCAAATCAGTGAGGATGCTCTGGGTACAGGAGCAACCCACAAGTGTCACTGCGCTTCTGACGCCAGCGTAGCAGGTCCACAATTTCCTAATCCGAACCCGAACATGCTTGGAATGTGGGAGGAAACTCCACACAGTCATGAGAAGAACATACAAGCTTCTTACAGACAGTGGCAGGAATCGAACTCCAATCTCCCAACATAACCACTATACTAATACTTTCACTGTAAGTCCTCAAGTTCCTGACCCTTCTGCCAGGCCTGCTCACATCCTCAGGCTCTCAATAGAGCATGTAGAAGAGAATGGTTTCTCTCCTGAGAAAACCTACAACCAATCATCACCGTTTAAATACAAAGGGTGGTGAAATATGTTCTCTTATAGCATCAGGAGACTTTGGAACTCTTTCTCAAAGGACAGGTGAGGGAGCAGAGTACGCTCAGACCCCACAAAACACTACCTTGTCAAACGCTGATTCGTTGCAACGCAGTCATTCAATTCTTTATTGAAATTTATAAAGAATGATAATTCATTCTAAACAACACAACTTCTCAAGAGAGGTTGCCATTACAGTAAACATTCAATCAACCAATAAGAGTGCTTTACATATACTCTGGAGTACTTACAGCCAATCACATATTAGTTCACGCTCTGCCTCCCCCACGTGTGTAAACGTTCTTGCTCTCTCACCAATTTATTCCATTTTTTTCATCCACAATGTCCGGAAAATGGCTTGCAACTTCCAGTGCTGATAGTACATCTAAGATTAGCATGGATATGAAACTGCAAGTGATATGGCGTTTGGAAGCTGCTTAGCGTCAGGTTGATGGTGGTGCCCCTTTGAAATTGGCTACCTCAACAATTAGAACAATTATAAAAAATGTAGACAAGATAAAAGCTTCTGCAACGACAACCTCAAAGTTATCATTAACAAAGATGACTCGATCAAGGAGCCAGAGTGTAAACAAATAAGTGATTGGCTGTAAGTACTCCAGAGTATATGCAAAGCACTCTAATTGGCTGATTGAATGTTAACTGCAATTGCAGTCACTCTCGAGAAAACAGACTGAATATACAGATGGATGACCAAACACAACGAAACATGCCCCTAAACCAGCTGATGATAGTGGAAAAGGCAAGAAGCATCTTCAATCTTATTCAAAAAGGAGAGGAAGATACGGTCAGTAGCATTCACAGCCGGCAGAGCTTGGCTTGATAGATTTAAACAGTGTAGTAACCTCCATAGCTTTCGTGTCTCTGGTGAAGCGGCTAGTGCAGACAGCAAGGCAGCCCAGGATTTCCCTCTTTCTCCTAAACTCCAGGAAATACAGCCCAAGAGCTGCCAGACATTCCTCATACAATAACCCTTTCATTCCTGGAATCATTCTTGTGAATCTTCTCTGAATCGTCTCCAACGTTCGTATATCCTTTCTAAAATAAGGAGCCCAAAACTGCACACAATACTCTCACAACTGCCTTATAGAGCCTCAACATCATATCTTGTATAGAATTGCAAGGGGGAAAGGTAGAACAAATATATGCAGATTTTTCCCCTTAGATTTAGTGAGACCACAACTAGAGGTCATAGGTTGAGGGTGAAAGGTAAAATTTAAGGAGAACCTGAGGGGGATCTTATTCAATCAGGATGGTGCAAGTGTAGATGAAATTACCAGTGGTGGAGGTGGTGGATGTGAGTTTGATAAATTTGGATAGGCACATGGATGGAAGGGGTATGGAAGGGTATGTTCCATGTGCAGGTAGGTGAGACTAAGCAGAAGACCAGATTAGTACAGACTAGAATAGCCTGTTTCTGTATTGTAGTCCTCAACGACTATTAACTGGACACTAGAAATATTCAACAAAAAAAATTAACAGAATCCAGAGATTTTAGATATAGTACACCAAGATTACAGTGTATTAGCTTCAAGCAGAATTGGGCAAACACATGTTCTCTGGACTCTTGGAGGCTGTGGCATAGCTAGGGTAGATGGTCAGGGTAGAAATGTCAAATATAAAGGAAATAAATACAAGGTGAGAGGAGTAAAATTTACTTTCAAGGCGTTTATTTTTTCGCTTTGCACAGGTTGGTGGTGTGTGGAACGTGCTGCCAGGGTGACATTTAAGAGGTGTTTCGACAGGCACGTGAAGACCAGGAGTGGATGGATAGGGATCACATGAAAAAAATCCACTCAAGGTGGCGCTAGTGTACAACACTCTCTCCATCAACATCTTCCAGGAAGCCCACAAAAATGTCTATTTTACTTCTTTTACAGATGTTTTTCATCTAAATGCTTTTCTGGAGCTGTCAGAGCCTACGATTTACAGTCTGGAGTAATCGATCGAGAGGTGCAGCACTTCACTCTCTCCCTGATTATGTGAAGCAAGTGTGTACCTGATGCAAAGAAACTTAGAGACAATGTTTGACTCCATTTCATCAATTAAAACGTCCATTATTCGTCAATTAAAGCATCGAGGACGATTGAGACAGACATTGAAGCCAATGTGGAAGGTGAGCGGGAGTTCAGCGCCAACTGCCTGCCTTTTGATCACTGCTGTAGAAGAAATTAGTGAGCAGCCTATCGCTGTGTGGCTCACTGTGGCAGGTGGGTAGGCCTCTGTGCTCATTTGGTCTCTCTCTCGATGATGGAGGATGTTACGCGGTTCTGCGTTTATGCACTATGGACTTCTTCAGACTTATGGTTTTTATATACATTGTTTCTCGCCTGTTCCTTTTCTGTTTTGTTGTGCAGGAGGAAGGGGAATTTGAAGTTCATGTTCTTGTTGTATTTTGTGTGAGGATGGGGAGGATGCTCTTGTTGCATTTTGTGTGAAGGGAGGGGATTTGGGGGTTGATCGGGATGCTGTTCTTTTTTGTGTGGGGGCAGGTGAGTTTGATGTTTCTCTCTGAACATCTTTCATGTTCTTTCTTTGTTTCGTGGCTATCTGTAGAAGACGAATCTCAGAGCTGTATATGGATGCGTACTTTGCAAATAAATGAACCTTTTGAACATGCAGGCAGATAGACTTAGTTTAATTTGGAGTCATGGTCAGCACAGACATTGTGGGCTGAAATGCTTATTCCTATGCCGCATTGTCCTATCCTTTAATATTGTGCAGAGAAAAGTAACCAACTTCAAATAATAGCCCTCTTCCCTCATTATTCCATGAAAGATTCTTTTCCTTGTTCAATTGTGCCTCAATTCTTGACGGCATGGAGCAATAGTTACTTTAGCATTTAATGCAGCACGTATCAGGCTCCCTATTAAAAATAAAGTCTTAACCTACATCCCCTCCTCTTGTCTCCTCTACTGTAACACAAATTACTTAATATTTTATTCTTACCCTAAAATACCTTTAAAGTATTGAATTGCATAGTCATACTTTATTAATCCCCGGGGAAATTGGTTTTCATTACAGTTGCTCCATAAATAATAAATAGTAATAGAACCATACTAATATGTAAATGGTAATATGTAAATTATGCCTGTAAATTATGAAATAAGTCCAGGACCAGCCTATTGGCTCAGGATGTCTGACCCTCCAAGGGAGGAGTTGTAAAGTTTGATGGCCACAGGCAGGAATGACTTCCTTTTTAAATCTTTTTATTAATTTTTCAAAATTATGAACTCAATAACGAAGTTGGTACAAAGAGATTGGAAAAATGTTCATCAGCATATATAAAATGAATTATAAGTAACATAGATATAAAAGACTACCAAACTCATAATGAGATTAAACATTAAAAAAAGAAATTAAAAGAAAAAAAAATAAACAAAAAAAACCCCAAAAGAAAAAGAAAAAAAAACCCAACAAAAGGCAAAACAGGGCTAGACCAACAGCTTATATCAGACACGTTCAGTGTTCAGACAGCCTCAGTGTTCTTTGACCAGTCCAGTTTATTGTCAATTCGTATCCCCAGGTATTTGTAATCCTCCACCATGTCCACACTGACCCCCTGGATGGAAATGCATGGTCAGAAACAGCAATAGAATCATATTCGCAACCCGTAACAAAAGGAATTAATCGAGAGTCAATAAGAAAGTAGTCAATTCTTGAATAGTGCTGATGTACATGTGAAAAAAATGCGAACTCTTTGTCATTCGGATACAAGAATCTCCAAATTTCTGAGATTCCAGAGTCAGTCATAAAAGAGTTAATAAGGGTAGCCGATTTATTCCGAAGTGCTTGATTAAACTTGGATCTATCTATCAAAGGATTTAAACAACAATTAAAATCACCACCCATAATCAGCATATAGTCATTTAAGTTAGGAAGAGATGTGAGGAGATTCTTAAAAAAAATCAGGACAGTCAACATTTGGGGCATAAACATTGAGCATAGCAACTTTTTTGTTAAATAGCAAGCCAGTAATCAACAAAAATCTGCCATTAGAATCTGAAAACGTCTCATAGTGCATTAATGAAATTGACAAATCTATAAATATAGAAACACCTTTTACTTTAGCCTGTGAATTCGTATGGTACTGTTAGTCCTTCCAGAATCTAAAGAAACGTTGATTATCCTCTTTCCGGACATGAGTTTCTTGTACAAAAATAATATGAGCAATCGTCCTATGGAATACTTTAAAAATTTTCTTCCGTTTAATCAGGTGGTTTAAACCATTTGTATTCCAAGAAACTAAATTGATAGACTTATCCATCATAATGAGCTCGAGTATAAAGTATGTAAAGGGTTAACCAGAGTAGAGACTCATGACCCCGGAAGAGGAAAAAAGGTCCAAAGAGGAACCGGAAATTACGACATTTCAGTAGTTTCTGGTCGGTCCGTTTAAAAAGAAAAAATGAAAAAGGAATAAAAGGAAAAATACCACCCACCTCCCACAAAAACCCAGAAAAAAGCCAGACAGTGACCAATGCTAAATCTAAGACTAAACCTAACCACATCTTTCTGGAAGGCATCCCAACAGAAATATGTTTATCAAAAAAAAGACACCACCCTTATGGAAAAAAGTAAAAACTAGCTATAACAGTAAAAAAAAAGTTAAAGCGATTAAAAGCATCGAATAGTTCCTTCCTACTCATATTTCAAAGAACATCAAACGTTAGATCATATTACTATATCAATTTTTCAAATATAAATGATCGGAAATGACTAAGAAACAGCAAGGATTCTGGGGAGAAGAAAACAATCCACCATTTTAAAATATAATACTTTAGTAACATTTCAAAAAGAAAACAAGCATTAAACTTATAACTAAATACACAACCAAAAGGTATTAAGAGTAAGATATACAGGATCACTAACAGAAAAGCCTAATATCGTTTAACTATATAAAACGAACCTACACTGCCAAATCGAGAAAACAAAACCTCGAACTATACAATCAGAGACGAGAGAAAAAAAACAAACGATACATTAATTAATCCTCTGTAAAGGGAGGTAGATCATCGAGAAAACTTTGGACTCCCATCAGATTTTTAAACAGGCTACGCAAGTTATCCGACATAACCACTCTCAGACAGGCTGGAAACAGTAGCGCTATTTTATAACCCCGACGATAGAGTTCTGCCATCTGAGGTTTAAAAGCCATCCGTTTTTTCAGTACGTCTTGGCTGTAGTCTTCAACAATTCTGAACTGGAAATCTTGAAATTCGATCATGTCTTTCTTCCGAGCAGCTCGGATAACTCGTTCCTTCTCGTGGATATAATGAAACCAAATAATGATCGGTCTCGGTATGGCCGAATTCTCTTGATTAAAACGGAATGAATGATGAGCACGATCTAATAACGGGGGTTCTTCCAATATATCAGAGCCAAACACATCCATTAGCAACTTAGAAAAATATTTGGTAGGATCTCCCTTCTCAGCATCCTCAGGAAAACCAATTATTCGCAAATTCTGTCGTCGGGAACGATTTTCAAGATCGATAGTCTTAGCTTGATAGCGTTCCAATTGCTGAGTTACCGAAGTTAAACCTTTTTCAAGCGCTTCAATTCTTTTTTCTCTTTTACGACCATCTTCATCTAATTCCGAAATTCTGACTTGATGTTGGTCGATTTCACGTCTGAATGTTCTTGATTCTTCTTTCCTCAAATTCAACGCTTCTTCAATTGCGGTGAGTCTTCGATTAACTGTATCTTCTAAAAGTCTCTTCATTAGTTCCATAGTCACCAGAGTTTCCTTCGAAGTTCCAGGATCACCATTTTTTTTCCCGTTCCCACCGGAACCTTTCACTTCTTTAACTTCTCGTGTTCTGGTATTCATTTTCAATACGTAAAAGTCGTAGTTCAGTAATATAAATGTAATATAGATCGTCTAGTGTAGGTATAGGTAAGGTAGGTAAGAGTGGTTACATGTAAGAAAGTAAAGGGTATGGAGCAACGCCCAAATGCAGCTCACTCCATGAGTCCCCTGCCGGAAAGCTCCAGGAATGACTTCCTATGACGCTCAGTGCTGCATCTCGGTGGAATGAGTCTCTGGCTGAATGTAATCCTGTGCCCACCCAGTACGTTACATAGTGGATGGGAGACATTGACCAAGATGGCATGCAATTTAGACAGCATCCTCTTTTCAGACACCACCGTGAGAGAGTCCAGTTCCATCCCCACATCACTGCCTTACGAATGAGTTTGTTGATTCTGTTGGTGTCTGCCACCCTCAGCCTGCTGCCCCAGCACACAACAGCAAACATGATAGCACAGGCCACCACGGACTCGTAGAACATCCTCAGCATCATCCGGCAGATGTTAAAGGACCTCAGTCTCCTCAGGAAATAGAGACTGCTCTGACCCTTCTTGTAGACAGCCTCAGTGTTCTTTGACCAGTCCAGTTTATTGTCAATTCGTATCCCCAGGTATTTGTAATCCTCCACCATGTCCACACTGACCCCCTGGATGGAAACAGGGGTCACCGGTACCTTAGCTCTCCTCAGGTCCACCACCAGCTCCTTAGTCTTTTTCACATTAAGCTGCAGATAATTCTGCTCACACCATGTGACAAAGTTTCCTACCGTAGCCCTGTACTCAGCCTCATCTCCCTTGCTGATGCATCCAACTATGGCAGAGTAAGCAGTACTTACATCTACTCCACCAAAGAGATCAAAAATGTGGGTGTTGGGAAATTTGGATTCTAGGACACCTTTTCCATCCTCCATCACAAATGCCATTGCTTCCATTGACAGAAGTGGAGCAAGATCCTTAAAAATCCCTTGGGTTAGGGTTAGGATTACTACCTGCGTCACACATTCAAGCAACTTGTAGAAGAAACAAAAGGCAATCCATCAGGCAATTTTGGAAAAACTACAATGTCATGGAAGCTGTAGACAATATCAGAGCAGCTTGGGATGAAGTAACTTCAAACTGCATGAACAGAGTGTGGAAGAATCCATGGCCAGAAGCATGCAACAATATTGTAGGATTTCAGGCAAAACCCGTCATTTAAAACATCGTTGAACTGGCCGATGAAGTAGGATTACATGATGCTAATGATGGCGATGTTGAAGAGGTACTGCAGTCTCACGGTGAGAGCCTTAATAACAAAGAGCTTCAAGTATTGGCAGAGCAATTGGGTGAATCGGAGGACATGGATGGAGAAGAGGAAACACCGGTAAGAAAACTCATCACAAAATTCCTCAGCACTGGCATCACCAAGATCACACAAATCATGGACTAGTTCATTGATAATGACCATGACTGGGTTCTCGACCTGATTTCCTGCTATGAGAACTGATTCATGAGAGGAAATTGGAAAAGGCAGTCAAACTTCAACACCTGTTTGAAGAAGTCAAAGTTAGAGGAGGACGCAGAGCCTGGCCGCTGCCCCACTGACGTACAGGTTAGGCTTATGAGGGTTTGTTGCTCTATGAATTACTTCTGTTATTTTATGTATACATCATGTATCTTGGGTTTGACTTTTTAAAATTAGGCACAACATGTCCATTTACGTAATGTTGTAATGACCCCACATAGCGCTGATTTACATGGCGCTCCACCTCTGAGGGAAGCATCCTCAGTGTTAAGTGGGGTCTGAGTGTATTTTAATCATTTTAAAGCACAGCTTGATTATGGGCCAACTGGAATAAGGAATATTATGCTTGACCCAGATAAACCATCTCATTACTTCATCAGTGTCAGGGAATTTGTTGGGGAAGATTCTGAGGGACATGATGCATGTTCACTTGGAAAGGCAGCAGCTCATTAGAAGTTAGTATGGTTTTATGAAGAGGAGAAACTAAGAAAATGGATGAAGGCAGAGCAGTTGACATGGTTGATACGAATTTTGCCAAGCTCTTAGATATAGAACATAGAAACACAGAAAACCTACAGCACAATACAGGCCCTTTTGCCCACAATGTTGTGCTGAACATGTCCCTACCTTAGAAATTACCTCGGGTTACCCATAGTCCTCTATTTTTCTAAGCTCCATGTACCTATCCAAGATCCCTCTGATCCTCAACACTGCCAAGAGTCTTACCATTAACACTATATTCTGCCATCATATTCATTTGCCATCAACCTCACACTTATCTGGGTTGAACTCCATCTGCCACTTCTCAGCCCAGTTTTCCTATCGATGTCCTGCTGAAACCTCTGACAGCCCTCCACACAATCCACATCACACCCAACCTTTGTGTCATCAGCAAATTTACTAACCCATCCTTCCAGTTCCTCTTCCACGTCATTTATAAAAATCACAAAGAGAAGGGGTCCCAGAACAGATCCCTGAGGTACACCACAGGTCACCGACCTCCATGCAAAATATGACCCGGCTACAACCACTCTTTGCCTCTGTGGGCAAGCCAATTCTGGATCCACAAAGCAAAGTCCCCTTGGATCCCAAGCCTCCTTACTTTCTCAATTAGTCTTGCATGCGGTACCTTATGAAATGCCTTGCTGAAATCCATATACGCTACATCTACTGCTCTACCTTCACCAATGTGTTTAGTCACATCCTCAAAAAATTCAATCAGGTTCGTAAGCCTTTAACAAGCCTTGCTGACTATTCCTAATCATATTATGCCTCTCCAAATATTCATAAATCCTGCCTCTCAGGATCTTTTCCATCAACTTACCAACCACTGAAGAAAGACTCACTGGTCTATAATTTTCTGGTCTATCTCTACTCCCTTTCTTGAATAAGGGAACAACATCTGCAACCCTCTAATCCTCTGGAACCTCTCCCGCCTCCATTGATGATGCAAAGATCATTGCCAGAAGGTCCCGGAGACTTATCCAACTTGATACTTTCCTAAAGCTCCAGTACATCCTCTTTCTCAATGTCTAATGCTCAAGCTTTTCAATCCGCTGTAAGTCATCCCTACAATCACCAAGATCCTTTTCCGTAGTTAATACTGAAGCAAAGTATTCATTAAGCACCTCTGCTATATCCTCTGGTTCCATACACACTTTTCCACTGTCACACTTGATTGGTCCTATTTTCTCATGTTTTATCCTCTTGCTCTTCACATACTTGTAGAATGCCTTGGGGTTTTCTTTAATCCTGTTCGCCAAGGCCTTCTCATGGCCTCTTCTGGCACTCCTAATTTCATTCTTAAGCTCCTTCCTGCTAGCCTTATAATCTTCTAGATCTCTATCATTACCTAGTTTTTTTGAACCTTTCGTAAGCTTTTCTTTTCTCCTTGACTAGATTTTCAACAGCCTTTGTACACCATGGTTCCTGTACCCTACCATCCTTTACCTGTCTCATTAGAATGTACCTATGCAGAACGCCACGCAAATATTCCCTGAACATTTACCACATTTCTGAGAACATCTGTTCCCAATTTATGCTTCCAAGTTCCTGCCTGATAGCTTCATAGTTCCCCTTACTCCAGTTAAATGCTTTCCTAACTTATCTGTTCCTATCCCTCTCCAATGGTATGGTAAAGGAGATAGAATTGTGATCACTATCTCCAAAACGTTCTCCCACAGAATCACCTGTCTGACCCCCCAACTATAGAGTCCCCTATCACTACTGCCTTCTTCCTTTCCCTACCCTTCTGAGCCACAGGGCCAGACTCTGTGCCAGAGGCGCGGCCACTATTGCTTCCTCCAGGTAGTGCCCCCTCTCCCCCCAACAGTACTCAAGCAGGAGTACTTATTGTTAAGGGGGACGGCCACAGATGCACTCTCTAGTATCTGACTCTTGCCCCTCCCTCTCCTGACTGTTACCCACTTATCTGTCTCCCAAGGCCCCTGTGTGACTACTTGCCTATAGTTCCTCTCTATCACTTCCTCACTTTCCCTGACCAGACAAAGGTCATCAAGCTGCATCTCCAGTTCCAGAATGCGGTCCCTAAGGAGCTACAGCTCGATGTACATGGTGGAGATGTGGTCATCCCGGAGGCTGGGA
Source organism: Mobula hypostoma (assembly GCF_963921235.1). Classification (NCBI taxonomy): domain Eukaryota; kingdom Metazoa; phylum Chordata; class Chondrichthyes; order Myliobatiformes; family Myliobatidae; genus Mobula; species Mobula hypostoma. Next base: position 161,877,649 of record NC_086098.1, on the reverse strand, counting down.
GTCTCCCAGACATCCCACATTTGATACCCAGTACAGAACACCAGCCTCATGGACATACTTCCTGTTTCTATTCCTCACAGGTATTCCTCGTCTCGACCCTTTATCGCCAAAGCCCTACCACTCTGCCTCAGATCACTCCGTTAGGCAATGACCACTCCGCTAGGCAATGTCTCTCTTTTATGCCTGAACCTTCCCTGCTCTCTAACTCACGATTGGTGCTCCTTTTTATAGCCACTGATAGGCCACGTACAATGGACAAACACTCTCGAAGCTCCTTTTTTAAATAACTGTCACCAACCTGCGAGAAGTCCTTCTTGGTAAAGCTCTGTTGACGCTGCTGATAGGCCACATATATAGGCTAGCACACAGGATGAGAGCTGTGTCAAACTGGGTTTATATGGATTTTAGTAAGGTTTTTGCCAAGCTCCCAAATATAGGCTAGCACACAGGATGAAAAATGTGCTAACTTGGTGAAAGGAGGCAGAGAGCACTGATGGTTGGGTGTTTCTCTGTCGGGAAGTGGTGTACTGTGTACTGTGTACTGCAGGAATCAATGCAGGAAAACGCTGTCAACAATTTGGACACAACCTCAGGGAATCTGATTAGCATCTCTTCAACTGACACAAGACTGCAGAGTATAGAGAGACACAGATAAATTGGAATGTTGATTGGAGTGGGAACGGTAAGATGATTCACTTTGGGAAGTCAAACTCTGGTTGGACATACAGAATAAACAGCAGGGTCCCGATGAATATTGATGTACCAAGAAACCTTGGGGTGCAAGTTCACAGCTCCTTAAAAATGATGACGCTTATGGATAGGGTAGAAGAAAAAGTGCTTCACATTCTAAGAGATTGGGTATAAAAGTAAGGATGTCATTGCATATAGTTCTAGTCCTCGTGTTATATGAAGGATGTGGAGGTTTCGGAGAGGGTGCACAAGTGGTCACAGTTATGCTGTCTGGAATGGAGAGCTATAGTTATAAAAGAGATTGGATAGACTGGTTTCTCTTCAAAAGGTGCAGAGGAGACTTACAAGGATGTTGCCTGGATTGGGGAGCATGCCTTATGAGAATAGGTTGAGTGAACTCAGCCTTTTTTCCTTAGAGCGACAGATTGAGGTGTATAAGATGATGAGAGGCATTGACTGTTTGGATAGACAGAGGCTTTTTCCCCAGGGCTGAAATGGCTAGCACAAGAGGGCACAGTTTTAAGGCGCTTGGAAGTAGGTACAGAGGAGACGTCAGGCTAAGTTTTTTAATGCAGAGAGTGGTATGTGGAATGGGCTGCTGGTAACGGTGATGGAGGCAGATGCAATAGGGTCTTTTAAGAGACTTTTGGATAGATACAAGAGCTTAGAAAAATAGAGGGCTATGGGTAACCCTAGGTAATTTCTAAGGTAAGGACAAGTTTGGCACAGCTTGTGGGCTGAAGGGCCTGTATTGTGCTGTAGGTTTTCTATGTTTCTATGGAATGTGGGAGGCTGAGGAGTGAGTTCCTACAGGTTTATAAAACTGAGGAGCATAGATAAGATAAAGAGTCAGTCTTTCTTCCCCCCAGAGTTCAGAACTAGAAGGCACAGTTGCAAGGTGAAAGGGGACAAGTTTTTTGACACGGAGGATATTGGCTACCTAAAGTGAGCTGTTAATGAGGTAGTACAGCCAGACACAGTTAGAATGTATTTTAACTGATACTTGGATAGGAAAGGTGTAGAGGAAGACAGGTAAGTGGGATCAGTGTAGATGCTATGAGAGACCTACTTCTTCCCTGGATTTGTCCGTATAAACCCCAGCCTCTCTCGTCCACTTGCATGACTAAAGTCTTTGTCCTTGGAGTCTTCTGGTTTGGCTTCTTCTGCACCCTCTTTTGAATTTCATATCTAAAGGGCAGCCTGAAAGGAGCACTAAATCACAGCTTTGGCCAAAACAATGCTTTGATTTTCCATGCTCTTGTACTCCGTGCCTGTGCCAAAAGATGACATTCAGATTCAAATTTATTTGTCATACGTACATCAAATCATGTAGTGAAATGCTTTGTTTGCATTGTTTACCCCTACCAAACAGTGTACATCTATCCCACATCTGCATCCTGGCAGAACTGTACACTCCAGTTAATAATCCCCCTTCCCAGTTTCTCAACGTGAAGCAACACTTCACCTTAACTTTCTCTCTTCCACCAGTGTACCTGCATCTGCACTATTGTCCCTTGAAGTTCACAATGTCTACAAGCATTACTGAATGTTACTTGCAAGTTTAGAAATTCTATCTTTTCTACTCAGATTGGTGAGTTTGATTCCATTTCTATTTCTGTTCTGTATGGCGATGTCACCCGAAAGCCAAGCCTAGAATAAATTTTCCACTGAGGTTTAGTCTGCCTGCCACACCAATCAGAACAACCATTGTCATTACTTGCTGGATTTCTCGCTCAATCAGAACTACCAAAAGGAGGGACACGTACCCTGTCGAGGTCAGGGTGCACCAAGGCCACGTAGTCGTTGCAGGCAATAACGTTGCCGAGTGCAGAGAGGCGTTCCTCAATTCTTTGGATGGCGACCGGGTCTGGGAGACAATTGCGTATGTGCTGCAGCTCCTGGTCAGTCGTGTTATTGGGAACCAGTAATCCGTGCCGGTTACCTGCGGGAGTCAACAGGTCAAGTCTATTTTTTGCCCCAGTACCTGAATACGTAGGCATGATCAGTAACCTAGTTTACCATTACAGCACAATAATAAGAATCAAGGACGGAGGGAAACAGGCCCGTCCCACCAACTCCATGTCAACCCTCAACCATCCACTCATCCCACTTTAGTCCTCCAATGTTCCCCTCAACTGCCACCCAGATTTCACCCCTCACCCACACACGAAGGGCAAGTTACACTGGCCACTATCAAAGTGCATATCTTTGGGATGCATAGGGTCAAAGGGTGAATGTGTAAACTCCGCACAGACAAATTGCATTCAGCTCACTGGAGCAGAGCCATTAACTTGTCAGATCTAAACACCCTTCAGTATAAATTACACTATGTCAAACACTCACTTCTGGGATAAGGGCATCACCAGCAAAGCCAGTGTTTATCACCCATTGCTCACTGCCATGGAGAAGGTGGAGCTAAGCCGCTTTGACCCATCGTGGACCTTCTGGTGAAGGCACTCTCACTAAGCAACAGACACAAAATGCTGGAGGAACTCAACAAGCCAGGCAGCATCTGTGGAAAAGCATACAGTCAATGTTTCAGGCCGATACCCTCCATCAGGGCTGGAAAAAAAGATGAGAAGTTCAAGCAAGAAGGTGAGGGTGGGGAAGTAGTGGTACAAGGTGGTAGGTGATAGGTGAAACAAGGAGAGAGGAGGGTTGAAGTAAAGAGCTGGGAACCTAGTAGGTGAAAGAGCTAAAGGGATAGAGAGGGCGGAAACTGATAGAGAGAAGAAGACCATGAAAGAAAGGTGGGGGGAGGAACACCAGAGGGAAGTGAAGGGCAGGTAAAAAGATAAGGTGAGAGGGGGAAATCGGAATGGTGAATGGTGAAGGGTGCTTTAAAAATCAATGCTCATGCCATCAGGTTGAAAGCTACCCCGATGGAATACAAGGTGTTGCTCCTCCAACCTGAGTGTGGCCTCATGGCAGCAGTAGAGGAGGCCATGGAGTGACATGTCAGAATGGGAATGGGAGTGGAATTGAAATGGATGGCCACTAGGAGATCCCAAACAGCTCTCACCGTGCTGTCAGGAACGCCCAGGAATAAAACTGCAGTGATCACATGGCAAAGACTCAATGGGAGGAAAGGCCTGATTCTGCCATGCTGTTTGGTGTGCCCAGCATCTAAACTCAACAACAACAAAGGAACAGCAATTTATTCAAAGTACTGGTTGGTGCAACTTGGAGGGTAATCTTGGAAGTGACGTTCCTTTTAGATAGCCATCTCATAAAATGCCAGCTAATACAACGATTTTTCAGGAAGATCCTTCTGGTACTGAAATGAAAACTTAACTCTTTACTTGTCAAATCAGAGTTCAAAGCAGGCTCCAAGATGATAAAGATTTAAAACAGCTATCACTATAACATTTTCAACACTCAGCAGCAAACAGATCATCTCACTTAGACAGGTGGATGGAGAAGAAACAATTGCAACCCTTCAGTAAGGTAATGACAAGAGTCCTGTTGCTTCTACACTGAAGTCACATCATCACGTGCTGAGATCGCACCACATTAAATCAAATGCCTTTGAAGGAAAAGTGGTTATCCAATCACAAATCAGAGATGAAGAGGCAAAGGTGAAATTTTACACGTTACTGCAGACCAGCAGTAACGTGTAAAATCCAAGCAACACACACAAAATGCTGGAGAAACTCAGCAGGCCAGGCAGTGTTTGAGAAAAGAGTAAACAGTTGACGTTTCGGGCCAAAATCCAAAGAAGAAAAGCTGAGGAGTAGATTTGAAAGGTGGGGCAAGGGGAGAGAGGTGAAACCTGGTGGGGAGGGATGAAGTAAAAGTTGATTGGTGAAAGAGACAGAAAAGGAGGGAGGAGCACGAGAGGAAGGCTATGGGTGGGCAAGGAGATAAGATAAGAGGGGGAAAAAGGGGGATGGAAATGGTTTCTCTCATTTCCGGTAATGCCCCCCACCACATCTCCTTCACCATTTCCCATCCCCTTTTCTTATTCTGAAGATTTAAATGTGGAGTAACTGAGAAACTGCACAACATTTTTGTTAGGGAAATGTATTATGGAACACAAAATAAAAGGCAGATAGATACAAATCAGAGTCGGAGTCTCTCTCCCCCCCACCCCCAGAGAACCACAACTGGGGACGGAGTCTCTCCCGCCCCCACCACAACTGAAGACAGTGTCTCTCCCCCCACCCCCAGAGAAACACAACTGGGGACGGAGTCTCTCCCCCCACCCCCAGAGAACCACAACTGGGGACGGTGTCTCTCCGCCCACCCCCAGAGAACCACAACTGGGGACGGAGTCTCTCCCCATCCCCATTCAAAAACATGAATTTTCTTCTTTTTAATCCAGTTGTTAGTTTACTCTGATATTTTGGATCACTATCTTGTTGCATTATCGAACTTCTGTTAAGCTTCAGGTGTGTTACCTGTCCACAGTTTGAGTATTGATTCCCGTGGGTGTCCCATGACTTTGTTGTCTGTGAGTGTCACATGATGGCATATCGCACTGGTATAAAAAGGGGGACCGCCGATTGTTGGAAGTCGTTTTTGTTGGGGAGTCGCAGTTGGTGGTTATGCAATCGTAGGAGAGAGAGAGCGAGAGAAAAAGTGAAGATTGTAGGCTTCGAACGAACCCAAAAGATTGTGGTTAATCAGCGGCATTCGGTGCATTTCAGGTGTGATTGACACTTGGTATAATCCGTATGTGGCACGCACTTTTGTTAACCCTTACATGGTTTGGGTGTTGTGTGGTGACCACTTCAGCGAAAGGTCAGTTACTTTGAGAAAACTCACTTCGTAGTCTCTTCGGAAAAGGTATTTCTCGGCTGGGATCGGCGTCAACGGTTTCTTCGTTTCTTCAAGCATCCCCTCATCGCTGCTTCGGGAAGTCTCTCCTTTCACTTATTTCATGAATCACTTGGACTTCTTAAACTACCACTTTAAGACTGTGCTTGAGTAAGATCTGTTAAGAATTGTCTTTAAGTTCGACTGTTTGATAGCTATAGATGCATAACACTGTTGACTTCCATTTAAGTTAGTCGTTTGTTTACTTTTCTGTTTTTGAGTAGAGGTTAATAACTTTCGTCGCTTATCTATAAAAACCCGACTTAATTTCATATCTATTGCTGCTGGTATGTAACAGGTGACATGCCACTACTCTAATATTCTCCTTCATTGTTCCCTCAACAATTGCAAGCTGTCCAGGCCCCGAGGCACAAAGCAGCCCCAAACCATGATGCTCCTTCCACCATGCTACAGGTGAGATGAAGTTTTCATGTTGGTGCACAGTACCCTTTTCTCTCCAAACATAGCAGTGTGCATTTCTGCCAAAAACTAGTGTCTCCTTTGTCCACAGAACCTTGTCCCAGAACCATTGTGGAACATCCAGGTAGACTTTTGCAAATTTCAGATGCGCAGCAATGTTTATTTGGTTTCCTCCGTGGTGTTCTTCCATGGACACCATTCCTATTCAGTGTTTTTCTTATAGTGGACACGTGAACACATGGGAGTGCGGAGGAAGCCATTTTGAATTTTTCATTTTTTTTCCATCGGCGTTCAGAGAGGCGGGACTGCGCAGGCGTGTGACATCGGGGAGTGAAGTGCGGAAGATTTAAAAGGAACACAGCCGTATACAGCGGGCAGCGGAGTGAGCTGGAAGCAGAGTGAAGGCTTACGGGCTTAGGCAGAAATGAGGAGGTGAGGAAGGTTTGGTATTCATCTTTTGTTGTTATTTGAGGAGGGGGGAAGTATGTGTGTGAGGGCAGCTTGTTGTTCTCAGTGCCGGAGTCTCCCAGCCTCCTGGACGTCCACATCTGCGCCAGGTGCGCCAAGATACAGCTTCTAAGAGACCGCGTTAGGGAACTGGAGCTGCAGCTCGATGACCTTCAGGGAGAGTGAGGAGTTGACAGAGAGGAGTTACAGGTAGGTGGTCACACCGGGGCCACGGGAGGCATACAAGTGGGTCACGGTTAGGAGGGGGAATAGGAAGAGTCAGGTAATACCTGTGGCTGTGTCCCTTGACAATAAGTACTCCTGTTTGAGTACTGTTGGGGGCGGGGGGGGACAGCATACCTGGGGGAAGCAACAATTGCCGTGCCTCCAGCACAGAGTCCGGCCCTGTAGCTCAGAAGGGTAGGGAAAGGAAGAGGAGGGCAGTTGTAATAGGGGACTCGATAGTAAGGGGGTCAGATAGGCGATTCTGTGGACGCAGTCCGGAGACCCGGATGGTAGTTTGCCTCCCTGGTTCCAGGGTCCGGGATGTTTCTGATCGTGTCCAAGAGATCCTGAAGCGGGAGGGAGAGGAGCCAGAGGTCGTGGTACATATAGGTACCAATGACATAGGTAGGAAAAGGGAAGAGGTCCTGAAAGAAGAATATAGGGAGTTAGGAAGGGAGTTGAGAAAAAGAACCACAAAGGTAGTAATCTCGGGATTACTACCTATGCCATGCAACAGTGAGAGTAGGAATGCAATGAGGTGGAGGATAAATGCGTGGCTGAGGGATTGGAGCAGGGGGCAGGGATTCAAGTTTTTGGATCATTGGGACCTCTTTTGGCGCAGGCGTGACCTGTACAAAAAGGACGGGTTACACTTGAATCCTAGGGGGACCAATATCCTGGCAGGGAGATTTGTGAGGGCTGCTGAGGTGACTTTAAACTAGAATGGTTGGGGGAGAGAATCAAATTAAAGAGGCTAGGACAGAGGAGGTTAGATCACAAATAGAGAAAGCAGGTAGACACTGTGTGAGAGAAGATAGGCAGGGGACAGAGATCAGGAGCACTCAGACCAAAGATGTAGAGGACATGGAAGAAAAAGATAACAAAGTTGTTTGTTCCATTAAGGATAAACAGAAAGTAAGAGGTGGAGAGTTTCTTAAATGCATCTATTTTAATGCTAGGAGCATTGTAAGAAAGGTGGATGAGCTGAGAGCATGGACTGATACCTGGAAATATGATGTTGTAGCTATTAGTGAAACGTGGTTGCAGGAGGGGTGTGATTGGCAACTAAATATTCCAGAATTTCAAGGCTTCGGGTGTGATAGAATAGGAGGGGCAAGAGGGGGAGGTGTTGCATTGCTTGTCAAAGAAATTATAACAGCGGTGCTCTGGCATGATAGATTAGTGGACTCGTCTAGGGAGGCTATTTGGGTGGAATTGAGGAATAGGAACGGTGTTGTGACGCTTATAGGGGTGTATTATAGACCACCTAATGGGGACTGAGAACAGGAGGAGCAAATTTGTAAGGAGATAGCAGATATTTGTAGTAAGCACAAGGTTGTGATTGTCGGAGATTTTAATTTTCCACACATAGACTGGGAAGCCCATTCTGTAAAAGGGCTGGATGGTTTGGAGTTTGTCAGGTGTGTGCAAGATAGTTTTTGGCAGCAATACATAGAGGTACCAACGAGAGAAGGGGCAGTGTTGGACCTCCAGTTAAGGAATGAGATAGGGCAGGTGACGGAGGTATGTGTTGGGGAGCACTTCAGGTCCAGTGATCACAATACCATTAGTTTCAATATAATTATGGAGAAGAATAGGACTTAACCTAGGGTTGAGATTTTTGATTGGAGAAAGGCTAACTTTGAGGAGATGCGAAAGGATTTAGAAGGAGTGGATTGGGACAATTTGTTTTATGGGAAGGATGTAATAGTGAAATGGAGGTCATTTAAAGGTGAAATTTTGAGGGTACAGGATTTTCATGTTCCTGTTAGGATGAAAGGAAAGGTTAAAAGTTTGAGAGAGCCATGGTTTTCAAGGGATATTGGAAACTTGGTTCGGAAAAAGAGAGGGATCTACAATAAATATAGGCAGCTTGGAGTTAGTGAGGTGCTCCAGGAATATAAAGAATGTAAAAAGAATCTTAAGAAAGAAATTAGAAAAGCTAAAAGAAGATACGAGGCTGCTTTGGCAAGTAAGGTGAAAATAAATCCAAAGGGTTCCTACAGTTATGTTAATAGCAAAAGGATAGTGAGGAATAAAATTGGTCCCTTAGAGAATCAGAGAGGACGGCTATGTGCGGAGCCAAAAGAGATGGGGATTTTGAACAATTTCTTTTCTTCGGCATTCACTAAGGAGAAGGACATTGAATTGGGTAAGGTAAAGGAAACAAGAAGGGTAGTTATGGAAAGTATGATGTTTAAAGAAGAGGAAGTACTGGTGCTTTTAAGGAATATAAAAGTGGATAAGTCTCCAGGTCCAGACAAAATATTCCCTGGGACCTTGAGGGAAGTTAGTGTGGAAATAGCAGAGGCTCTGACAGAAATATTTCAAATGTCATTAGAAACAGGGATGGTGCTGGAGGATTGGCGTATTGCTCATGTGGTTCCATTGTTTAAAAAGGGTTCTAAGAGTAAACCTAGCAATTATCGGCCTGTGAGTTTGATGTCAGTGGTGGGTAAATTGATGGAAAGTATTCTTAGAGATGGTATATATATAATTATCTGGATAGACAGGGTCTGATTCGGAACAGTCAACATGGATTTGTGCGTGGCAAGTCATGTTTGACATACCTTATTGAATTTTTTGATGAGGTTACTAAGAAAGTTGACGAGGGTAAAGCGGTGGATGTTGTCTACATGGACTTCAGTAAGGCCTTTGACAAGGTTCCACACGGAAGGTTAGTTAGGAAGGTTCAATCGTTAGGCATTAATATCGAAGTAGTAAAATGGATTCAGCAGTAGCTAAATGTGAGACGTCAAAGAGTAGTGGTGGATAACTGTGTGTCAGATTGGAGGACGGTGTGTAGTGGTGTGCCTCAGAGATCTGTACTGGGTCCAATGTTGTTTGTCATATATATTAATGATCTGGATGATGGGGTGGTAAATTGGATTAGTAAGTACGCAGATGATACTAAGATAGGTGGCGTTGTGGATAATGAAGTAGGTTTTCAAAGCTTGCAGAGAGATTTAGGCCAGTTAGAAGAGTGGGCTGAAAGATGGCAGATGGAGTTTAATGCTGAAAAATGTGAGGTGCTACGTTTTGGTAGGACTAATCAAAATAGGACATACATGGTAAATGGTAGGGCATTGAAGAATGCTGTAGAACAGAGGGATCTAGGAATAATGGTGCATAGTTCCCTGAAGGTAGAATCTCACGTGGATAGGGTGGTGAAGAAAGCTTTTGGTATGCTGGCCTTTATTAATCAGAGCATTGAGTATAGAATTTGAGATGTAATGTTGAAATTGTATAAAGCATTGGTAAGGCCAAATTTGGAGTATTGTGTACAGTTCTGGTCATTGAATTATAGGAAAGTTGTCAATAAAATTGAGAGTACAGAGGAGGTTTACTAAAATGTTGCCTGGGTTTCATCTCCTAAGTTACAAAGAAAGGTTGAACAAGTTAAGTCTTTATTCTCTGGAGCGTAGAAGGTTGAGGGGGGACTTGATAGAGGTGTTTAAAATTATGAGGGGGATTGATAGAGTTGACGTGGATAGGTCACCAATACAACCTCATCATAACATTCCAGCTCTTATACTCAATACTTTGATTAATAAAGGCCAATGTACCAAAAGCTCTCTTTATGACCCTATCTACCTATGATGCCACTTTTAGGGAATTTTGTATCTGTATTCCCAGACCCCTCTGTTCTACTGCACTCCTCAGTGCCTTACCATTTACCCTGTATGTTCTACCTTGGTTTGTCCTTCCAAGGTGCAATACCTCACATTTGTCTGTATTAAACTCCATCTGCCATTTTTCAGCCCATTTTTTCAGCTGGTCCAAATCCCTCTACAAGCTTTGAAAACCTTCCTCACTGTCCACTACACCTCCAATCTTTGTATCATCAGCAAATTTGCCAATCCAATTTACCACATTATCATCCAGATCATTGATATAGATTGCAAATAACAATGGACCCAGCACTGATCCCTGTGGCACACCACCAGTCACAGGCCTCCACTCTGAGAAGCAATCCTCTACCACTCTTTGGCTTCTTCCATTGAGCCAATATCTAATCCAATTTACCACCTCTCCATGTATACCTAGCGACTGAATTTTCCTAACGAACCTCCCATGCGGGACCTTGTCAAAGGCCTTACTGAAGTCCATGTAGACAACATCTAATGCCTTCCCTTCATCCACTTTCTTGGTAACCTCCTCAAAAAACTCCAATAGATTGGTCAACATGACCTACCACACACAAAGCCATGTTGACTCTCCCTTGGAGAGTCAGACGCCCTGAGCCAATAGGCTGGTCCTGGACTTATTTCCTGGCATAATTTACATATTAGTATTTAACTATTTATGGTTTTATTAATATTTATTATTTATGGTGCAACTGTAATGAAAACCAATTTCCCCTGGGATCAATAAAGTATGACTATGACTAATAAGTCCCTGTCCATCCAAATGCTTGTTTCTGTCTCTTAGTACTCCCTCCAATAACTTACTCACTACCGACGTCAAATTTATTGGCCTATAATTTCCCGGATTACTTTTCGATCCTTTTTTAAACAACGGAACAACATGAGCCATTCTCCAATCCTCCGGCACCTCACCCATAAACACCGACATTTTAAATATATCTCCCAGGGGCCCTGCAATTTCAACACTAGTCTCCTTCAAGGTCCGAGGGAATACCCTGTCAGGTCCTGGGGATTTATCCACTTTAATTTGCCTCAAGATACCTCCTCCTTTTCAATCTGTACAGTTTCCACGATCTCACTACTTGTTTCCCTTAATTCCATAGACTTCATGCCAGTTTCCTTCGTAAATACAGACGCAAAAAACCCATTTAAGATCTCCCCCATTTCTTTAGTTCCGCACATAGCTGACCACTCTGATCTTCAAGAGGACCAATTATATCCCTTACAATCCTTCTACTCTTAATATACCTATAAAAGCTCTTTGGATTATCCTTCACTTTGACTGCCAAGGCAACCTCATGTCTTCTTTTAGTCCTCCTGATTTCCTTAAGTATTTTCTTGCACTTTTTATACTCCCCAAGACCTTATTTACTTCGTTTCCTATACATGTCATACAACTCTCTCCTCTTCTTTATCAGAGTTGAAATATCCCTTGAGAACCAAGGTTCCTTATTCCTATTCACTTTGTCTTTAATCCTGACAGGAACATACAAGCCCTGCACTCTCAAAACTTCTCCTTTGAAGGTTTCCCACTTACCGATCACATCCTTGCCAAAGAACAACCTGTCCCAATCCACGCTTTTTAGATCCTTTCTCATTTCTTCAAATTTGGCCTTCTTCCAGTTTAGAACCTCAACCCTACGACCAGATCTATCTTTATCCATGATCAAGTTGAAACTAATGGTGTTATGATCACTGGAACCAAAGTGTTCCCCTACACACACTTCCGTCACTTGTCCTAACTCATTTCCTAATAGGAGATCTAATATTGCATCCTCTCTAGTTGGTACTTCTATATATTGATTTAGAAAACTTTCCTGAACACATTTTACAAACTCTAACCCATCTAGACCCCTAACAGTATGGGAGTCCCAATCAATATGTGGAAAATTAAAATTCCCTACCACCACAACTTTATGTTTCCTGCAATTGCCTGCTATCTCTCTGCAGATTTGCTCCTCCAATTCTCGCTGACTATTGGGTGGTCTATAATACAGCCCCCTTAATGTGGCCATACATTTCCTGTTTCTCAGCTCCACCCATAAGGACTCAGTAGACAAGCCCTCTAATCTGTCCTGCCTGAGCACTGCTGTAATATTTTCCCTAACAAGCAATGCTACTCCCCCACCTTTCATTCCTCTGCCTCTATCACATCTGAAACATCGGAACCCTGGAATATTAAGCTGCCAGTCCTGCCCCTCCTGTAGCCAAGTTTCACTAATTGCTATAACGTCATAATTCCACATGTCAATCCACACCCTCCACTCGTCTGCCTTCCCCACAATACTCCTAGCATTGAAATATATACACCTCAGAAGATTTTTACCACCACTCACAACCTCTGTATTTGCGGCTTTGCTTGAACTTTTAACATCATTTATTTTCAACCCAGCCCCACTGTCAGCTCTGGCACTCTGGTTCCAGTGGTGGGACAAAATCAAAAAGGGTAAATACAGGACTGAAGGTGTTGTATCTGAATTTGCGCAGTTTACAGAATAAGGTAGATGAACTTGCAGTACAGTTGCAGATTGGCAGGTATGATGTTGTAGCCATCACAGAATCATGGTTGAAAGATTATGTCTGGGAGGTTAATATCCAAGAAAATGCACGCCAAAAGGGCAATGTTGCAATAGTCATGGGGGACTTCAGTATGCAGGTAGATTGGGAAAATCAGGTTGGTGCTAGATTAAAGGAGAGCGAATTTCTAGAGTGCCGATGAGATGGCTTTATAAAGTGCTCTCCCTCCCTCCTACTCCAACTCCTTAACCACGTATTAAACTGTATAAACATCCTAGTTTTGGCCTCACTAGCAGTGGTATGGGTAGCAATCCTGAGATCACAACCCTGGAGATCCTGCCCTTTAACCCAGCTCCCAATTCCCTGAACTCCCTATGCAGAACCTTATCACTCACCATACCCATGTCATTGGTACCTATATGGACCATGACTTCTGGCCATTCACCCTCCCACTTACAAGAATGCTGAGGACTCGATCCGAGATATCCTGGACCCTGGCACCCGGGAGGCAACATACCATCTAGGAGTCTCGTTCCTGCCCATAGAATCTCCTCTCAGTTCCCCTCACTGACAAATCACCTATCACTACAGCGTGCCTCTTCCCTCTAAGTCACAGAGGCAGACTCAGTGCCAGAGACCCAACCACTGTGACTTTCCGGTTAGGTCGTCCCATTCCCTCTCCCCAACAATATCCCAAGTGATTGAGCTGTTGTTGAGGAGATAGATACTCTGCACTGCAGAAAACCAGGTAAATGCAAAGGGTTCACAAACTTTTTCCTGCAACTGTATATAAGTGACTAGAGGCATAAATCAGATGAGCACAGTCTTTTCCTCCAGGGTAGGGGACTCTAAAACTAGAGGCATAGGTTTAGGGATGACAGGAAAAGAGTTAAAAGGGGCTTAAAGGGTAACTTTTACCCCATTCAGAGGGTGGAGGGTATATAGGATGAGTGGTAGAGGGGATATAATTGCAAAAGATTTAAGACATTTTGGAAAGGTTTATAGATGAGAAAAGTCTAGGGATATGGATGGCCAACATGGACTAGTGAAGAGTTGATATAAAAAAATCATTCTGAACCTATGTAACCTCTGGCTAAAAGAATAATTGGGACAATAGGAATTTTTGAACTGATGTAAGCTCTGTCTTCAGCAGTTAGCTAAGACAGACTCATTACCCGTTCTCCCGGGCTTGCAGAGGACAATGAGAGTTTGATAACATTGTACATTGTACCCTTGTTTGAGTAGGGGAAGTTGGAATCACTGATAAGGACAGGAATGAACATCCATCTGTAATTAAGTCAGACAATAGACAATAGGTGCAGGAGTAGGCCATTCGGCCCTTCGAGCCAGCACTGCCATTCACTGTAATCATGGCTGATCACCCACAATCAGTATCCAGTTCCTGCCCTATCCCCATAACCTTTGATTCCACTATCTTTAAGAGCTCTATCCACCTCTTTTTTGAAAGCATCCAGAGACTTGGCCTCCACAGCCTTCTGGGGCAGAGCATTCCACATATCCACCACTCTCTAGGTGAAAAAGTTTTTCCTCAACTCCGTTCTAAATAGCCTACCCCTAATTCTTAAACTGTGGCCTCTGGTTCTGGACTCACCCATCAGCGGGAACATGCTTCCTTCCTCCAGCGTGTCCAATCCCTTAATAATCTTATATGTTTCAATAAGATCCCCTCTCAGCTTTCTAAATTCCAGAGTATACAAGCCCAGTCGCTTCAATCTTTCGACATATGACAGTCCCGTCATCCCGGGAATTAACCTTGTGAACCTACGCTGCACTCCCTCAATAGCAAGAATGTCCTTCCGCAAATTTGGAGACCAAAACTGCACACAGTACTCCAGGTGTGGTCTCAACAGGGCCCTGTACAGCTGCAGAAGGACCTGTTTGCTCTTATACTCAATTCCCCTTGTTATGAAGGCCAGTATGCCATTAGCTTTCTTCACTGCCTGCTGTACTTGCATGCTTGCTTTCAGTGACTGATGTACAAGAACACCTAGATCTCGTTGTGCTTCCCCTTTTCCTAACTTGACTCCATTTAGATAATAATCTGCCTTCCCGTTCTTACCACCAAAGTGGATAACCTCACATTTATCCACATTAAACTGCATCTGCCCACTCACCCAGCCTGTCCAAGTCACCCTGCATTCTCATAACATCCTCCTCACATTTCACACTGCCACCCAGCTTTGTGTCATCGGCAAATTTGCTAATGTTACTTTTAATTCCCTCATCTAAATCATTAATATATATTGGAAACAGCTGCGGTTCCAGCACTGAACCCTGCGGTATCCCACCGGTCACTGCCTGCCATTCCGAAAGGGACCCGTTAATTGCTACTCTTTGTTTTCTGTCAGCTAGCCAATTTTTAATCCATGTCAGTACTCTGCCCCCAATACCATGTGCCCTAATTTTGCCCACTAATCTGCTATGTGGGACTTTATCAAAGGCTTTCTGAAAGTCCAGGTGCACTACATCCACTGGCTCTCCCTTGTCCATTTTCATAGTTACATCCTCAAAAAATTCCAGAAGATTAGTCAAGCACGATTTCCCCTTCGTAAATCCATGCTGACTCGGACCAATCCTGTTACTACTATCCAGATGAGTCGTAATTTCATCTTTTATAATTGACTCCAGCATCTTTCCCACCACCGACGTCAGGCTAACTGCTAGAGTATTGTTCCATTGAACTTTGGCCAGCTCCTCCCTCATAGCACCATAGTTCCCTTTGTTCAACTGTAATACTGACAGTTTCGAGTTTCCCATCTCCCTCTCAAATTGTAGATTAAAACTTATATTATGGTCACTACCTCCTAATGGCTCCTTTACCTCGAGGTCCCTGATCAAATCCGGTTCATTACACAACACTAAATCTAGAATTGCGTTCTCTCTGGTAGGCTCCGGTACAAGCTGTTCTAAGAATCCATCTTGGAGGGACTCCACAAACTCCCTTTCTTGGGGTCCAGTACCAACCTGATTCCTCCAGTATACCTGCATGTTGAAGTCACACATAACAATTGTAGCATTATCTTTGCGACATGGGTCCCAAGTGGGTTTAAAGGAAGCAGCAGTCAGGGTCCCCAGTGGTTTTAAGGGAAGTGCGAGACTGGGTCCCAGTGGGTTTAAGGGAAACGTGAGACCGGGTTCCTGGTGGTTTAAAGGGAGCAGAACACAGTGTCCCGAAGGATTTAAAGGGAGCAGGAGACAAGGATCTTGAGTGTTTAAAGGGACTTATTTCCTGGCATAATTTACATATTACTACTTAACTATTTATGGTTTTTATTATTACTATTTAGTTATTTATGGTGCAACTGTAACCAAAACCAATTTCCCCCGGGATCAATAAAGTATGACTATGACTATGAGCACGAGAGTGAGTGTTGATAAGTAGGGCAATCTCTATGGTTGGGAGTGTAAAAGTAGAGGACAACTGTGTTAAGGTGAGTCAAGGGGGATGACTTTAGTACGCCATGGTCTTTCCACGGGACAAGCTGCCGGACGACGTGCTTGAGGCAAGCACACAGAAACAGAAATCTACAGCACATTACAGGCCCTTTGACCCACAGCGCTGTGCCAACCATGTAACCTACTCCAGAATTTCCTTACCACATAGCTCTCTATTTTTCTCAGCTCCATGTACCTATCTAAGAGTCTCTTAAAAGACCCTATTGTATCCACCTCTACCACTGTTGCTGGCACTGCATTCTACACCACTGTGTGTGTGAAAAACTTACCCTTGACATTCCTCTTGTACCTACTTCCAAGCACCTTAAAACCCCCTCATGTTAGGCATTTCAGCCCGTGGAAAAAGCCTCTGGCTATCCACACCATCAAGGTCTCTTTTCATCATATACACATTAACAACATTTAAGAGAGACTTGAACAGGCACAGGGATAGGAAAGATTTAGAGGGAGACGGGGCAAACACAGGTAGATGGGAGCGGTCAGGAAAATATCTTTGGTTAACATGGACAATTTGGGCTGAAAAGCCTTCGGCTCTAACACAGGAGATAACAATTTTGTATCACAATTTATTAATAAGAAATTCTTTGAAATTAACAAACACACTGGGCAAATCATCAAATTATAACAAAACTCTGATAAGCCACAATCACGAAATCCAAAAGGTTTAGGCAGCTGGTTCCCTGACTGATGTTTAGGGCCCACCGCGACCCCTTCTTGCTTGAAAGTCACTAGACGCCATCTCCCTTCAAACTCACCGGGATCCCGTCTCTCTCAAAACCCGTCGGAACCTTGTCTCTCTTCAAACATGCCGGGATCCAGCTCCCTGTAAACTCAGTGGGGCTGCGTCTCCTTTCAAACATGCCGAGACGTAGTCTTCTTTGAAACCCGCCGGAACTTTACCTCCCTGTAAACCCACCGCGATGCCATCTCCCTGAAAACCCGCTGGGACTCCATCTCCCTCTAACCCATCGAGACGCCATTTTCCTCCAAGCCCTTTGGACTGTGTCTCCCTTCAAACCCACCAGGACCTCATTTCTCCCTAATCCCACCAGGACCTTATTTGAGCCTAGCAAAGGGAATAACTGATAAGGACTGGACAGCAGTCCTTAATTAAGGACTGTAATTAAGTCTGTAATTAAGCCTTGATCTAGCAGACTCTCTTATCTGTAAGTAAGTTTTGCACGAACAGACTTGGTGGGCGTACCAGTTCAAATGACATCTTGCAACAGTAATGTATAGGGCGTACTATGCATAAATATACGACTATAACCGGAGAGGGTGGGCCCACTTGTCGAATGGTGGCAGTATTTAAGTGCCTTCCCTTCGACAACTGGATCTCAAACTCCTGTAGGAGGGTGTGCAATAAACTGTTTGTAATTATAAGAAGCTGGTCTCCCGAGCTTTATTCAGATTCGACTTTAACACTAGTTGGGCTGAAAGGCCTGTTGTTATGGAGGCCTACGGCTGCACACCTTGCCCAAACAAAACAACTGCCTTTCAAAGGAGGATGGATAATCTTGGGAGCTGATCACAGGGAAGAGAATGCAGAGCTATGAACCTCCAGGTGTTTGCAGTCACAGTAGAAAATAGAAGAAAGAACATCCTTCTACTAGGCAGAAAATGGTTCGGCACAGCCAAGAAGGGCCAAAAGGCCTGTTTCTGTGCTGTAGTTTTTCTGTGGTTTCTATGGAACAGGAAGGAAGCAGTTACTCTATTGGGGGTATTCTATAGGCCCCCTGGTAGCAGCAGAGATACCGAGGAGCAGATTGGGAGGCAGATTTTGGAAAGGTGCAAAAGTAACAGGGTTGTTATCATGGGTGACTTGAACTTCCCTAATATTGATTGGCACCTGATTAGTTCCAATGGATTAGACGGGGCAGAGTTGGTTAAGTGTGTCCAGGATGGATACCTGTCGCTGCGGGCCCGCTTCCATAGGCCAGTAACCAAGGTGATCATCCCAACGGCGGAGCAGGCAGAAGAGGAGACATCTCTCAACGGCTGCAAAGGCGGATGAGGATGCCCAACAATGGGTAGGGAGGCTTGCGAACACACCGCAAGAACCGCTGTAGACCCACAACACTCAGGGCTTGTCTACCTAGCGTGTGAAGCGGCAGACTGCACGGAAGAAACCATCACTGGTTCAACGGGCAGAAAGGCGATTCTCAGCAATGCGTCGTGGAGCGCTAAGAGGGCACAGTGAGACACACAGAACACTGCTGGCCATCCACTGCATCCTGACCTACCTCCAGCCGTCTCAACTATGTCTTGCCACTGGGTCCAGATAGGCCGGGACGAGAGAGTGAGGCTGACGACCTGCGCAACTCTCCCTCACTTTAATCCAAGTCAAGCGCAAGTCATGACTTCAAACCCAACGCGCAACCTAAAGTCCTGTGGCGATGGGGGAGTGGCGAAGCAGCAGGTACGGATACACTGGAAGCTGTCGTCACAAACCTGCACACAGGCGGCCCAGGGCATAGGGTCGCTCTCTACTGGACCGAAGCAGCAGTTGAGTTCGGCAGCCCCCTGGGTGTCTGAGCAGCCCTCTTTAGGATCGCTCTGCTCACCTCCATGGAGGAAGGGGCTGGAAAAGGTGCCTCAAACATAGTCTGCTTCACTTCACCCTGGCTGGTGGGGATCCCTCATAGCGGTCGACCTACAACAGTGAAGAAGAAAGTGATGGTGCTCAACCTTGGCACATGGAACGTGAGAACTCTGCTAGATAACATCAAGGCAGACAGACCAGAGAGAAGAACTGCACTGGTTGCAAAAGAGCTAGCTCCCTACCACGTGGACATAGCAGCTCTCAGTGAAACGCCCCTAGCAGACAAGGGCCAGCTGACAGAACGTAGTGGTGGATACACGTTCTTCTGGAGCGGTCGCAGCAGTGCTGAACGATGAGAAGCAGGCGTGGGATTTGCCATCAATTCTAACCTCGCCCGTAAACTCACCAAGCACCCAGAGAGCATCAACGACCGCCTGATGACACTTCAGCTCCCACTTGCAAACAAGAAGAGTACTACGCTGATTAGTGCCTACGCTCCCACCATGACCAACCCAGATGACATTAAAGACAAGTTCTATGAAGAACCCGACGCCCTCATCTCAGCAATCCCACAGTCAGAGAAGCTCATCATTCTCGGGGACTTCAATGCCAGAGTAGGGACAGACTACCAAACCTGGGAAGGGATCATTGGAAGACACGGCACTGGCAAGTGTAACAACAACAGCCTTCTGCTCCTCAAGACGTGCCACACACGACCTTGTCATCACCAACACCCTGTTCTGCCTACCCACCCATAAGAAGACGTCATGGATGCACCCACGCTCGAAGCACTGGCATCTGATTGACTACATCATCACCAGGAAGAGGGACAGGATGGATGTCAGAGTGACGAGAGCCATGTGTGGTGCCGACTGCTGGACCGATCACCGCCTCATTGTGTCCAAGTTCAGGCTTCGCATTCTGCCCATGAGAAGACCCCAAGGGCAGAAGACTGCAAAAAGGCTGAATGTCTCCAAGCTGAAAAGCAGCAGGGTTGCAGAAGAATTCGTCAATGACCTTGAACGCAGACTACCAGACACACCACAGGATGACGGGACCAGCGTTGAGGAACAGTGGACGGCCTTCAGAGATGCTGTCTACACTACCGCCCTCGAACATCTCAGACCAGCAACCCGAAGAAACCAAGACTGGTTCGATGAAAATGATGAAGAAATACAGGCACTACTAACGGAGAAACATCAACATTACAGAGCGCATCAGAACGACCCCACGTCGCTAGCCAAGCAAGATGCCTTTACCAACACAAGAAGAAAGGTGCAAAAAAAACTTCGCAAGATGCAGGACAGCTGGTTCAGCAAGAAGGCCGATGAAATCCAGGGCTATGCAGACAGCCACGATATAAAGCGCTTCTACGATGTGCTTAAGGCTGTATACGGACCCCAGTCCTCCGGCTGCTCACCCCTCCTCAACGCAGATGAGACGCAGCTGCTGACAGAGAAGAAGCAGATTCTGGATCGGTGGGCTGGGCACTTTAACAACGTCCTTAACCACCCTGCCGACATCAGCGACGAGGCCATTGCCCGCTTGCCCCAGGTAGAGATCAACAAGAACCTCGACACCCTCCCCACAGTAGATGAAGTCAGGAAGGCAGGGAAGCAACTCTCCTGTGGCAAAGCGCCAGGACCCGATGCAATCCCTGCTGAGGTATACAAAGCAGGAGGCCCTGTCATGATGCAAAAGCTGACTGTACTCTTCCAGTCCATGTGGAAAAAGAGACAGATCCTGCAACAGCTGAAAGATGCCAGCATAGTCCACATCTACAAGAGGAAAGGCAACCGCCAGTCTTGCGACAACCACCTAGGCATCTCCCTCTTGCCCCTTGCGGGGAAGATTCTGGCCCGTGTCCTGCTCAACCGCCTTCTCCAACATCTTGAGCAAGGTCTGCTCCCAGAAAGCCAGTGCGGCTTCCGTGCTGAACGTGGGACCGCGGACATGATTTTTGCTGCGTGCCAACTCCAGGAAAAATGCCAGGAGCAACACAGTGACCTCTTCGTGACCTTTGTCGATCTAACCAAGGCTTTCAATACGGTCAGCAGAGAAGGCTTATGGAAAATCATGGAGAAGTTTGGCTGCCCCAGCAAGTTCATCACAATCGTCCGGCAGTTCCACGACGGTATGATGGTGAAAGTTCTGGATGACGGCGACGAGTCGGAGGCCTTCCCAGTGACAAATGGCATCAAACAAGGTTGCGTTCTTGCCCCGACTCTGTTCAGTATGGTATTCTCTGCCATGCTGACAGATGCCTTCCGTAACTATGAAGAAGGAATCCACGTCAGGTACAGGATTGACAGCAGGTTGTTCAACCTTAGGCGCCTGCAGGCAGTTACAAAGGTGCAAGAGACTGTCATCAGAGACTTCTTGTTTGCTGGTGACTGCGCACTCAACGCCAGCACAGAGCAGGAGATGCAGCGTGAAATGGACTGCTTCTCACAAGCCTGCAACAACTTCGGTCTCACTATCAGCACCAAAAAGACCAAAGTTATGTACCAGCCTGCCTCAGGAAAGCCATACCAGGAGCCGCGCATCACGGTGAAGGGCCAGAACCTCCAGGCAGTCGCCAACTTCACCTACCTGGGTAGCATACTTTCTCGCACAGTGAACGTAGACGCTGAGGTCAACAACAGGATTGCCAAAGCCAGCACCGCCTTTGGGAGTCTCCGTGAGAACGTCTGGGAGCAGAGAGGACTCAGTCTCACCACCAAGCTGAAGGTCTACTGTGCAGTGGTCCTTACCCCTCCTTTACGCCAGCGACACCTGGACTGTCTACAGCAGACACGCCAAACAGCTCAACCACTTTCACCTGAGCTGTCTCCGCAGACTCCTCCACATCAGGTGGCAGGACAAAGTGCCCGACACGGAAATCCTGGAACGAGCTGGGCTCTGCAGCGGCTACACCTTCCTGCTGAAAGCCCAAGCCAGGTGGGCTGGACATGTGGTCAGAATGCCAGACAGCCGATTGCCTAAGCAGCTGCCATACGGAGAACTGTGTCAGGGCAAGCGCTCAGTCGGGGGGCAGAAGAAACGTTACAAAGACTGCCTCAAAGCATCCCTCAAAAGCCTGGGTGTCGACATCAACATGTGGGAGACGCTTGCCCTCGACCGTCCAGCTTGACACAGCAAGATCACCACAGGAGCCCGTGCAGCTGAAGTCAGGCACATCATTGAGGCGCAATGAAAGCGTGCTGTGCGCAAGGCCCGAGCAGCATCCACTGCCACGACAGCACCCACCCACTTGTGTCCCACATGTGGGCGAGCCTTCAGGGCCCGGACTGGTCTCATCAGTCACCTCCGGACCCACAGCCACCAATCTCCCATTTGACTTTGAAGCCATGGTCATCTTCGGTTACGAAGGACGAACAACAACAACAGGGGGAATGCCATACTAGATCTTGTATTAGGTAACAAACCGGGTCAGGTCACAGATCTCTCAGTGAGTGAGCATCTGGGGGACAGTGACCACCGCTCCTTGGCCTTGAGCATTATCATGGAAAAGGATAGTATCAGAGAGGACAGGAAAATTTTTAATTCGGGAAGGGCAAATTATGAGGCTATAAGGCTGGAACTTGTGGCTGTGAATTGGGATGATGTTTTTGCAGGGAAATGTACTATGGACATGTGGTCGATGTTTAGAGATCTCTTGCAGGATGTTAGGGATAAACTTGTCCTGCTGAGGAAGATAAAGAATGGTAGGGTGAAGGAACTATGGGTGACAAGTGAGGTGGAAAATCTAGTCAGGTGGAAGAAGGCAGCATACATGAGGTTTAGGAAGCAAGGATCAGATGGGTCTATTGAGGAATATAGGGAAGCAAGAAAGGAGCTTAAGAAGGGGCTGAGAAGAGCAAGAAGGGGGCATGTGAAGGCCTTGGCGAGTAGGGTAAAGGAAAACCCCAAGGCATTCTTCAATTATGTGAAGAACAAAAGGATGACAGGAGTGAAGGTAGGACCGATTAGAGATAAAGGTGGGAAGATGTGCCTGGAGGCTGTGGAAGTGAGCGAGGTCCTCAATGAATACTTCTCTTCGGTATTCACCAATGACAGGGAACTTGATGACGGTGAGGACAATATGAGTGAGGTTGATGTTCTGGAGCACGTTGATATTAAGGGAGAGGAGGTGTTGGAGTTATTAAAATACATTAGGACGGAAAAGTCCCCGGGGCCTGACGGAATATTCCCCAGGCTGCTCCATGAGGCAAGGGAAGAGATTGCTGAGCCTGTGGCTAGGATCTTTATGTTCTCGTTGTCTACGGGAATAGTACCGGAGAATTGGAGGGAGGCGAATGTTGTCCCCTTGTTCAAAAAAGGTAGTAGGGATAGTCCAGATAATTATAGACCAGTGAGCTATACGTCTGTGGTGGGAAAGCTGTTGGAAAAGATTCTTAGAGATAGGACCTCTGGGCATTTACAGAATCATGGTCTGATCAGGGACAGTCAGCATGGCTTTGTGAAGGGCAGATCATGTCTAACAAGCCTGATAGACTTTTTGAGGAGGTGACCAGGCATATAGATGAGGGTAGTGCAGTGGATGTGATCTATATGGATTTTAGTAAGGCATTTGACAAGGTTCCACACAGTAGGCTTATTCACAAAGTCAGAAGGCATGGGATCCAGGGAAGTTTGGCCAGGTGGATTCAGAATTGGCTTGCCTGCAGAAAGCAGAGGGTCATGGTAGAGGGCGTACATTCGGATTGGAGGGTTGTGACTAGTGGTGTCCTAGAAGGATCGGTTCTGGGACCTCTACTTTTCGTGATTTCTATTAATGACCTGGATGTGGGGGTAGAAGGGTGGGTTGGCAAGTTTGTAGATGACACAAAGGTTGGTGGTGTTATGGATAGTGTAGAGGATTGTTGAAGATTGCAGAGAGATATTGATAGGGTGCAGAAGTGGGCTGAGAAGTGGCAGATGGAGTTCAACCCGGAGAAGGGTGAGGTGGTACACCTTGGAAAAACAAACTCTAAGGCAGAGGACAAAGTAAATGGCAGGATACTTGGTAGTGTGGAGGAGCAGAGGGATCTGGTGGTACTTGTCGACAGGTCCCTGAAAGTTGCCTCACAGGTAGATAGGGTAGTTAAGAAAGCTTATGGGTTGTTAGCTTTCATAAGTCGATGGATAGAATTTAAGAAGTAATGATGCAGCTCTATAAAACTCTGGTTAGGCCACACTTGGAGTACTGTGTCCAGTTCTGGTTGCTTCTCTATAAGAAGGATGTGGAAGCATTGGAAAGGGTACAGAGGAGATTTACCAGGACACTGCCTGGTTTAGAGAGTATGCATTATGATCAGAGATTAAGGGAGCTAGAGCTTTACTCTTTGGAGAGAAGGAGGATGAGAAGAGACATGATAGAGGTGTACAAGATATTAAGAGGAATAGATAGAGTGGATAGCCAGCGCTTCTTCCCCAGGGCACCACTACTCAATACAAGGGACATGGCTTTAAGGTAAGGGGTGGGAAGTTCAAGGGGGATATTAGGGGAAGGTATTTTACTCAGAGAGTGGTTGGTGCGTGGAATGCACTGCCTGAGTCAGTGGTGGAGGCAGATACACTAGTGAAATTTAAGAGGCTACTAGACAGGTATATGTAGGAATTTAAGGTGGGGGGTTATATGGGAGGCAGGGTTTGAGGGTCAGCACAACATTGTGGGCTGAAGGGCCTGTACTGTGCTGTACTGTACTATTCTATGTTCTATGTTCCAATGGCAGTAGACCTGTGATAATGTTTTGGTATCATTACCTAGTTTTTTGAACTTTTCATAAGCTTTTCTTTTCTTCTTGACTAGATTTTCAACAGCCTTTGTACACCAGTTCCTGTACCCTACCATCCTTTCCGTCTCATTAGAACGTACTATGCAGAACTCCACGCAAATATCCCCTGAACATTTGCCACATTTCTGCCATACATTTCCGAGAACATCTGTTCCCAATTTCTGCTTCCAAGTTCCTGCCTGATAGCTTTATATTTCCCATTACTCCAATTACACGCTTTCCTAACTTGTCTGTCCCTATCCCTCTCCAATGCTATGGTAAAGGAGACAGAATTGTGATCACCATCTCCAAACTGCTCTCCCACTGAGAGACCTGACACCTGACCAGGTTCATTTCCCAATACCAGATCAAGTACAGCCTCTCCTCTTGTAGGCTATATTGTGTCAGGAAGCCTTCCTGAACACACCTAACAAACTTCACTCCATCTAAACCCCTTTCTCTAGGAACATGCCAATCACTATTTGGGAAATTCAAATTTCCCACCAGGACAACCCCGCTATTATTACATCTTTTCAGAATCTGTCTCCCTATCTGCTCCTCGATGTCCCTGTAACTATTGGGTGGTCTATAAAGAACACCCAGTAGAGTTATTGACCCTTTCCTGTTTCTAACTTCCACCCACAGAGACTCAGTATACAATCCCTCCATGACTTCCTCCTTTTCTGCAGCCGTGACACTATCTCTGATCAACAGTGCCATGCCCCGCCCCACCCCACCTCCACATCTAAGCCTGGCACTCCTGCCCCTGAGCCATTCAAATCTCTGTAATGGCCACAACATCATAGCTCCAAGTGCAGCTCCACACTTTAAGCTCATCCATTTTGATCATGATACTCCTTGCATTAAAATAGACACGTCTCATACCATCAGTCTGAGCGTATCCCTTCACTATCACCTGCCTATCCTCGCTCCCACACTGTCTACAACTGCCCCTTCCTGCCTCTCTTCAGCTCAGTTCCCACCACCCAATGATTCTGGTTTAAACTCTCCCCAATAGCCTTAGCAAACCTCCCCGCCAGGATATTGGTTCCCCTGGGATTCAAGTGCAATCCGTCCTTTTTTCTACAGGTCACTCCTGCCCCAAAGGAGGTCCCAATGATCCAGAAATCTGAATCCCTTTCCCCTGCTCCAATCCCTCAGCCACGCATTTATCCTCCACCTCACTCTTTTCCTATACTCACTGTCACATGGCACAGGCAGTAATCCCGAGATTACTACCTTTGCAGTCGTGTTTCTCAACTCCCTTCCTAACTCCCTGTAATCTGTTTTCAGGACCTCCTCCCTTTTCCTACCTATATCGTTGGTACCAGTATGCACCAAGACATCTGGGCTGTTCACCTTCCCACTTCAGGATAGCGTAGCCATGATCAGAAACATTCCGGACCCTGACACCTGGGAGGCGAACTGCCATCTGTGTTTCTTTCCTGTGTCCACAGAATCGCCTGTCTGACCCCTAACTATAGAGTCCCCTACCACTGCTGCCATCCTCTTCCTTTCCCTACCCTTCTGAGCCACAGGACCAGACTCCATGCCAAAGGCACGGCCACTGTTGCTTTCCCCAGGTAAGCTGACTCCCCCAACAGTACTCAAATAGGAATACTTACTGTTAAGGGGCACAGCCACAAGGGTACTCTCTAGTATCTGACTCTTGCCCTTCCCTCTCCTGACTGTTACCCACTAATCTGTCTCCCGAGGTCCAGGTGTGACTACTTGCCTATAGCTCCTCTCTATCCCCTCCTCACTCTCCCTGACCAGACGAAGGTCATTGAGCTGCATCTCCAGTTCCCTAATGTGGTCCCTAAGGAGCTGCTGCTCGACGGACCTGGTGCAGATGTGATGGTCCAGGAAGCATACCAGACATGCTGCATCTGACACCCAGTACAGACACTGGCTTCACAGGCATGCTTGATACATATTTCAAGTATCACTTGATTCTGGCATGGTCCCAGAGGACAGGAAGATACCACATGTCTCTCCACTCTTAAAGTGTTGGAGAATATTACTAAGGGTGAAGTTTCAGGGTACTTGGAGACTAATGATAAAATAAGTCAAAGTCAGCATTGTTTCTGTAAAGGGAAATATTGCCTGACAAATCTGCTAGAGTTCTTCGAGGAAGTAACAAGCAGGGTGGACAAAGGAGAAGCAGTGGTGACATTTACTTTACTTGGATTTTCAGAAGACATTTGATGAGGTGCCACATGAGGCTGCTTAACAAGATGAAATCTTATGGAAAGTTACTGGCATGGATAGAGGAGGCAGCGAGTGGGAATAAAGGGGGCCTTTTCTGGTGGGCTGCCAGTGACTAGTGGTGTCCCTCAGTATTGGGGCTGCTACTTGTCACATTGTTTGTCAATGATTTAAATAATGGAATTGATAGTTTTGTGGCAAAGTTTGCAGATGATACAAAGATAGGTGGAGGGGTAGGTGGTGCTGAGGAAGCAGTGCGATTGCAGCAGGACTTTGACAAATTGGGAGAATGAGTAAAAAAAAGTGGCAGATGGAATACAGTGTTGGGAAATATATGATAATGCATTTTGGTAAAAGGAACAATAGAGCAGACTATTATCTAAATGGGGAGAAGGTTCAAACATCAGGAAAAAAAATAGAAAAATAGAGGGCTATGGCTAACCCTAGTAATTTCTAAGGTAGGGACATGTTCGGCACAACTTTGGACCGCAGGGCTTGTATTGTGCTGTAGGTTTTCTATGTTTCTAGGTGCAGAGGGACTTAGGAGTCCTCGTGCATGGCTCCTAGAAGGTTAATTTACAGGCTGAGTGTGTGGTAAGGAAGGGAAATGCAATGTTGCCATTTATTTCAAGGGGAATAGATTATAAAAGCAAGGAAATAATGCTGAGCCTTTATAAGACACTAGTCACGCCACACGGAGTATTGTCAACAGTTTTGAGCCCCATATCTCAGGATGTGCTGTCATTGGAGAGTCCAGAAGAAGTTCAAGAGGATGATCCTGGGATTGAAGGGGTTAACATATGAGGAGCACCTGGAAACTTAGGGCCTGTACTCACTGGAATTTAGAAGAATGTGGGTGGATCTCATTGAAACCTACCGAATGTTGAAAAGACTAGATAGAGTGGATGTGGACAGGATGCTTCCTGTGGTGGGGGTATCCAGAACTCGAGGGCACAGCCTCAAAACTGAGGGGTGACTTTTTAGAACAGATGTAAGGATAGATTTTTTTAATCCAGAGAGTCATGAATCTGTGGAATGCTCTGCCAGACAGCGGTGGAGGCCAAGTCCATGCATATATTTAAGGCAGAAGTTGATGGTTTCCTGATTGGTCAGGGCATCAAAGGATGTGGCGAGAAGGCAGGTGTATGGGGTTGAGTAGGATCCAGGATCAGCCATGATGGAATGGTGGGACAGACTCGATGGGCTGAATGGCCTAATTCTGCTCCTATGTCTGATTGTACTAACTGCAGAGGGAACAGAATCCATCCGCAGTGCTCCACATCAGGAAGACTGCCCGAAAACATGAAATATTCATGGTTGTCACCTTCGTCAGCTCAAGTGCCGTGCAACAGCTGACAGGAATAAATTACGGAGCAGAGGGGCAGGCAGTCACTGTCACACAGATTCTCACCGCACTGACGACACAACCAGAGCCTCTACTTTGGAGGAAAGTAGAGCACAGCGTAATGTTACAGAAAACCTACCAGATCACTGAGATGGAAATTTCAATGGCATTTGGATGTAAATTTAAAAAGGAATCAATTGTAGGTGCATGGAGAAAGATCAGGGATGGGTTAGAAAACATTTAAAATCCTTTGCATGAAAGAATAATTTGAACAGCATCCTGAAATAAAGAGTGTTTGCCACCTGTTGGCGGGTTGCACAAGATCATCAGTCTCCTCGGGTAGCCGGTTTGGAGTCTGAATTATTGAAGAGAAAGCACAGCAGCAGAGGAAGCTGGTTCATCACATGGTCTGAACAGTGAGAAGGTGACCTCAATTTCACAGCCTGCTTGGCAGTTTTAAGATCCCATTTCAGGCCAGGTGTTTTGAAAAGGGTCTTTTGAACTGGTAATTCATCACTCCCTGATCCTCTGAATGCATCACTAACTAATCCTAAGTGGTTCTGAGGTACTATACCTTAGGACTGATCCGTACCGCTATGATGTATTCTGGAAAAGCAAGCAGTGGCTAAAGCACACTATAAATCTGTGTGAGCTTTCTGTTGCAGGTACAGCTATCAACACAGCTAGCGTAGACACCCAGCACAAGTCTCAATAACTCCACTGGTCTGGTCCTTCTTAGCTGGAATGGTAATGTAGTTCAAACAGACTGAAGTGCTTCACATCAACCATCAAACTCACAGCACAGGAAAGGCCATTCTGCCCAAATGGTCCAGAAGAGATTCACTGGGTTGATTCCTGGGCTTTCAAAACAGGAACAATTGGGCAGGTTTCTAACTCTCAGGAGTTTGGACGTGAGCGATCGTACTGAGGAGAGCTAACAGAGTAGACGCTAATCATTCCTCTCCTGAGGAATCTAAAATCGGGGATAGTCTCAGAAAAAGGAATGTATTGAAAACAAAGATGAGGATGCAATTCATCTCTCAGATTCGATGACATTTTCGACCCTGGACAGTTCCAGAGACATCACTGAACTATGTGAGGCCTGGACAATGGGAGAGCTGAGCTTATGGGAATCAGGATAAAGATAAGGGTTGAGGCAAGAGCAGCCACACTCCTCTTCCAGTCCACTGGAGCTACACCCTACCCTGCCTGACCCACCAGGGCATGGGAGGTGAAAAGAACATAGAACAGTACAGCACAAGAACAAGCCCTTCAACCCACAATGTTGTGAAAAACCAATGAAATTTGTATTTAAGTAGCCAACTAAACTAATTTCTTCAGCTTACATAATGTCCATATCCTTCTATTTTCCTCACATTAATGTGCCTATATATAAAAGTCCCTCACATACCTGCCTCTACCACCGCCCCAAACAGTGCATTCCAGGCACCCACCACTGAGTTAAAAAACTTGCCCCTCACATCGCTTTTGAAATTATCCCCCTCTCGTCCTAAATGCATGCCCCCTGGTATTAGACATTTCAACTCTGGGAAAAAGATACTCCCTGTCTACTCTATCCATGTCTTTCAAAATCTTCTAAACTTTTATCAGATCTCCCCTCTGCCTCTGTTGTGTCAGAGAAAACAACCCAAGTTTGATTAGAAAGGCTGGTTCTATTATAGGAGTCAAACTGGACACACTGGAGGCGTGGTAGAACAAAGGACCCTATGGAAAATCCTGGCAATTCTGGACAATGTTTCTCACCCTCTGTATGCCACCTTGGCTGAACGGAGGATCACTTTTAGCAAAAGACTAAAACAACTGCTCTGCTCCAAAGAGCACTATACGAGGTCATTCTTACCCTACCCTCGGCCATTAGGCTCTATAATGAGTCAGCCTATAGCCAGGGAAGTGATAACATCTTCCTGTTAGACTGTTTGAGGTAACTTATTTTTATTTTTCCTTGCTTCTCTTCTCATGTTTGTGCACTTGTAATGCACTGTGACACTGCAATTCCCTTTGGGATCGATAAAGTATCTATCTACACATGTCCTCTAATCCAGGCAGCATCCTGGTAAACCTCTTCTGCATCTCTTCCTACAATGAGGCAACCAGAACTGTATGCAATGCTCCAGATGCAGCCGAACTAGAGATTTATAAAGTTCAAAGTAAATTTATTATCAAAGTATATATATATAATCACCATATACAACCCTGAGACTGTGTCTTGTGAGCATTCCCAGTAAATACAAGAAACACAATAGAATCAATGCAAGATTGTACCCAGCAATATGGACAAACAATAAATATCGAGAACATGAGATGAAGAGCCCTTGAAAGTAAGTCCATAGGTTGTGGGAATAGTTCTGTGTGGGGTGAGTGAAGCTGAGTGAAGTTAGCCCCTCTGATTCAGGAACCTGATGGCTGAGGGGTAATAACTGCTCCTGAACCTGATGGTGTGAGTCCTGAGGCTCCTCTACCTTCTTTCTGATGGTAGCAGTGAGAAGAGTGCATGGCCTGGACGGTGGGGGTCCCTGATGATGGATGCTGCTTTCCTGCGACAGCGCTCTGTGTGGATCTGCTCAGTGGTGGGGAGGACTTTACCTGTGATGGATAGCTGGGCCGTACCCACTATATTTTTGTAGGATTTTTCATTCAAGGGCATTGGTGTTTCCATTCCAGGCTGTGATGCGGCCAGTCAATACACACATATAGAAGGCTGTCAAAAGTTTGAGATGACATGTAAAATCCTCATAAACTTCTTAGAAAAAGAGAGGTGCTACCATCCTTTCTTCATAATGGCACTTACAAACTGAACCCAGGACAAATCCTTTGAAATGATCCACTGAAGCATTTCAAGTTGCTGACCCTCTCCACCTCTGATCCCCAATGAGGCCAGACTGGCAAACCTCTGTTTCCTCCTCGAAGTCAGTAATCAGCTCCTGAGTCTTGTTAACGTTATGCGAGAGACTTTGCTGTGGCACCACTCAGCCAGATTTTGAGTCTCCATCCTATATGCTGATTTGTCCCCTCTTTCGATTCGGCCTATAACAGTGCTGTCATCAGAAAATTTACCAAAAGACCACAAAAAAAGGGAGCAGAATTAGGCCATCGAGTCTGCTTTGCCATTTCATCATGACTGATCCATTTCCCCCTCAGCCCCAATCTCCTGCCCTTATCCTTCATGTGCCCTGACCAATCAAGAATCTTTCAACCGCTGCCTTAAATATGCCCAATGACTTAGCCTCCACAGCCGCCTGTGGCAACAAATTCCACAGATTCACCACTCTGGCTAAAGAAATTCCTCCTCATCCCCATTCTAAAAGGGCGCCCCTCTATTCTGAGGCTGTGTTCTCTGGTCTTAGATTCTCCCACCATAGGAAATCCTCTCCACATCCACTCAATCAAGGCCTTTCAACATTCAATAGATTTCAATGAGGTCACCCCTCATTCTTCTGAATTCCAGTGAGTACAGCACCAGAGCCATCAAATGCTTCTCATATGACAAGCCTTTCAATCGCAGAATATTTTTTGTGAACCTCCTTTGAACCCTCTCTAATGTCAGCTCATCCTTTGTAAGATTAGGGGTCCAAAACTGCTCACAATACTCCAAGTGAAGCCTCTCCAGTGCTTTATGAGGCATGTACATTACATAATTGCTTTTATATTCTAGTCCTCTCGAAATGATTGCTAACACCACACTTGCCAACGTTGGAGTTGTGCTCAGATTCACAGTCGGAAGCATAAAGTGAGTCGAGTAAGGGCTTGTGCGTACCTGCACCGTAACTTCATGTCTTTTGAACTCAGTGCTTCGACTGATAAGGGCAAGAATACCATGTGCCTTCTTCAACCCCCTATCAACCTGTGCAGCCACTCTCAGGGAGCAGTGAGTTTGAACCCCAAGATCTCTCTGCTCATCAACACTGTTAGGGGTCTTGCTGTTAACATGGCACTGTCTCTTACACTACCTAGCAAGGTGCAACATTTCACATTTGGCCGGGTTAAACTCCATCCGCCAATTCTCAGCCCATACCTACAATTGATCAATATACCACTGTATCCTTTCATAGTCATACTCATAGCCATACTTTATTAATCCCGGAGGAAATTGATTTTCATTACAGTTGCTCCATAAATAATAAATAGTAATAAAACCATAAATAGTTAAATAGTAATATGTAAATTATGCCAGTAAATTATGAAATAAGTCCAGGACCAGCCTATTGGCTCAGAGTGTCAGACCCTCCAAGGGAGGAGTTGTAAAGTTTGATGGCCGCAGGCAGGAATGACTTCCTATGACACTCAGTGCTGCATCTCGGTGGAATGAGTCTCTGGCTGAATGTACTCCTGTGCCCACCTAGTACATTATGTAGTGGATGGGAGACATTGACCAAGATGGCATGCAACTTAGACAGCATCCTCTTTTCAGACACCACCGTAAGAGAGTCCAGTTCCATCCCCACAACATCACTGGCCTTACGAATGAGTTTGTTGATTCTGTTGGTGTCTGCCACCCTCAGTCTGTTGCCCCAGCACACAACAGCAAACATAATAGCACTGGCCACCACAGACTCGTAGAACATCCTCAGCATCGTCCGGCAGATGTTAAAGGACCTCAGTCTCCTCAGGAAATAGAGGCAGCTCTGACCCTTCTTGTAGACAGCCTCAGTGTCCTTTGACCAGTCCAGTTTATTGTTAATACATATCCCCAGGTACTTGTAATCCTCCACCATGTCTACACTGACCCCCGGGAAGGAAACAGGGGTCACCGGTACCTTAGCTCTCCTCAGGTCTACTGCCAGCTCCTTAGACTCTTTCACATTAAGCTGCAGATAATTCTGCTCACACCATGTGACAAAGTTTCCTACCGTAGCCCTGTACTCAGCCTCATCTCCCTTGCTGATGCTTCCAACTATGGCAGAGTCATCCGAAAACTTCTGAAGATGACAAGACTCTGTGCAGTAGTTGAAGTCCGAGGTGTAAATGGTGAAGAAAAAGGGAGACAAGACAGTCCCCTGTGGAGCCCCAATGCTGCTGATTACTCTGTCGGACACACAGTGTTGCAAGCACACGTACTGTGGTCTGCCAGTCAGGTAATCAAGAATCCATGATACCAGGGAAGCATCCACCTGCATCGCTGTCAGCTTCTCCCCCAGCAGAGCAGGGCGGATGGTGTAGAATGCACTGGAGAAGTCAAAAAACATGTCCCTCACAGTGCTCGCTGGCTTTCCAGGTGGGCGTAGACACAGTTCAGCAGGAAGACGATGCATCCTCAACTTCTAGTTGGGGCTGGTAGGCGAACTGGAGGGGATCTAAGTGTGGCCTGACCATAGGCCGGAGCAGCTCCGGAACAAGTGTCTCCAGGGTCTTCATGATGTGGGAGGTCAATGCCACCGGTCTGTAGTCATTGAGGCCGCTGGGGCGCGGTGTCCTCGGCACAGGGACGAGGCAGGACGTCTTCCACAGTACAGGAACCCTCCGGAGCCTCAGGCTCAGGTTGAATACATGGCGAAGTACTCCGTTTCAGCTGTCTTCTCACCTGTTCAGCTGCGAAGCCCAACGTGGTGGTTTCGTGTGGGGAAGGGGTATAGTCATGACAGCAGGGTGGGGAACTGTGAGGAAGGGTAGGAGGGGAGAGTGGAATACGTTTTGGATGAGGATGGGCAGGGGCCACAATGTCAAATCTGTTAAAGAACAGGTTAAGTTCATTGGCCCTGTCAATACTGCCTTCCGCTCCTCGGTTGCTAGTTTGCTGGAACCCAGTGATGGTCCTCATCGCCCTCCAGACCTCTCTCATGTTGTTCTGCTGGAGTTTCCACTTAAGCTTCCTCCTGTACCTGTCTTTAGCAGTATTCACAACTCCACCAATCTTTGTATCATCTGCAGACTTACTAACTTACCAAGAAAGTCGGTGCAGGAACTGTAGCAACTACCCTTAAGGGTCAATTAAATTACTGATTGGAAAAGGATCAGAACTATCAATATCAGAAATAGTAAGGCAGTACGTGCCCATATTATTAGTTCCAATGTGGACAACGACCCCTTCCCCTTTCAGAATGCCTCCTCAGAGACATCTTGATTCTCGCATTGGGTGGTGGGGGAAAATAACACACCATCTTGAACATCTGTCTGTTCCTCTGACTCTTGCATCCCCTATCACTATCACTTGACAAGACTTTGACCTTCCTTGATATACAGGAGCCAGTCATGGCCGTCCTGATCTGGCTGCTGTTGCTGGCTTCCCCTCCTACCAACACTATCCAATGGAGTATCCCTTAGAGCAGGGACTAGCCACAGAGGACCCATGCATTATCTGCCTGCCCCTCCTGTCGATCAGTTACCTAAACGGGCAGTGTGACTGCTTCCCCGACACCCGACTCTGTAAAGCCTTTTGCCTCCTGTCTGCTCCAATGAGCTCTCCTTCGTGACTGCTGCTGCAAATGGCCCATCCGGACCAAGAGAAGCTGTGCATGGACAGAGACGTGAGACTGCTCTCTGATCTCCCATATCTGACAGCAGAACACACCACCCGACTAACTGACATCACTGCCCTTCAGCTTACTGCTGGATTAAAAAGAGAAGATCTTTATCCTGACTTTACTTTGTTACTGTTCACCCTCCTTACTGTTGCCTCACTCGTCAAAGCTCTGCACCTGAGCCTCAAGAACAGCCTCAAATTGTCCCTTGAATACATTCCAATGATCAAGATAGCTGAAGCCCTCCCTCCTGCACCAGCAATACAACCACTCATTCAACTGTTCTGGTTACAACCCTACATGTCTAACTTTTTACATTTTCAAACTAACTCCCTAAATTCCCAACACAGTATGTCACCTCTGTTAACCGCAGGGCTTTCCACATTGCAACTCTGCTATATGAAGTGAAAAGCACAGCAACTCATTCCCTATAAGGAAGTGAAGCAGATGGTGTTGGTGCTTTTAACAGGGAAGGGAAGCTGTATAAAGAGGAAGATGTGAGTATACTGGGGAGGGTGCAGAACAGATCCCTCAGGACACTGCCTCCCAGTTCTGTGCCGTGACCCCCACAGGCAGCATTTGTTTGTTTTCCTTAATGAGGCGGCAGAGAAGGGAACTGATAGAGCAACACTAAGTTGTGGGGGAGGCAGACAGTAGAAAGCCATTGCTCTAACAGGGATGCCTAAAACTAAAGGGCAAGGTGCAGACAGGTTTAGAATGGACTGGAGTGTTTTCACCCAGTGGAATTTGGAAAGCGCTACCAAATAGTGTTATAGAGTAATCTTCACTCACAACACTAAAACAGCATCTAGCCAAGCAATCAACAAGGCATAAAAGGTTATGGACAAAATGATACACATAAAGATAGGTACTAGATGATCAGCACAGACATGTGTGATAAAGGGCTATACGAACCTACAGCCCCAAGTTGATGCAATGAGATGGAAGATGAAATAAGTTGAGTGAACTGATATGACCCGAGCTTTGTATAAAAGAAACTCACCAACACACATCCTTCCAATGATTCTGCAGCCGGCGATGGAAGCATGCACGACGGGAATTGTTTCCGATAACTCCCCTTCAAAGACACTGGAAGACAGCACAGCTCATTAGTAGCAGATCTCAGCATTTCATTCCAATCATACTAGAGTGGTGCAGGGGAGAAATCTGTAACACTTCACCCAACAATTCCAGACAAAACCAGAAAACTATTTGCCTCCACATTGTGACCTTTCTTCATCACAGTCACAGAACCTTAAAGCAATGGTGAATACTGAGTCATGGGATTTCTCTCTCAGCCTCTCTGGAACGAAGTGGGATTCCATCAGGCAGAAAATGACAGTGTGAATGACAGGGACAGGATGCTGAGACCTGTAAATCACCAAAGGATTCAGTCTTTCTCTCATCATCACTGCTAACATCGTGATTGGACACACACAGACTGGAATTCACTGCTAACCTTGTGATTCCACACACACACACACACACACACACACACACACACACACAAACTGGGGTTCACTGCTAACATTGTGATTGGACACAGACTGGGGTTCACTGCTGACATCGAAAGGAGCTGCTGGTAGGGATGTCAGCAGAGCAGCAATGGTGTGCGTTTCTGGGAAAAATGAGGAAGGTGCAGGACATGTGTATTCCAAAAATGAAGAAATACTCAAATGATAAAACAGTACAACCATGGCTAACAAGGGAAGTCAAAGCTATTGTAAAAGCAAAAGAAAGGGCATACAACAAAGCAAAAATTAGTGGGAAGATAGAGGATTGGGAAGTTTTTAGAAACCTATAGAGAGCAACTAAAAAAATTCATTAGAAGGGAAAAGATGAAATATGAAAGCAAGCTAGCAAATAATATCAAAGTGGTGTGAAGACAATAACCTGTCCCTCAATGTCAGCGAGACGAAGGAATTGGTTGTTGACTTCAGAAGGAGTAGCGGACCGCACGACCCAATTTACATCAGTGGGGTGCCAAGTGGAACAGGTCAAAAGCTTTAAGTTCCTTGGGGTCAATATCACAAATGACCCGACTTGGTCCAACCAAGCAGAGTCCACTGCCAAGAAGGCCCACCAGCGCCTTTACTTCCTGAGAATTTGGCCTGTCCCCTAAAACCCTCACTAATTTTTATAGATGCACCATAGAAAGCATTCTTTTGGGGTGCATCACAACCTGGTATGGAAGTTGTCCTGTCTAAGACCGGAAGAAGCTGCAGAAGATCGTGAACATGGCGTAGCACATCACACAAACCAATCTTCCGTCCTTGGACTCACTTTACACCGCACGCTGTCGGAGCAGTGCTGCCAGTATAATCAAGGACACGACCCACCCAGCCAACACACTTTTCGTCCCTCTTCCCTCCGGGAGAAGGCTCAGGAGCTTGAAGACTCATACGGCCAGATTTGGGAACAGTTTCCTTCCAACTGTGATAAGACTGCTGAACAGATCCTGACCCGGATCTGGGCTGTACCCTCCAAATATCCAGACCTGCATCTTGATATTTTTGCACTACCTTACTCTCCATTTTTCTATTTTCTATTTATGATTTATAATTTAAATTTGTAATATCTACTATTGATTTGTAATCCAGGAAGCGAGAAGCGCAGAATCAAATATTGCTATGATGATTGTACGTTCTAGTATCAACTGTTTGGCGACAATAAAGTATAAAGTATAACAGATTTTTTTCAAGTGCGCTAAAAAAAAAGAGAATTGAGAGTGGATATAGGACCACTGGAAAATGAGGCAGGAGAAATAATAACGGGGGACAAGGAAATGGCTAATGAACTAAATGAGTATTTTGCATCAGTTTGCACTGTGTAAGACACTAGCAATGTGCCAGATGTT
The DNA here is from genome assembly GCF_963921235.1 of Mobula hypostoma. Taxonomy (NCBI): domain Eukaryota; kingdom Metazoa; phylum Chordata; class Chondrichthyes; order Myliobatiformes; family Myliobatidae; genus Mobula; species Mobula hypostoma. The sequence continues at coordinate 161,840,221 of NC_086098.1, read as the reverse complement.
GTAGTATGTGAAGGAAGAGAAGTGGGTGCAGTTACTATTACAAGAGAGAAGGTGCTCAAAAAGCTGGAAGACCTAAAAGTACATACGTCACCTGGACCAGATGAACTTCACCCTACAGTTCTGAAAGACGTAGTGTTAGAGATTGTGGTGGCATTTGAAATGATCTTTCAAAAATTATTAGACTCCGGTATGGTGCCAGAGGACTGGAAAACTGCAAATGTCACTCCACTATTTAAGAAAGGAGGAAGGCAGCAGAAAGGAAATTATAGACCAGTTAGCCTGACCTTGGGGGTTGGAAAAATGTTAGAGTTAATTGTTAAGGATGAGGTGATGGGAGTACTTGGTGACACACGACAAGATAGTACAAAGTCAGCCTGCCAAACCTGTTGGAATTCTTTGAGGATGTTACAAGTAGGATAGATAAAGGGGATGCAGTGGATGTTGTATATTTGGACTTTCAGAAGGAGCCCACACATGAGGCTGCTTACCAATTTAAGAGCCCATGGTATTACAGGAAAGTTACTAACATGGTTAGAGCATTGGCTGATTGGAAGAAGGCAGTGAGTGGGAATAGAAGGATCCTTTTCTGGTTGGCTGCCAGTGACTAGTGGTGTTCCACAGGGGTCAGTGTTGGGACCACTTCTTTTTATGCTATATATAAATGATTTAGATGATGGAATAGATCGCTTTGTTGCCAAGTTTGCAGATGATACGAAGGTTGGTGGAGGGGCAGGTAGCGTTGAGGAAACAGGTAGGATGTAGATGGACTTAAGACAGATTAGGAGAATGGACAAGAAAGTGGCAGATGAAATACAATGTTGGAAAATGCATGGTCATGCACTTCAGTAGAAGAAATAAATATATGGACTATTTTCTAAATGGGGAGAAAATCCAAAAATCTGAGATGCAAAGGGAATTGGAAGTCCTTGTACAGAACACCCTAAAGGTTAACTTGCAGGTCGAGTCGGTGGTGAGGAAGGCAAATGCCATGTTAGCATTCATTTCAAGTGATCTAGAATACAAGAGCAAGGATGTGATGCTGAGGCTTTTTAAGGCACTGGTGAGGCCTCATGTATTGTGTACAGTTTTGGGCCCCTCATCTTAGAAAAGATGTGCTGGCATTGGAAAGGGTCAGATGAGGTTCACAAGGATAATTCCAGAGATGAAAGGGTTATCATAAGAGAAATGTTTGATGGCTGTGTGTGTGTGTGTGTGTGTGTGTGTGTGTGTGTGTGTGTGTGTGTGTGTGTGTGTGTACGTACTCACTGGAATTCAGAAGAATGAGAGGGGATCTCATTGAAACCTTTCAAATGTTGAAAGGCCTAGATAGAGTAGACGTGAAAAGGATGTTTTCCATGGTGGGAGAGTCTAGGACAAGAGGGCACAGCCTCAGGATGGAGGGGCATCCTTACCAAACAGAGATGTGGAGAAACGTCTTCAGCCAAAGGGTGGTGAACTTGTGAAATTTGTTACCACATGCAGCAGTGGAGGCCAGGTTGTTGGCTGTATTTAAGGCAGAGATTGATAGGTTCCTAATTGGACATGGCATCAAAGGTTACGAAGAAAAGGTTGGAAACTGGGGTTGAGGAGGAGAAAATAAAGAAAAAAGAACAGCCATGATTGAATGGTGGAAAAGACTCTATGGGCCAGATGGCCTAATTTTGCTCCTATGTCTTATAGACTGGACACACACACACAGACTGGGGTTGATGGCTAACACTATGATAGGACACACACAGATTGGCATTCACTACTAACACGGTGATTGGGCACACAGACTGGCATTCACTGCTAACCGTGATTGGGCACACACACAGACTGGGGTTTGAAGGATGACTTAAGGATGCCTATCAGCATCCTTCATAAATTCATTTCTCTGCCATTTCCCCCATTATTGTATGCTTATTGCATGATCTTGCAGGACTAGGCAGATGAATGCACATCAGTTTAAAATTCATGAAGCTATATTTAGTCAAGGAAAATATGGAAGCATTCAATTGGAAACATTTTTATTATGCAAAATCCAATCAGGATATAAATATCAAGCCAATCAAATTAGTTCAGATTGACATGTTTAAAAGTGATGTGAGAGGTTTCTGTAGGCCTGCCCTTTGAACCAGCATCCTTGAATATTCTGGTCCACTCCTGATGAAGAGCTTGGAAGGGTGGGGTTCCAGGGAAGGGAATGATCCACTACAACATTCCTCGCTTTACATTCAAACCTTTATCCTTGCTGTGCTAAATTCATTATAGATTGGAAACTATGTCTGTAATTTACCTTTCCCAGCGTTGGCACTAAGCGGCTGTACTAGGGGCAGGGGATGGTCAAAGGCTTTGAAAAGTGTGTACAAGCCTGGAGTGGTGTTAGATCAGAGAAACAAACAAGCGCCAAATGTCAGTCTCACATGTCCACATATCACTGTATCAGAATGCAGTAGCAAACATTCACTTCAGAGCCGGGGATTTGGTGACAATAGTTACAAAGGCAAATATGTCTAATTTCACCTATCCCAACCAGATTTTGTCCCAAATAGAAATTTATAGGAAACAAAATTCATTCCATAAAACACGGAAACAGGCTCTCGTGCCCCTGTCACTCTAACCATTCAGTACCAATGTACATAAGAGTCCGAATTTTATAGCACCAAAATAGGCCCACTGGCTCACCACATACACTGGACTGGGACCGATTATATTGATCTACATTACAATGTGGGCATGTTAAACTGGCACTGGAATGTGTGGTGACACATCGGCTACACCCAGCACATCCATGTGTGTTGGTTCCATAAGACAGTGGAGAAGAATTAGGCCATTCGGCCTGCCTTTTCCACCATTCCATCTTCGCCAATTAATTATCCTTCTCAATCCCATCCTCATCCCTTCTCCCCATAACCTGACTATCAAATTCTGTTTTAAATAATCTCAATCCCTTGGCCTCCACAGCATCTCTAGCAATGAATTCCACAGATTCACCACCCTCCGGCTAAAGAAATTTCCCCTCATCTGTTCTAGATAGACATCCCTCTATTCTGAGGCTATGCCCTCTGGACCTAGACTCACCCGATATAGGAGACATCCCCTCCACATCTACTCTTTCTAAGTCTTTCAATACTCAACGGGTTTCAATGAGATTCCCTCTCATTCTTCTAAACTCCAGTCAGCACAGGCTCAGAGCCATCAAATGCTCCTCATACAATCACCCTTTCATCCCCAGAATTAATCTCGTTAACATCTTCTGCAATCCCAGCACATCTTTAGGTAGAGCCCAAAACTGCTCACTCCAAGAGCAGCCTGACCAGTGCCTTATAAAGCCTCAGCATTACATCCTTGCTTTTACATTCTAGTCCACTTGAAATGAATGCCAACATTGCATTTGCTTTCCTCACTACTCTCAACCTGCAAATTAGGTTCAATAGGTACATTTTATGTCATAGAAATGTGTACAATATACATGCTAAAATTCTTTATCTTCACAAACATCCACAAAAACAGAGGAGTGCCCCAAAGAATGAATGACAGCTAAACGTTAGAACCCCAAAGCCCTCCCCCACTGCCCCCTTCCCACGCATAAACAGCAGCAAAGCATCATTAAAGATACAGACTTGCTGTTCCCCGAAGAATCACCCGGTAATTCAACATACCACAGCCTCTCTCTCTCTCTCTTCAATAAGGGTAAAGGAGATGTCCCCATTTCACAGCGAGAGGAGAGACATAAAAATTAATCCTTTGGGAATCCTGTACGGGGACTCCCAAGTCCCTTTGCAACTCAGATTTTTGAATTTTTTCCCCTTCTACCGAAGTGCAGGACCATACACTTCTCTCTCTCTATAGTATCCACTTCCTTCCTGTAATGAGGTGATCAGAACTGAACACAGTACTCCAAGTGGAGTCCAACTAAGGTCATACATAGCTTTCCTGGCACACTTGTAATTTTCTAGAGCTCTAACGGTACCTCATTTCTTGAACCTTTCATTAGCTTTTCTTTTCTTAATTAAATTTTCTACATCCTTTGCATACCATGATTCTTTTACCTTGCCATCTTTTCCCTGCCTCAATGGAATATACCTATGCGGAATGCCATGCAAATGCTCCCTGACATTTGCCACATTTCTGCCGTGCATTTCCCTGAGAACATCTGCTGCCAAGTTCCTGGCTAATATTTCCTCCTACCCCAATTAAATATTTTCCCAAATTGTCTGCCTCTATCCCTCTCCCGTGCTATAGTAAAGAAGATAGAGTTGTGATCACTACCTTCAAAATGCTCTCCCACCGAGAGATCTGACACCTGACCAGGTTCATTTCCCAATACCAGATCAAGTACAGCCTCTCCTCTAGTTGGCTTACCTACATCAGAAAACCTTCCTGAACACACCTAACAAACTCCACCCCATCTAAACACTTTGCACTAAGGAGATGCCAGTTAATATTGGGCAAGTTAAAATCATTCATCACAACAACCCTATTATTATTACCCCGTTCCAGAATCTGCCTCCCTATCTGTTCCTCCATGTCTCTGTTATTATTGGGGGGGGGGTCTATAAAAAAAAACACCCAGTAGTTATTGCCCCCTTCCTGGTTCTGACTTCCACCCACACTGACTCAGTGTATAATCTGTCCATGACTTCCTCCTTTTCTGCAACTGTGACACTATCCCTGATTAGCAGTGCCTCTCCCCCACCTCTTTATCTAAAGCCCGGCACACTCAGCAGCCATTCCTGCCCCTGAGACATCCAAATATCTATAATGGCCACAACATCAGAGTTCTACGTATTAATCCATGCTCTAAGTTTATCCACCGTGTTAATGATACTCCTTGCATAAAAAAGACACATCTCAAACCATCTGGCTGAGTGCTTCTTTGCTCTATCATCTGCTTATCCTTCCTCACAAACTCACCACAAGCTGTCTCTACTTGTGTGCCAACTGCCCCATTCTCTGCCTCTTCACTTCGGTTCCCATTCCCCTTCATATCTAGTTTAAACACTCCCCAATAGCATTAGCAAACCTCTCTCACAGAATATTGGTTCCCTTCCAGTTCAGATGCAACCTGTCCCACTTGTAGAGCTCACTGCTTCACCAGTAATGATTCTAATAATCCAAGAACTTGAAGATCTGCCCCATCTCTTCAGTGACTCATTCACCTGTGCCATCTTCCTGTTGGGATCTTCCCCAGCTCGTGGCACCAGGAGTAATTCAGAGATGACCATCTTGGAGTCCCGCTCTTCAACCTCCTTCCCAACTACCTAAACTTACTGCACAGGACCTCTACCCCTCTCCTGCCATGTCACTGGAACCAACATGTACCACGACCTGCAGCTGCTCATCCTCCCCTTCAAGGATATTCTGCAACTGCTCAGAGACATCCTGGACCCCAGCACTTGGGAGGCAACACACTACCCTGGTGTCTCTTGCTGCTGCAGAATCTCTTATCTGTCCCCCTAACTATGGAGTCCCCCATGACTGTTGCTCCCCGACTTCACCCTACCCTTCTGAGGCTCAGAGCCGACCACAGTGCTATTGGTCTGGCTGCTGCCGCCCTGGCCAGATAGGTCCTCCCCCTCAGCAGTATCCAAAGCGAATAGCCACAGGGGGACCCTGCACTGACTTTTTTCTCCCTTTTCTCAGTGTTCACACATCTACTCCCTGAATTCTGCACTCAGGGTGTAACCACCTGCTCAGAAGTTGTACCTATCAAATGCTCTGCCTCCCAGATTATCCCAAATTCATCCAGCTCCTCCAGCTTCTTAAAGCAGTCCTTCCGCTTTCTCAACACTACCTGCCCCTCCAACTATCTTCATATCATCCAAAAACTTGGCTACAAAGCCATCAAGTCCATCATCCAAATCAATGACATTTAATGTGAAAAGAAGCGATCTCAACACTGACCCCTGCAGAACACCACTAGTCACCGGCAGCCAACCAAAAAAGACGCTCTTTATTCCTACCCTTTCCCTCCTGCTAGTAAGCCAATCTTCTATCCATGATAGCATTTTTCCTGTAATACCACGGACTCTTATCTTGTTAAGCAGCCTCATGTGTGGCACTTTGTCAAATGCCTTCTGAAAATCGAAGTAAACAACATCCACTGACACTCCTTTGTCTCTCCTGCTTGTTATTTCCTCAAAGAATTCCAACAGATTTGTCAAGCAAGATTTCCCCTGAAGGAAACCATGTTGACTTTGGCCTATTTTATCATGTGCCTCCAAGTACCTTGAAACCTCACCTTTAATAATGGACTCCACTTCCCCGCCACTGAAGTCAGGCTAACTGGCATGTAATTTCTTTTCTTCTACCTCCCTCCCTTCTTGAAGAGTGAAGTGACGTTTGCAATTTTCAAGTCCTCTGGAACCAGGCCAGAATCTAGTGATCCTTGAAAGATCATTACTAATGCCTCCACAGTCTCTCAGCTACCTTTTTCAGAACCCTGGGGTGTACACCATCTGGTCCAGGTGACTTATCTACCTTCAGACCTTTCAGCTTCCCAAGCACTTTCTCCTTAGTACCAGCAACTACACTTACCTCAGCCGCCTGGCACTCTCTAATTTCTGGCATACTGCTCGTGTCTTCCACAGAGAAAACTGACACAAAATACTTAAGTTCATCTGCCATTTCTTTGCCCCCTCCATTACTACCTCTCCAACATAATCTTCCAGCAGTCCAATATCTACTCTCACCTCTTTTCCTCTTGATAGATCTGAAAAATGTTTCTATCCTCTTATTAGCCAACTTACCTTCATACTTCATCTTTTCTCTCCTTATGACTTGTAGCTGCTTTCTTTTGGTTTCTAAAATAATAGGTTAGGTTTTGTAATACCCTAAATTGTCCCTGCACAACAGCCGTTATGTGGTCTTTCCTGCTCTGCTTGTTCTGTTGAGAATTATTGAGTCTCTTCACGTGCTCACATTTACTTAAGTTTGATTTTGACATTTGCGCATGTGGCTATTCTGCTAATTGTTGATTGCTCATGGCTGTTTGCACTATTGACTTATAAATTGTGTTGTCTGTTATGGTATTGTCCTGTGTTTTATGTTTGGCATCGAACCACAATCAATTCTGGTCTGTTTCACACACTGACAATAAAGTGATTCTGATTCAGAAAACCTTCCCAATCCTCTTAACTTCCCACTAATTTTTGTTACATTATATACCCGCTTTTCCTTTTATGCTGTCTTCCACTTCCCTTGGCCGCCTCCCTTTAGAATACTACTTCACCCTTGGGCTGAAACCATCTTATCCCTTTTGAACTGATCCCAGAAACTACAACCCTTATTGTTCTACCATCAACTTTGCTAGTGTCATCTTCCAATCAACTCTGGCCAGCTCCCCTCTCACAGCCCTAATTCCCTTTACTCCACTGCAATACAGTTACAACTGATTTTAGCTTTTCCTTCTGAAACTGCAGGATGAATTCTATCATATCATAATCACTGCCTCCTAAAAGTTCCTTTACCTTAAACTCCCTAATCAAATCTGTTTCATTAAACAACGTCCAATCCAGCATAGCCTACAAATTCCTGCTCTTAGGATCCACCTCATTTTCCCAATCTACCTGCATTATTGAAACCCCCATCACACTGCCCTTTGACATGCCTTTTCTATCACCCATTGTAATTTATATCCCACGTCCTGGCTACTGTTTGGAAGCCTATACACAACTCCCATCTGGGTCGTTTTACCCTTGCAGTTTCTTAGATCTACCACAAGGATTCTACATCTTCTGATCCTATGTCACCCCTTTCTAAGGATTTGATTTCATTTTTACCAATACTACCACATCATCCCTCTGCCTACCTCCCTGTCCTTTTGAATCAAGGTGTATCCTTAGATGTTAACATCCATCTCTGTGATCTTCTTTTACCATGACTCAGTTATGCCCAAAATGTCATTCCTGTCAATCTCTAACTGCGCCACAAAATCCTCTACCATATTCTATATACTGCGTGCATTCAAATATAAAACCTTCAGTCCTGTATTCATCACCCTCTTTGATTTTGCAGTCAACTCATCCCACCGACTGCAATTTTGCTCTGTTATCTACCTGTCCTTCCTCACAGTCTCACTACACACTGCATTTGCTTGTACAGTTGCCTATCCTTTGCCTAGTCACTCCAGTTCCCACCCCCCTGCCAAACCCTCCCCAGCAGATCTAACAAACCTACCCACAAGAATGTTGATCTTTCTCAGGTTGAGGTGTAACTAGTCTCTTTTGTATAGGTAATAACTTTCAGAGCAGCTCCCAATGATCCAGAAATCTGAAACCTTGCCCCCTGCACCAGTTCCTCTGCCACATTCTTCTGTAAATCTGTTTCAATGTACACGTAATAAATAAATCTGAATCTATCCAGATTGCCTTTACAATAATCTTGCACTAGTTCCACTTTATGCACCCTACATTCCCATCTACTACTCTCCCCCCAATCATTCTGCGACAATAGTCAGTGACATTAATGACCTGCACAGCCCTGGGATGTGGGAGGCCAGCAGAGCACCCAGGAAAACCACACACAGGGAGAAGGTGCAAACCTTCAGGATAGAACCTGCTCGCTGGAGCTGGGATATGGCCCCTCTACTGACTATTCCTCCAAACGCAATCTCATTCTGGATAAGGAAAGCAGGTATGGAATGAGAGGGAATGTGATGGGATCTTAAGTTTCATTTGTTATGGACTATGCCTTTAGGGGGAGGGGGGAGGGGGGAGGAGGAGGAGGAGGAGGAGGAGAGGGGGGAGGAGGAGGAGGAGGAGAGGGGGAGGAGGAGGAGGAGGAGAGGGAGGAGGAGGAGGAGGAGGGGGGAGGAGGAGGAGAGGGGGAGGAGGAGGAGAGGGGGAGGAGGAGGAGGAGGAGAGGGGGAGGAGGAGGAGGAGGAGAGGGGGAGGAGGAGGAGGAGGAGAGGGGGAGGAGGAGGAGGAGGAGAGGGGGAGGAGGAGGAGGGGGAGGAGGAGGAGGAGGGGGAGGAGGAGGAGGGGGAGGAGGAGGAGGGGGAGGAGGAGGAGGAGGGGGAGGAGGAGGAGGAGGGGGGAGAAGGAGGAGGAGGGGGAGGAGGAGGAGGAGGGGGAGAAGGAGGAGGAGGGGGAGGAGGAGGAGGAGAGGGGGAGGAGGAGGAGGAGAGGGGGAGGAGGAGGAGGAGAGGGGGAGGAGGAGGAGGAGAGGGGGAGGAGGAGGAGGAGGAGGAGAGGGGGAGGAGGAGGAGGAGGAGGAGAGGGGGAGGAGGAGGAGGAGGAGGAGAGGGGGAGGAGGAGGAGGAGGAGAGGGGGAGGAGGAGGAGGAGGAGGAGGAGAGGGGGAGGAGGAGGAGGAGGAGAGGGGGAGGAGGAGGAGGAGGAGAGGGGGAGGAGGAGGAGGAGGAGAGGGGGAGGAGGAGGAGAGAGGGGAGGAGGAGGAGAGAGGGGAGGAGGAGGAGGAGAGGGGGAGGAGGAGGAGGAGGAGAGGGGGAGGAGGAGGAGGAGGAGAGGGGGAGGAGGAGGAGGAGGAGAGGGGGAGGAGGAGGAGGAGGAGAGGGGGAGGAGGAGGAGGAGAGGGGGAGGAGGAGGAGGAGGAGGAGAGGGGGAGGAGGAGGAGGAGGAGGAGAGGGGGAGGAGGAGAGGGGGAGGGGGAGGAGGAGGAGGAGAGGGGGAGGAGGAGGAGGAGAGGGGAGGAGGAGGGGGAGAGGGGGGAGGAGGAGGAGGAGGAGAGGGGGAGGAGGAGAGGGGGAGGAGGAGGAGGAGGAGAGGGGGAGGAGGAGGAGGAGGAGAGGGGGAGGAGGAGGAGGAGGAGAGGGGGAGGGAGGAGGAGGAGGAGGAGGAGGGAGGAGGGAGGAGGGGGAGGGGGGGAGGAGGAGGAGGAGAGGGGGAGGAGGAGGAGAGGGGGAGGAGGAGGAGGAGGAGGAGGAGAGGGGAGGAGGAGAGGGGGAGGGGAGGAGGAGGAGGAGAGGGGGAGGAGGAGGGGAGAGGGGGAGGAGGAGGGGGAGAGGGGGAGGAGGAGGGGGAGAGGGGGAGGAGGAGGGGGAGAGGGGGAGGAGGAGGGGGAGAGGGGGGAGGAGGAGGAGGAGGAGAGGGGGAGGAGGAGGAGGAGGAGAGGGGGAGGAGGAGGAGGAGGAGAGGGGGAGGAGGAGGAGGAGAGGGGGAGGAGGAGGAGGAGAGGGGGAGGAGGAGGAGGTGGAGAGGGGGAGGAGGAGGAGGAGAGGGGGAGGAGGAGGAGGAGAGGGGGAGGAGGAGGAGGAGAGGGGGAGGAGGAGGAGGTGAGGGGGAGGAGGAGGAGGAGAGGGGGAGGAGGAGGAGGAGAGGAGAGGGGGAGGAGGAGAGGAGAGGGGGAGGAGGAGGAGGAGAGGAGAGGGGGAGGAGAGGAGAGGGGGAGGAGAGGAGAGGGGGAGGAGGAGGAGAGGGGGAGGAGGAGGAGAGGGGGAGGAGGAGGAGAGGGGGAGGAGGAGGAGAGGGGGAGGAGGAGGAGAGGGGAGGAGGAGGAGAGGGGGAGGAGAAGGAGGAGGAGAGGGGGAGGAGGAGAGGGGGAGGACGAGAGGGGGAGGAAGAGAGGGGGAGGAGGAGGAGGAGGAGGAGAGGGGGAGGAGGAGAGGGGGAGGAGGAGAGGGGGAGGAGGAGAGGGGGAGGAGGAGAGGGGGAGGAGGAGAGGGGGAGGAGGAGAGGGGGAGGAGGAGAGGGGGAGGAGGAGAGGGGGAGGAGGAGAGGGGGAGGAGGAGAGGGGGAGAGGGGCGCGAGGAGGAGGAGAGGGGCGCGAGGAGGAGGAGAGGGGCGCGAGGAGGAGGAGAGGGGCGCGAGGAGGAGGAGAGGGGCGCGAGGAGGAGGAGAGGGGCGCGAGGAGGAGGAGAGGGGCGCGAGGAGGAGGAGAGGGGCGCGAGGAGGAGGAGAGGGGCGCGAGGAGGAGGAGAGGGGCGCGAGGAGGAGGAGAGGGGCGCGAGGAGGAGGAGAGGGGCGCGAGGAGGAGGAGAGGGGCGCGAGGAGGAGGAGAGGGGCGCGAGGAGGAGGAGAGGGGCGCGAGGAGGAGGAGAGGGGCGCGAGGAGGAGGAGAGGGGCGCGAGGAGGAGGAGAGGGGGCGAGGAGGAGAGGGGGCGAGGAGGAGAGGGGGCGAGGAGGAGAGGGGGCGAGGAGGAGAGGGGGCGAGGAGGAGAGGGGGGAGGGAGAGAGACTGAATACAGTGTTATGAAAAGCAGCTGTCTTCTACTGCTGACTGAGTTGCTATAGAGGGAGAGGAGGAGTTACATGATGGACAGCTGGTGTTTGGCATGTGTGTATTTAAACAAGGTCAACTGTCTTTCTCACTGACACACAGAAGCTGGTGACGGAACAGTCACTGAATGAACTCTTTGAGTGCCCACGAGGGTGGGTTGAGGATCGATCAAGAAAGATCGATCAGTGGCTGTAACAGTGCGTGTAAGGGTGACCCTGAGGGAACTACCGGTGTGTTTAACCCTTGCCTGGATTAGTAGTTTTACCAATTGAAGACGGTACCCTTAGTGTAGTCACATTTGGGCTAACTTGAAAGATTCGGAGGACAACGGGAAGATCAATGACACCTTTATCTATACACCTAGATATGCATAACACTCAACTCTTGATTTACCTGGTTTAAGTTACTATATTACAATATATATTGTTTACATATATATTAATGACTTGGATGAGGGAATTGAATGTAGCATCTCCAAGTTTGCGGATGACACGAAGCTGGGTGGCAGTGTTAGCTGTGAGGAGGATGCTAAGAGGATGCAGGGTGACTTGGATAGGTTAGGTGAATGGGCAAATTCATGGCAGATGCAATTTGATGTGGATAAATGTGAAGTTATCCACTTTGGTGGCAAAAATAGGAAAACAGATTATTATCTGAATGGTGGCCGATTAGGAAAAGGGGAGGTGCAACGAGACCTGGGTGTCATTATACACCAGTCATTGAAAGTGGGCATACAGGTACAGCAGGCGGTGAAAAAGGCGAATGGTATGCTGGCACTTATAGCGAGAGGATTCGAGTACAGGAGCAGAGAGGTACTACTGCAGTTGTACAAGGCCTTGGTGAGACTACACCTGGAGTATTGTGTGCAGTTTTGGTCCCCTAATCTGAGGAAAGACATCCTTACCATAGAGGGAGTACAAAGAAGGTTCACCAGATTGATTCCTGGGATAGCAGGTCTTTCATATGAAGAAAGACTGGATGAACTGGGCTTGTACTCGTTGGAATTTAGAAGATTGAGGGGGATCTGATTGAAACGTATAAAATCCCAAAGGGATTGGACAGGCTAGATGCAGGAAGATTGTTCCCGATGTTGGGGAAGTCCAGAACGAGGAGCCACATTTGAGGATAGAGGGAAGCCTTTTAGGACCGAGATCAGGAAAAACTTCTTCACACAGAGAGTGGTGAATCTGTGGAATTCTCTGCCACAGGAAACAGTTGAGGCCAGTTCATTGGCTATATTTAAGAGGGAGTTAGATATGGCCCTTGTGGCTACGGGGGTCAGGGGGTATGGAGGGAAGGCTGGGGTGGGGTTCTGCGTTGGATGATCAGCCATGATCATAATAAATGGCGGTGCAGGCTCAAAGGGCCGAATGGCCTACTCCTGCACCTATTTTCTATGTTTCTATTACGTAGTTACTAATAAAATAGTGATTTGTTAACAGCGACACCAGACTCCAGGTGTGTTCTATTGCTGCTGAGGTTACAGCGGGACATTGATATGATGCAAAACTGGGCAGAAAGTGGCAGATGGAGTTCAACCCAGATAAGTATGAAGTGGTTCATTTTGGTAGGTCCAATATGATGACAGAATTAATGGGGTAAGACTCTTGGCAGTGTGGAGAATCAGAGGGATCATGGGGTCCAAGTCCATAGGACACTCAAAGCTGCTGCGCAGGTTGACTCTGTAGTAAGAAGGCATACAGTGCATTGGCCTTCATCAACCGTGGGATTGAGTTTAAGAGCAGAGAGGTGATGTTGCAGCTATATAGAACCCTAGTCAGACCCCACTTGGAGTACTGTGCTCAATTATGGTCGCCTCACTTTCGGAAGGATGTGGAAACCACAGAAAGGGTGCAGAGGAGATTTACAAGGATGTTGCCTGGATTGGGGAGCATGCCTTATGAGAATAGGTTGAGGGAACTCGGCCTTTTCTCCTTGGAGCGACGAGGATGAGAGGTGACCTGATTGAGGTGTATAAGATGATCAGAGGCACTGATTGTGTGGATAGTCAGAGGCTTTTGCTCAGGGCTGAAATGGCTAGCATGAGAGGGCACAGTTTTAAGGTGCTTGGAAGCAGGTACAGAGGAGATGTCAGGGGAAGTGTTTTTTTTACACAGAGAGTGGTGAGTGTGTGGAATGGGCTGCCAGCGACGGTGGTGTAGACGGATAGGATAGGGTCTTTTCAGAGACTCCTGGACATGTATATGGAGCTCAGAAAAATAGAGGGCTATGGGTAACCCTAGGTAATTTCTCAGGTAAGGACATATTCAGCACAGCTTTGTGGGCCGAAGAGTGTGTATTGTGCTGTAGGTTTTCTATGTTCTGTGTTTCCTCAAAATCTATAGAACAGCAGACGCTTCAAGCCTCCCCTCCATAACCTTTGTCAAAGTTTCTTGCTGCCTCGGTAAAGCAGTCAGCACAATTGAAGACCCCACTACTCTGGATATTCTCTCTTCACCCTGCCTTGTGCAGCTGGATCCTGGACTTCCTGTCAGGTCTGACAGGTGGTAAGAGTGGGCTCCCTCACCTCTATCCATCTGACACTCAACACAGGAGCCCCCTATCGCTCCATCCTAACTCTCCCTTTCACTCTCTGTACACCCATGACAGTGTCACCACCCATAGCTCCGATCCGCTAATGAAATTTGCAGATGATACTACATTGATTGGTCTATCTCAAATAATAACGAGGCAGCCTACAGAAAAGTCATCACCCGGACACAGTGGTGTCAAGAGAACAACCTCTTCCTGAATGTCGCGAAAACAAAGCAGCTGGTTGTGGACTACAGGAGGAATGGAGACAGACTAACCCCCATTGACAATAATGGATCTAGGGTTCAGAGGGTGAACAGCTTCAAGTTCCTCGGCATAAACATCACCAATGACCTCACTCCACCGAGCTGTGAAGATTCCTACTGCACCCGATGACACTTGTGATCTCTGTCACAGATATTAGGCTGTCTTTTAAGAGCACAAGGAAGAAGACCCCGATGGAGTACCTGGTAAGGCTCTGTAAACTTGTGCCAACTAACTGACGAGAGCATTCAAGGACATTTTCAACCTCTCACTACAAAGGGGAGAAGTTCCCACTTGCTACCAGTGCCCAAGAAGAATAATGTGAGCTACCTTAATGACTATCGCCCAGTAGCACTCACATCTAGTGACGAAATGCTGAGAGGTTGGTCATGACTCGCCTGAACTCCTGCCTCAGCAAGGACCTGGACCACTGCAATTTACCTATCGCCACAATAGGTCAACGGCAGACATAATCTTAATGGCTCTTCATACAGCCTGAGACCACCTAGACAACACAAACACCTACGTCAGGATGCAGTTCATCGACTATAGCTCAGTATTTAACACCATCATTCCTACATTCCTGATTGATAAGTTACAGAACTTGGGCCTCTGTACCTCCTTGCTGATGATCAACACTGGTGCACCTCAGGGGTGTGTGCTTAGTCCATTGCTCTCTCTATACCCACGACTGCATGGCTAGGCATAGCTCAAACACCATCGATAAATTTGCTGATGATACAACCATTGTTGGTAGAATCTCAGATAGAGATGAGAGGGTGTACAGGAGTGAGATATACCAACTAGTGGAGTGGTGTTGCAGCAAAAACCTGGCACTCAACGTCAGTAAGGTGAAAGAGCTGATTGTGGACCTCAGGAAGGGCAAGACAAAAGAACACACAACTCATAGAGGGATCAGAAGTGGAGAGAATGAGCAGTTTCAAGTTCCTGGGTGTCAAGATCTCTGAGGATCGAACCTGGTCTAACATATTGACGCTGCTATAAAGAAGGCAAGACAGCGGCTATACTTCATTAGGTGTTTGAAGAGATGTGATACAAATAAACTCAAAAACTTCTATAAATATACTGTGGAGAGCAATCTGACAGGCTACATCACTGTCTGGTATGGGGAGGGCTACTGCACAGGACCGCAAGAAGCTGCAGAAGGTTGTAAATTTAGTCAGCTCCATCTTGGACACCAGCCTACAAAGTACCCAGGACATCTTCAAGGACTGGTGTCTCAGAAAGGCAGCGTCCATTATCAAGGACCCCCAGTACCCAGGGCATGCCCTTTCCTCACTGTTATCATCAGGAAGGAGGTACAGAAGCCTGAAGGCACACACTCAGTGATTCAGGAACAGCTTCTTCCCCTCTGCCATCTGATTCTTAAATGGACATTGAACCCATGAACACTACCTCACTTTTTTACTATTATTTCTGTTTTTGCACGATTTTAATCTATTCAATATACATATACTGTAATTGACTTATTTATTTTCTTCTATATTATGTATTGCATTGAACTGCTGCTGCTAAGTTAACAGATTTCACGACACATGCCGGTGATAATAAACCCAATTCTGAACTTCTGTACATACCGGCTGTGTGGTGAAAAAAAAAGCACAAAAATGCCTCTTTCACCTCAGACAGTTAAAGAACTTTGGCATGAGTCCCCAAATCCTAAGCACTTTCTACAGGGGCACAATTGACAGCATCCTGACTGACTGCATCACTGCCTGGTATGGGAACTGTACCTCCCTCAATCGCAGGGTTCTGCAGAGAGTGGTGCGGACAGCCCAGCGCATCAGTAGATGTGAACTTCCCACTATTCAGGCCATTTACAGTGACAGGTGCATAAAAAGGGCCCATAGAAACCATAGAAACTACAGCACAGAAACAAGCCTTTTGGCCCTTCTTGGCTGTGCCGAACCATTTTCTGCCTAGTCCCACTGACCTGCACACGGACCATATCCCTCCATACACCTCCCATCCATGTATCTGTCCAATTTATTCTTAAATGTTAAAAAAGAACCCGCATTTACCACCTCGTCTGGCAGCTCATTCCATACTCCCACTACTCTGTGTGTGAAGAAGCCCCTCCTAATGTTCCCTTTAAACTTTCCCCCCCTCACCCTAAACCCATGTCCTCTGGTTTTTTTCTCCCCTTGCCTCAGTGGAAAAATCCCGCTTGCATTCACTCTATCTATACCCATCATAATTTTATATACCTCATTCTTCTACGGTCCAGGGAATAAAGTCCCAACCTATTCAACCTTTCTCTGTAACTGAGTTTCTCAAGTCCCGGCAACATCCTTGTAAACCTTCTCCACACTCTTTCAACTTTATTTATATCCTTTCTGTAATTTGGTGACCAAAACTGAACACAATACTCCAGATTCGGCCTCACCAATGCCTTATACAACCTCATCATAACATTCCAGCTCTTATACTCAATAGGTCCGAAGGATCATTGAAGACCCAAGCAATCCCAACCACAAATTGTTCCAGCGGCTACCATCTGGGAAATTGTACTGCAGCATAAAAGCCAGGACCAACGGGCTCCAGACAGCTACCTCCACCAGGTCATAAGACTGATTAATTCACGCTGACACAGCTGTCTTTCTAAGCTATATTGACTGTTCTGTAATATATCTTACTGTACACACTATTACAAATTACTATAAATTGCACATTGCACATTTAGGCGGAGATGTAACATAAAGAGTTTTAGTTCTCATGTACAAACCTCATTTTCAGAAAAGTTGGGATATTTTCCAAAATCCAATAAAAACAAAATTCTGTGATATGTTAATTCACCTGAACCTTTATTTAATTGACAAAAGTACAAAGAAAAGATTTTCAATAGTTTTACTGACCAACTTAATTGTATTTTGTAAACATACACAAATTTAGAATTTGATGGCTGCAACACACTCAACAAAAGTTGGGACAGAGTTAAAATAAGATTGAAAAGTGCACAGAATATTCAAGTATCAGTTCAAAAGGAACATTTCTCAATGCAAGATTGCAGAGAATTTAGGTCTTTCAACATCTACTGTACATAATATTGTGAAAAGATTCAGAGAATTCAGAGACATCTCAGTACGTAAAGGGCATGGTCGGAAACCACTGTTGAATGCGCGTGATCTTCAAGTCCTCAGGTGGCACTGCCTAAGAAACCATCATACTACTGTGACAATTATAGCCACCTGGGCTCAGGAGTACTCTGGAAAACCATTGTCACTCACAGTCCGTCGCTGCATCCAGAAATGCAACTTGAAACTGTATTACGCATCAACTGTATCAACTCTATGCAGAAACGCCGGTGAGTTCTCTGGGCCCAAGCTCATCTCAGATGGACCGAAAGACTGTGGAACCGTGTGCTGTGGTCAGATGAGTCCACATTTCAGCTAGTTTTCGGAAAAAACAGGCGTCGAGTTCTCTGTGCCAAAGATGAAAACGACCATCCAGATTGTTATCAGTGAAAGGTGCAAAAGCCAGCATCAGTGCCCACGGTATGGGTGAGTTGCATGTACGTGAAGGTACCATTGACTCTGAGGCATATATTAGGATTTTAGAGAGACATATGTTGCCGTCAAGGCGACGTCTCTTCCTGGGACGTCCATGCTTATTTCAGCAGGACAATGCCAGACCACATTCTGCACAGGCTACAACAGCATAGCTTTGTAGACACAGAGTGCGTGTGCTTGACTGGCCTGCTGCCAGTCCAGATCCATCTCCTGTTGAAAATGTATGGCACATCATGAATCAGACAACGGAGACCACGGACTGTTGAAAAGCTGAAGTCTTATATCAAGCAAGAATGGACAAAATTTCCAATTGCAAATTTACCACAATTTGTATCCTCAGTTCCAAAACGATTAAAAAGTGTTACTAAAAGGAAAGGTGATGTAACACAATGGTAAACATGCCTCTGTCCCAACTTTTGTTGAGTGTGTTGTAGCCAACAAATTCTAAATTTGTGTATGTTTACAAAATACAATTAAGTTGGTCAGTAAAACTATCGAAAATCTTTTCTTTGTACTTTTGTCAGTTAAATAAAGGTTCACGTGAATTAACATATCACAGATTTTTGTTTTTATTGCATTTTGGAAAATATCCCATCTTTTCTGGAAATGGGGTTTGTATGTGAAGGATGTAAGAAATAAAGTCAATTCAATTCTCCCCTCTCCTATCGGGTAGAAGATACAAAACCACGTATCACCAGGCTCGAGGACAGCTTCTAACCCACTGTTATCAGAATAATGGTTCTCAGTATGATAGTAAAGGCATCCGTTAGTCTTGCAAGACCATGGACCTGCGCCTGGAAAGTCTTCACTCTCCAGGGTGCAGGCCTGGGTAAGGTTGTATGGAAGACCAGCAGTTGCCCATGCTGCAAGTCTCCCCTCTCCACGACACCAATGTTGTCCAAGGGAAGGGCATTAGGACCCATACAGCTTGGCACCAGTGTTGTCGCAGAGCAATGTGTGATTAAGTGCCTTGCTCAAGGACACAACACGTTCCCTCGGCTGAGGCTCGAACTCACGACCTTCAGGTCACTAGTCCAATGCCTTAACCACTTGGCCACGTGCCCACCAGTATGATAAGGTGAGCTGTTAACCTCATAACCTACCCCATTGTGACCTTGCACCTCATTGTTTACATGTGCTGTAGCTGTTACACTATTCAGCGTTATTGTTTTGTCTCAGTGCACTGGTGTAATTGAACAATCTGCATGGTTGGCATACAAAACAGCTTACCACTGCACCTCAGTATACGTGACAATAATAAATCCATTTAGTGACAGGGTGGGTGCTGAGACGGTCCCACTCGTTGGTCAACTTCAAATGAGGGGATACAATAACAAGATGAAAGAACACTCATTTAAAACTGAGGTATGTTGAAACTGCTTCTCAGAGGGTGATAATCTGTGGAACTCTCCTCCCAAAGGGCTGCTGAGACTACAACTAGAAATAATTATTTTTGAAAGATTGGAAAACTTGGGGTACAGGGAATAGTATATTTCCGGTAAGATGGCAGTGGCCTCTCAGGGGCCAACCACAGGTGTTTTTTGTCTTCTTTACAATCGCAAGGCAATGTTGGACTTCAAGAAATTTGGACACTGTTAAGTCTACCCAATCAGCAAGCTGCTCGTTGGCGGTGGAGCTGGACTTGGTGCAGACCACGTCACTGCTTACTACAGGAAGGCATCAGAGTTGGTACGTGAAGGCGGCATGCGGTGTAACGGTGGGTGATTAGTCTTGGACTTGTGTCACTCATAATACAAGATGTCACAAGCCCATTTCCTGTGTTTGTAGGCATGTCAGATGGCAGGGGAACGGTATGGCCTTGGTTGTAACGAGAACTAGCCTTCAAGCTGCAGATGGGGTGTCCATGCTCAAGGGGGGCTGGCACCTAGCATTGGTGCTGCCCTCCAGTGTTTGATCAGTGGAATGACAAGCTAAGTTGCATGCCTGTGTTCATGTGCGGACTGGCAGGAACTGCACCATCAATTTGCGGGACATGTCATTCAGGGACTTGCACTATAAATATTCTTTGTCTGACTATGTTTACTTGCTATCTTGAATGTGCTGTGTATGTTTCACACCTTGGCTGTAGCGGAACACTTTTGTTTGGCTGTATTCACGTACGGCTGAATGATAATTAAACTTGAACTATCATAGAGACATGGGGAAAACTAGTACTGTGATTAACAGTCAAGAGACAATCTGCAGATGCTGGAAACCCAAAACCCACAACCCACACACAAAATGCTGGAGGAACTCAGCAGGCCAGGCAGCATCTATGGAAAAAGTACAGTCGACGTTTCCGGGCAAAACCCTTCGGCAGGACCGGAGTAAAAAAGCTGAGGAGTAGATTTGAAAGGTGGGGGGAGGGGAGAGAGAAACACCCGGCAATAGGTGAAACCTGGAGGGGGAGGAATGAAGCAAAGAGCTGGGAAGTTGATTGTGAAAAAGGCAGAAAGACCGGGGGGGGGGGGAAGGAGGAGCACCAGAGGGAGGCGCTGGGCGGGCAGGGAGATAACATGAGAGAGAGCAACGGGGGGGGTGGTTTGAGGCATTACCGGAAGTTTGAGAAATCGATGCTCATGCCATCAGGTTGCCAAGAAACAGAATACAAGGTGTTGTTCCTCCAACCTAAGTGTGGCCTTATCATGACAGTGGAGGAGGCCATGGATGGACCTATCGGAATGGAAATGGGAAGTGCAATTAAACCACCCCACCCCCAGAACTTTTCATGTTTTATTGTTTTACAACATTGAATCACAGTGGATTTAATTTGGGTTTTCTGACGTTGATCAATAGAAAAGGGCTCTTTCATGTCAAAGTGAAAACAGATCTCAACAAAGTGATCTAAATTAATTACAAATATAAAACCCAAAATAATTGATTGCGTAAGTATTCGCCTCTTTCAACTCAGTATTTAGTAGATGCACCTTTGGCAGCAATTACAGCCTTGAGTCTGTGTGGATAATTCTCTACCAGCTTTTCACATCTGGACACTGCAATTTTTCCCCATTCTTCTTTACAATACTGCTCAAGCTCTGTTAGTTTGCATGAGGATTGTGAGTGAACAGCCCTTTTTAAGTCCGGCCATAAATTCTCAATTGGATTGAGGTCTGGACTCTGACTTGGCCACTCCAAGACATTAACTTTGTTGTTTTTAAGCCATTTCTGTGTAGCTTTGGCTTTATGCTTGGGGTCATTGTCTTGCTGGAAAACAAATCTTCTTCCAAGTCACAGTTCTTGTGCAGACTGCATCAGGATTTCCCTGGATTTTGCTGCATTCATTTTACCCTCTACCTTCACAAGCCTTCCAGGGTCTTCTGCAGTGAAGCATCCCCACAGCATGATGCAGTCATCACAACGCTTCACGATAGGGATGGTGTGGTTTTGATGACGTCTGGTGTTCGGCTTATGCCAAACATAGCACTTAATCTAATGGCAAAAAAGCTCAATTTTGGTTTCATCAGACCAAAGAAACTTCTTCCAGAGGACTCCAGTCTCCCACATGCCTTCTGGCAAACTCTAGCCAAGATTTCATATATAGTTTTTCAACAGTGGCTTTCTCTTTGCCACTCTCCCATAAGGCTGCGACTGGTGAAGCACCCGGGCAACAGCTGTTGTCTGCACAGTCTCTTCCATCTCAGCCACTGAAGTTTGTAACTTCTCCAGAGTTGTCATAGGTCTCCTGGTGGCCTCCCTCACTCGTCCCCTTCTTGCACGGTCACTCAGTCTTTGAGGATGGGCTGCTCTAGGCAGATTTACAGCTATGCCACATTCTTTCCGTTTCTTGATGATTGACTTCACTGTACTCCAAGGGATATTCAGGGACTTAGAAATTTTCTTGTATCCATCTCCTGACATGCTTTACAATAACCTTTTCATGGAGTTGTTTGTCTTCATGGTGTTGCTTTTGCCAGGACACTGACTCACCAGAAGTTGGGCCTTCCAGATTCAGGTGTATTTTTACTACAATCAATTGAAACACCTTGACTGCACACAGGTGATCTCCATTTAACTAATTATGTGACTTCTGAAACCAGTTGGCTGCACCAGTGATGATTTGGTGTGTCATATTAAAGGGGGGGGGGTGAATACTTATGCAATCAGTTTTTTTTGTTTTATATTTGTAATTAGATCACTTTGTAGAAATCTGCTTTCACTTTTGACACGGAAGCTTCTTGTTGATCAGTGTCAAAAAAACAAGTTAAATCCACTGTGATTCAATATTGTAAAACAATAAAACATGAAAACTTCCAAGGGAGGCGATTACTTTTTATAAGCACTGTATATGTGTGCCTGCTGCACACAGAAGGGCGGGAAGGCTCGAGGGCCAAATTGACAACACTAACCATTTTCTTATTTGCTGAGAAAATGGCTTCTCTTTGCCTTTGAAATCACCTCTTGTTCCTAATCTCAACAGCAATCCATCAGGCTGCTGTTTATTGAATGCCTGGCATCGTCCCCTCAGTACTAATCAACAAGCTTCGACCCTATGAACAACACTTCTTCCTCCCCTCCCCATCTTTTTATTCAGTCCTGAAGAAGGGACTTGGCTCAAAAAGCCAACAGTTTATTCCTTTACATAGATGCTGCCTGGCCTGCTGAGTTTCTCCAGAATTTTCTGTGTGTTGCTTAGATTTCCAGCATCTGCAGATTTTTTTGTTTAAACTTCCTTTCTTCTGCTTCCCTCCCTTCTTGAAGAGTGAAGTGACATTTACAATTTTCCAGTCCTCCAGAACCATTCCAGAATCTATTGATTCCTGAAAAATCATTACCAACTCCTCCAGAATCTTTTCAACTACATCTTTCTGGTTACTATTTGGAGGGCAATATAGAGTCTTTTTACCTTGCATGTTGTTAACTCTACCCACAAGGATTAGAACACAGAAACAGAGAAAACCTACAGCACAAGGAGTCTCTTAAAAGACCCTATTACATCCGCCTCCACCACCGTCACCAGCAGCCCATTCCACGCACTCACCACTCTCTGCGTAAAAAACTTACCCGATATCTCCTCTATATCTACTTCCAAGCACCTTAAAACTTTGCCCTCTCGTGCTAGCCATTTCAGCCCTGGGGAAAAGCCTCTGACTAGCCACACGATCAATGCTTCTCATTATTTTATACCCCTCCATCAGGTCACCTCTCATCCTCCAACGCTCCAAGGAGAAAAGGCCAAGTTCCCTCAACCTATTCTCATAAGGCATGCTCCCCAATCCAGGCAACATCCTTGTAAATCTCCTCTGCACCCTTTCTGTGGTTTCCACATCCTTCCTGTGGTGAGGCACTAGAACTGAGCACAGTACTCCAAGTGGGGTCTGACCAGGGTTCTATATAGCTGCAACATTACCTCTCGGCTCTTAAACTCAATCCCACGGTTGATGAAGGCCAATACACCGTATGCCTTCTTATCCACAGAATCAACCTGCGCAGCAGCTTTGAGTGTCCTATGGACTTGGACCCCAAGATCCCACTGATCCTCCACACTGCCAAGAGTCTGACCATTAAAACTATATTCTACTATCATATTGGACCTACCAAAATGAACCACCTCACACTCATCTGGGTTGAACATCTGCCATTCTATTTGGTGGGGGAGTTTAAGATCAGAGGACACAACCTTAAAATAGAGAGACATCAATTTAGAATGGAGATGAGGAGGAATTTCTTTAGCCAGAGGGTGGTGAATCTGCAGAACTACAGCTGCAGAGGTAAAGCATTGGGTACATTTAAGGCTGGGGTTGATAGATTCATGATTCGTTAGGGTGTTGAGGGATACAGGGAAAAAGCAGGAGATTGGGGCTGAGAGGGAAAATGGATCAGCCATGATGAAATGGCAGAGCAGACTCGATGGGCTGAATGGAACCATTCTATATCCTATCTTCTGATCCTTATCACTTCTTTCTAAGGATTTTGGTTTCATTTTATTTAAACCTTTAAAGCCTCCCCCACCCTATCCGCTCACCTACTAATCCTTTCCATGCAATATGTATCCTTAGATTTTAAGTTTCCTGTTGTGCTCAGCACTGAATCTTACAGCACAGTACAGGCCCCTTGGCCCATGATGTGGTGGTGGTGATCGTTTAAACCTACTTCAAGTTCAATCTAACCCTTCCCTCCTAAATAGCCCTCTATTTTTCAATCATCCATAACTATGTGATGCCCACAACCTGCCAATCTCTAACTGCGCTACAAGATCACCTACTTTATTCTATCTACTGCGTGCATTCAAATATAACATCTTCAGTCCAGTATTCAACACCTTCCTGTCAATTTTATCTGTATGGCCTTAAGTTAAATTCTTGTCGCTTTCTGACCTTTTTGTCTTAGTATATATTCTAGACACTCCCGTAACCTCTCCTGCACTCTCCCTTGTACTTTACGTATACTTTTGCAAGTTGCCGAACCCAGGGGAAGTGGAGAGGAAGAGCGAGGCCATCCGGGAGAAAGTGAGTGTGAGCTGAGAGACACGGGGAGGACGGAGAGCACCGGATGTAGCGGGTCGGGATCCCCTCTCCACACACCCCACGCCTCCCCGCTCTTATCCCGGATACTCCTCCACCCAGACCCCTTACCCGTAGAAGTTTTCGGAGCCGCCGATCGCCACCAGGCAGTAGGCATTGGTCAACTTGGCGAAGCAGCCGATCTCGTTGTTGTTTTCAAAGGAAGCGCGGACGGCCATAGTCAAGGCAGCGGGACCCGAGGGCTGAGAGCTGACGCTGAGAATCGGAGCCGGGGCCTGGGCCTGATGCGGGGTCGGGGTCGGGGTCGGGGTCCGGGGCCGCTGCCGCTGCACCGCCTCGCTCTCTCAGTACCGAGGAAACGTGCTCCTTGGCAACGCCGCTTCCGCCCCTGACGTCACCTCCGGTTTGAGCCCCGACTGCAGCCGGAATAGAGCGCTTTCACTTCCTCCATCTGATCACCGGAAGTGGATACCCATTCTGGAGATTAAGTCACCTCTCCTGCCTCTTGTACATTTCCCAGCTGTTGAACCCGAGGGGAGAGGACAGGAAGAGCGAGGCCAGCGGAGAGAAGGTGAGAAACACCGAGGGACCCGCTTGCCTGGAACGGACCGTCCGGTAAACTGGGCAGCACATAATTCTCCCAAATTTGCGCCATCTCCGTCGGGATCCCGCTACCAGGCACAGCTTTCCTCCGCCCCCCACTTTCTGCTTTCCGCAGGGATCGTTCCCTACGCGACTCCCTTGTTCATCCGTCTCTTCCTACTGATCTCCCTCCTGGCACATTCTTGCAAGCGGAATAAGTGCTACACCTGCCCCTACACCACCTCTCTCACCACCATTCAGAGCCCCAAACAGTCCTCCCAGGTGAGGCTACACTTCACCGTGCGTCTGTTGCGGTTATTTACTGTGTCCGGTGCTCCCGGTGTGGCCCCATGTATATCGGTTGACGCACTATCAATTACTCCAAAAGACTGGAAGTAGAGTAAATACTGAAAGGCTTTTATTAACAGTAAAATAGATCCACGACCACGCTGTATGTCTATCCTGGACTGTGGGAGGAGCAGTGGCACAATCGCCTTTATTCAGGGATCTGTGGGAGGAGCCACAGGAGCAGTCAGCAGAGGGGCGTGTCCAGGCATGTCCAGACAGGTACCCCAATTATGACATATATACATGGTTTACCGCATTCACCCCTCCTTTTAAAAAGAAAGAGGGTCCCGTGGGGTGAAGTGACTGACAATATTTAATAAATAAAAATAAAGGCATCCGTTAGTCTTGCGAGACCATGGATCTGCGCCTGGAAAGTCTTCACTCTCCAGGGCACAGGCCTGGGCAAGGTTGTATGGAAGACCAGCAGTTGCCCATGCTGCAAGTCTCCCCTCTCCATGACACCAATGTTGTCCAAGGGAAGGGCATTAGGACCCATACAGCTTGGCACCAGTGTCATCGCAGAGCAATGTATGATTATGTGCCTTGCTCAAGGACACAACACGTTCGCTCGGCTGGGGTTCAAACTCACAACCTTCAGGTAGCTAGTCCAATGCCGTAACCATTTGGTCACGTGCCCACACAATATTTAAAAGCAAGTATTTTTACAGGTCAAGTCTATCAGGCGGTCGAGTCCGTCGCTGTGATCTATGTAGCACTGGCGGTGATTGCATCAGCGATGGCGGTTGTGCTGACTCCGGCCTGACTTGAGGTGCCAGCAATTTAGGCGTTGTTAATCCTTTGTGCGTGTGCATCGCGCCCGGTATGGGAGAGTTGTGTGGTGTCTGTGTAGGGTTTGGAGTGGGCAGTGTCTCGTGGATACATACATCGGTGGATACGGGGTCAATAGTCACCACGGAGTGTTCAGGGTAGGGGCCCGGTTCTCCTGCGGGCACCAGGTCGCAGATGGAGACCGTGTTCTCCCGTCCATCAGGTAAAACCACGTAGGCATACTGAGGGTTCGCATGAAGTAAGTGAACCCTCTCGACCATCGGGGAGTATTTATTGCTCCTCGCATGTTTCCGGAGCAGCACTGGCCCGGGGATGTCAGCCAAGTTGGTAGGGTGGTTCCAGTGGTCGACTTTCTGGGAAAAGAAAAGAACCGCTCATGAGGGGTGGCATTGGTGGCTGTGCATAACCGGGAGCGGATGGAGTGGAGTGCCTCGGGAAGGACCTCCTGCCAGCGGGAGACCGGCAGTCCCTTTGACCTGTGGGCTAAGATCATTCTCCTGCTTCACCTGTCCATTCCCCCGGGGATTATAGCTTGTGGTCCTACTTTTACAGTTGCAATTCCCCTACTCAGCAGATATTGGCACAGCGCGTCACTCATAAACGAGGACCCTCTGTCACTGTGGATATAGCATGGGTATCCGAACAGAGTGAAGAACTTGTGCAGGGCTTTTATGACTGACGTGGTAGTGGTGCCGGGGCAGGGGATGGCGAAGGGGAACCGCCGATTACATTAAGAAAGTACACATTGCGGTCGGTGGAGTGAAGGGGGGCCCTTAAAGTCAACACTCAGTCGCTCAAAAGGGCGGGTGGCCTTGATGAGTTGTGCCTTTTCAGGTCGGTAGAAGTGCGGTCTGCACGCTGTGCAGACTTGGCAGTCCCTGGCCATCGTCCTGATCTCCTCAAGGGAGTAAGGCAGGTTCTGGGCTTTCACGAAGTGGAAAAGCCGGGTGACCCCCGGGTGGCAAAGATCTACATGTAGGGCGTATAGCCGGTCGATCTGCGCGCTGGCGCACGTTCCCGGGATAGGACATCGGAGGGCTCGTTGAGCTTCCCAGGCCTGTACATGATGTAATAATTGTAGGTGGAGAGTTCGATTCTCCACTCAGAATTTTATCATTTTTGATTTTGCCCTGCTGTTGGTTATTAAACATGAATGCGACTGAGCGCTGGTCAATCAGCAGGGTGAACTTTTTGCCGGCGAAATAGTACCTCCAGTGCCTAATAGCTTCCCCTATAGCCTGGGCCTCTTTCTTCACTGCAGAGTGCCGAATTTCAGGGCCTTGAAGAGTACGAGAGAAGAACGCCACTGGTCTTCCTGCCTGGTTGAGGGTAGCAGCCAGCGCAAAGTCGGAGGCGTCACTCTCTACTTGGAAGGGAATGGCCTCATCCACCGCATGCATTGCTGCTTTGGCAGTCCCCTTTCATGCATCTGAAGGCCGCGCGGGCCTCGGCTGAGAGGGGGAATGTGGTGGACTTGACCAGGGGGCGGGCCTTGTCTGCGTAGTTAGGGACCCATTGGGTGTAATATGAAAAGAAGCCCAGGCAACTTTTGAGGGCTCTGAGGGTGTTGGGAAGAGGGAGTTCCAACAGAGGGCGCATACGGTCAGGGTCAGGGCCAATGACTCTATTCTCCACGACACCCAAGGATAGCAAGTTGGGTGGTCCCAAATACACACTTGTCCTTGTTATAGGTGAGGTTGAAAGCTTTGGCCGCTTGGAGAAATTTTTGGAGGTTGTTGCCATGATCCTGCCGGTCGTGACTGCAGGTGGTGGTGTTATCCAGATATGGGAACATGGCCTTCAGTTGGCACTGGTCCACCATCTGGTCCATTTCCCTCTGGAAGACAGATACACCATTCGTGACACCAAACAGGATGCGCAGGAAGTAATAAAGCCTGCTGTCCGCCTCGAAGGCAGTGTAAGGGCAGTCCTCCCGGCAGATGGGGAGCTGATGGTAAGTGGATTTTAGGTCTATGGTCGGGTACACCTTGTACCGTGCTATCTGATTAACCATATCCGCGATGCGGGGTAGAGGGTACACGTCGAGCTGCGTGAACCTATTGATGGTCTGGCTATAGTCCACGACCATCCTATTTTTCTCCCCGTTCTGAACAACAACCCCCTGGGCCCTCCAAGGACTTGTGCTTACCTCAATGACCCCCTCCCTGAGCAGCCGCTGCACCTCCGACTTAATGAAAGCTCTGTCCCCCGCGCTGTACCTCCTGCTTTTAGTTGCCACAGGTTTACAGTCGGGGGTCAGGTTGGCGAACAGCGGTGGGGGAGGGATCTTGAGGGTGGAGACGCCGCAAGTGGTGTCTGTAGTGCAGCTGTTGGCATGATGTTGGGTGGGATGTGCGGGTCGGTGTGTGTGCGTGGTCAGTAGCGGGGTATGTGACATATCTCTACAAAACTGGGGATTTATGACAGTAATTGGTGGGAGGGGCCCATCATACTCCATTGTCACGCTTTTCAGGTGGCTCTGGAAGTCGAGCCCCAATAGCACAGGGGCTCACAGTTGAGGCATGACCAGTAACGTAAAGTCTCGATATTCTGTGCCCTGCACCACTAGTGTCGCTACACAACCCCCCTGGATGTCTGTTGTATGTGACCCGGAAGCCATGGCGACCCTCTGACTTACCGGCCGTATCATGAGTCCGCAATGCTGCACCGTGTCTGGGTGGATAAAACGCTCCGTGCTGCACATGTCAAACAGGCAGCTTGTCCTGCACCCCTCCACCAGGATGTCCATCATTGACCTTGCGAGCTGGTGGGGAGCGCTTTGGTCGAGGGTCACGGAAGCCAGGGTTGGGTCGCTGTCTTGGTGGTGGGGTGCTCCGTGAGCACCCGTTGGTCGTAGGCGGTGGGAGGTGGCGCCGACTAAGATGGCCGCCCCCATGTCTTGCACGTGGTGGCGGCGTGCAGGCAAGATGGCGACCCCCATGCCTCACTCGTGGTTTGGACTTACAGGCCTTGGCGAAGTGGCCCTTCTTTCCGCAGTTGGAGCAGGTAGCTTCTCGGGCCGGGCAACGTTTCCGGGGGTGCTTCTCGAGTCCGCAGAAGTATCACTTCGCGGACTTGCGACTGGCAGCAGCTGTGTTGATTCGCCGGCGGGTTGCGGGGTCTGCGGCGTCCATGAGGCCGTCGGGAGATTGCGTGCCTGGAGAGCGTCAGAGTTGTGCAGAGCGGCCTCCAGCGTGTCAGCCAACTCAATTGCCGAACTTAAGGTAAGGTAAGATCCCTCTCGTCCTCACATCTTTATCCCTCCCCCTCCCTCCCATCCCCCCCCCATCTCTAAATCTACTCCTCAGCTTTTATTCCTTTGCTCCTGCAGATGGGTTTCGACCTGAAACGTCGACTGTACTTTTTTTTCACAGATGCTGCCTGGTCAGCTGAGTTCCTCCAGCATTTTGCGTGTGTTGCTTGGATTTCCCCTCTGCAGGTTTGTGTTGGGGAAACTGGGATTTGTTCATCTGACCACGACCGACAGTTGATGACTGGACGGTCAAATGGCTCGGGCTGACAGGTAGTGGCGCCCCAGTTGTTCACTAGCAATAATTTGACCGAGGAGTCCAAACTTCATTTCTTTCTCAGGTATGCTGACGTTTCCAGCTTGTAGGGAGGAGGATTTAGTCGGCTCCATCTTGGGCACTAGCCTACAAAGTACCCAGATGAGGGCATTAAATGCAGCATCTTCAAGTTTGCGGATGACACGAAGCTGGGCGGCAGTGTTAGCTGTGAGGAGGATGCTAAGAGGATGCAGGGTGACTTGGATAGGTTAGGTGAATGGGCAAATTCATGGCAGATGCAATTTGATGTGGATAAATGTGAGGTTATCCACTTTGGTGGCAAAAATAGGAAAACAGATTATTATCTGAATGGTGGCCGATTAGGAAAAGGGGAGGTGCAATGAGACCTGGGTGTCATTATACACCAGTCATTGAAAGTGGGCATGCAGGTACAGCAGGCGGTGAAATAGGCAAATGGTATGCTGGCATTTATAGCAAGAGGATTCGATAACAGGAGCAGGGAGGTACTACTGCAGTTGTACAAGGCCTTGGTGAGACCACACCTGGAGTATTGTGTGCAATTTTGGTCCCCTAATCTGAGGAAAGACATCCTTGCCATAGAGGGAGTACAAAGAAGGTTCACCAGATTGATTCTTGGGATGGCAGGAATTGCATATGATGAAAGACTGGAACGACTAGGCTTATACTCGCTGGAATTTAGAAGATTGCGTTTACCGGCCGCAGGTATTGTCCTCTGAGGGCGCTCATCGTGCTGCCGTAGCTCGGCTGGTCTCTAATCATTGAGTAGACCCGTGGACTGACCCTGGAGTCTGCGCCTTGCGGTGGACTCGGTCACTTCAATTCCCTCCAGGTATGATTCGAAGCAGGGGATGAAGACAAATGAGGAAAAGTTTATGAAACATTTCATTGTACTGTACTTCATTATACTCTTCATTTAATAAATAAAATCAAAAGGATGTGATTTTTCCCCATTTTCATTCTAAATATTCACAGTACACATATTCCAAATAAACATTTAAGGAGCCGTGCAGTTTTCAGGCCATTTCAATATTTCCTGCCCAGAGCAATGATTGGTCCAAGCAGCTGTAAAAAAAAAAGAGAGAAGGTTGGTTGCAAACACTTCAGCTGCATTTCTGGGATCAGCATTCTGGCCACAAGTCATTTCTTGGAATCTCCTGTTCCCGTTTGCACCACCTTTGGTGATGAGATGAGGTGGGAATGTGGAGATTTATAAAATTAGGGAGGCACAGAGAAGGTGAATGGTGAAAGTCTTTTATCCAAGATCAGGAATGCAAAACTAGAGTGAATGGGGTTAAGGTGAGAAGGAAGGATTTAACGATGCCTGAGGGGCAACATTTTCATACAGAGCTTGATCAGCATAGGAAGTGGTTGAGGTCAATGTAACGACCCCATTCAGGACGTGTTTGGATCGGTGTATGCAGTGGGATATGGGCCAAATGCATGAAGTTGTGACAAGTTCAGTGACACCTTGGTCAGCATGAAGGGGCTGGGCTGAACAGCCTGAGGCAATGCTGTCAGACTCCAATCACAGGAACATTGCACTAGCTCACATCAAAAACTTGGTACAAATGAGTTGGACCAAAGGCTTGTGTCTGTGCTGTATGAATGTAGGTGTGATCAGTTATGGCAATACTGCACTCTGCCAGCATGCTGTCTCTTACCGCCGGCACAGAATCTTCAATCTAACATAACACATCAGCTGAGGCAGTGTCTGTGGAGGGAACTGATGTTCCAGGTCATGACAGGGTCTCAACCCGAGAAGCTGATTTCCCAGTTGCTGAGCTGCTCCACGCTGTGAGTTGCCCTTCAGTGGGCCAGGTCGGCAGTGAGGGATGTACTGATACAGGAGGCTACAGCTCCTTTGCTGATACTCCCCTCACAGCTGGGAGCTGGCCGCTGTGGAGTCTTCATGCTCAATTATGGAGAGATTTGTTGTGTTCCAGAGTGGTGGTGGCACAGTACGGGGGTGTCCTCGGTGTGAAGACTGGACGTCTCCTTCACGCGGGTGGCAAGGTGAACTCCCCTTCCAACGCTGACATCTGATAGATTGATGAGGACAAGATTAAATGAGTCGGTAGTGCGAGGAAATGAAATGAGGGTTTCTGCAGGAGATCAGTGTAGATTCAGGTGAGGGAAGAATGTGGCAGTGATAAATGGTCTCTCTGTTGCTTCACTGACTCCTGTGATTTTATTTCTTTACCAGCGATGGGTGGAGAGCAGAGCACCGATCACATAGAAACGA
This sequence comes from Mobula hypostoma, assembly GCF_963921235.1. NCBI lineage: Eukaryota > Metazoa > Chordata > Chondrichthyes > Myliobatiformes > Myliobatidae > Mobula > Mobula hypostoma. The sequence goes on along the minus strand of NC_086098.1, from coordinate 161,808,763 downwards.
CCCTGAGCAAGGAGACCGCAGGAAATGGAAAGGAAGCAGTGGGGTCATCCAGCCAGTCGGAGTCAGTGGAGGGAGCGACTGTTCCTCAAACTCACATCGGCACCAAAGCCGTGGATGACATGTGCTTCATGGTTGTTTGCACAAATTGGTACTGAGGCCAGGGGATCGAGGGGCTTGGGGTGTGTGGGGTGTAGGGCATTGTCACTGATACCCCTGGAAGAGGACTTGGGAGATGGTACCGATTACACTACAGCAGCATTCGCAGATATATGTGTTCTGATAATTTCTGTCATTAGTTTGTCCACCAGTAATAAATACTGTGTGATTTGAAAACATTGAAACCATTTGTTCCTGAATTAATTATTAACATTTAACTCGATTCCTTTTACAGAGGAAGGAGTGAACCAGAAAACCATTTCCCCACAGCCTGACACTGTACCCTGGCACATTTCAACACAGCCTGAACTGTACCCTGGCACATTTCAACACAGCCTGAACTGTACCCTGGCACATTTCCCCACAGCCTGACACTGTACCCTGGCACATTTCCACACAGCCTGACACTGTACCCTGGCACATTTCCACACAGCCTGACACTGTACCCTGGCACATTTCCACACAGCCTGACACTGTACCCTGGCACATTTCCCCACAGCCTGACACTCTACCCTGGCACATTTCCACACAGCCTGACTCTGTACCCTGGCACATTTCCACACAGCCTGACACTGTACCCTGGCACATTTCCCCACAGCCTGACACTGTACCCTGGCACATTTCCACACAGTCTGACACTGTACACTGGCACATTTCCACACAGCCTGACACTGTACCCTGGCACATTTCCCCACAGCCTGACACTGTACCCTGGCACATTTCCACACAGCCTGACACTGTACCCTGGCACATTTCCACACAGCCTGACACTGTACCCTGGCACATTTCCCCACAGCCTGACACAGTACCCTGGCACATTTCCACACAGCCTGACACTGTACCCTGGCACACTTCCCCACAGCCTGACACTCTACCCTGGCACATTTCCACACAGCCTGACTCTACCCTAGCACATTTCCACACAGCCTGACACTCTACACTGCCACATTTCCAAACAGCCTGACACTAACCTGGTACATTTCCCCAGAGCCTGACTCTGTACCCTGGCACATTTACACACAGCCTGACACTGTACTCTGAATCATTTCCCCACAACCTGACACAGTACCCTGGCACATTTCCAGACAGTCTGACAATGTGCACTGGCACATTTCCACACAGCCTGACACTGTACCCTAGAACATTTCCCCACAACCTGACACTGTACCCTGGCACATTTACACACAGCCTGACACTATATACTGGCACATTTACCCACAGGCTGACACTGTACCCTGGCACATTTCCCCACAGCCTGACACTACCCTGCCACATTTCCAAACAGCCTGACACTAACCTGGTACATTTCCCCAGAGCCTGACTCTGTACCCTGGCACATTTGCACACAGCCTGACACTGTACCTTGGCACATTTCCCCACAGCCTGACACTACCCTGGCACATTTCCACACAGCCCTACGCTGTACCCTAGCACTTTTCCACACCGTATGTCACTGTACCCTGGCACATTTCCACTCAGTGTGACAATGTATCCTGGGACATTTATCCAGAGTCTGACACTCTACCCTGGCACATTTCCACACAGCCTGACACTACCCTGGCACATTTCCCCACAGCCTGACACTGTACCCTGGCACATTTCCCCACAGCCTGACACTACCCTGGCACATTTCCACACAGCCTGACACTACCCTGGCACATTTCCCCACAGCCTGACACTGTACCCTGGCACATTTCCACACAGCCTGACACTGTACCCTGGCACATTTCCCCACAGCCTGACACTGTACCCTGGCACATTTCCACACAGCCTGACACTGTACCCTGGCACATTTCCCCACAGCCTGACACTGTACCCTGGCACATTTCCACACAGCCTGACACTGTACCCTGGCACATTTCCCCACAGCCTGACTCTGTACCCTGGCACATTTCCACACAGCCTGACACTGTACCCTGGCACATTTCCCACAGCCTGACACTGTACCCTGGCACACTTCCCCAGAGCCTAACACTACCCTGGTACATTTCCATACAGCCTGAACCTGTACCCTGGCACATATCCACACATTTTGACAATATCCTGGCACCTTTCCACACAGCCTGACACTGCACCCTGGTACATTTCCCCACAGACTCATACTACCCTGGCACATATCCACACAGCCCTACACTGTACCCTGGCACATATCCACACAGCCCTACACTGTACCCTGGCACATTTCCACACAGCCTGAACCTGTACACTGGCACATATCCACACTGTTTGACACTGCACCCTGGCACACTTCCCCACAGCCTGACACTACCCTGGCACATTTCCACACAGCCTGACACTACCCTGGCACATTTCCACACAGCCTGACTCTACCATGGCACATTTCCCGACGGCCTGACACTGTACACTGGCACATTTTCCAACAGCCTGATCCTACCCTGGCACATTTCCACACACCTTGACACTGTACCCTGGCACATTTTCCCACAGCCTGACACTACCCTGGCACATTTCCAAACAGCCTGACACTAACCTGGTACATTTCCCCACAGCCTGACTCTGTACCCTGGCACATTTCCACACAGCCTGACACTGTACCCTGGCACATTTCCCCACAGCCTGACACTGTACCCTGGCACATTTCCACACAGCCTGACACTATATACTGGCACATTTACCCACAGCCTGACACTGTACCCTGGCACATTTCCACACAGCCTGACGCTACCCTGGCACATTTCCCCACAGCCTGACTCTACCCTGGCACATTTACCCACAGCCTGACACTGTACCCTGGCACATTTCCACACAGCCTGACACTGTACCCTGGCACATTTCCACACAGCCTGACACTGTACCCTGGCACATTTCCACACAGCCTGAACCTGTACACTGGCACATATCCACACTGTTTGACACTACCCTGGCACATTTCCATACAGCCTGAACCTGTACACTGGCACATATCCACACAGTTTGACACTACCCTGGCTTATTTCCCCACAGCCTGACACTACCCTGGCACATTTCCACACAGCCCTATACTGTACCCTGGCACATTTCCACACAGTATGACACTGTACCCTGGCACATTTCCCCACAGCCTGACACTGTACCCTGGCACATTTCCCCACAGCCTGACACTGTACCCTGGCACATTTCCACACAGCCTGACACTGCACCCTGGCACATTTCCACACAGCCTGACTCTACCCTGGCACATTTCCACACAGCCTGACACTGTACCCTGGCACATTTCCACACAGCCTGACACTGTACCCTGGCACATTTCCCCACAGCCTGACACTCTACCCTGGCACATTTCCACACAGCCTGACTCTACCCTGGCACATTTCCACACAGCCTGACTCTACCCCAGCACATTTCCACACAGCCTGACACTGTACCCTGGCACATTTCCACACAGCCTGACACTGTACCCTGGCACATTTCCCCACAGCCTGACACTGTACCCTGGCACATTTCCCAACAGCCTGATCCTACCCTGTCACATTTCCACCCAGCCTGACACTGTACACTGGCACATTTCCACACAGCCTGACACTGTACCCTGGCACATTTCCACACAGCCTGACACTGTACCCTGAAACATTTCCCCACAGCCTGACACTGCACCCTGGCACATCTCCACCCAACCTGACAATGTACACTGGCACATTTCCACACAGCCTGACACTGTACCCTGGCACATTTCCCCACAGCCTGACACTGTACCCTGGCACATTTCCCCACAGCCTGACACTGTACCCTGGCACATTTACACACAGCCTGACACTATATACTGGCACATTTACCCACAGCCTGACACTGTACCCTGCCACATTTCCAAACAGCCTGACACTAACCTGGTACATTTCCCCAGAGCCTGACTCTGTACCCTGGCACATTTGCACACAGCCTGACACTGTACCCTAGCACATTTCCACACAGCCTGACACTGTACCCTGGCACATTTCCCCACAGCCTGACACTCTACCCTGGCACATTTCCACACAGCCTGACTCTACCCTAGCACATTTCCACACAGCCTGACACTGTACCCTGGCACATTTCCAGACAGTCTGACACTGTACACTGGTACATTTCCACACAGCCTGACACTGTACCCTGGCACATTTCCCCACAGCCTGACACTGTACCCTGGCACATTTCCACACAGCCTGACACTATATACTGGCACATTTACCCACAGCCTGACACTGTACCCTGCCACATATCCACACAGTTTGACACTACCCTGGCTCATTTCCACAGAGCCTGACACTACCCTGGCACATTTCCACACAGCCCTACGCTGTACCCTGGCACATTTCCACACAGTATGACACTGTACCCTGGCACATTTCCCCAGAGACTGACACTACCGTGGCACATTTCCATACAGCCTGACACTGCACACTGTCACATTTCCACACAGCATGACACTCAACCCTGGCATAGTTCCATACAGCCTGACACTGTACCCTGGCACATTTCTACACAGCCTGACGCTAACATGGCACATTTCCCCACAGACTGACTCTACCCTGGCACATTTACCCACCGCCTGACATTGTACCCTGGCACATTTCCACACAGCCTGACACTGTACCCTGGCACATTTCCCACAGCCTGACACTGTACCCTGGCACACTTCCCCAGAGCCTAACACTACCCTGGTACATTTCCATACAGCCTGAACCTGTACACTGGCACATATCCACACTGTTTGACACTACCCTGGCACATTTGTCCATAGCCTATCTCTACCCTGGCACATTTCCACATAGCCTGATACTCTACCCTGGGACATTTCCCCACAGCCTGACACTACCCTGGCACATTTCCTCACATCCCTACGCTGTACCCTGGCACATTTCCACACAGTATGACACTGTACCCTGGCACATTTCCACACAGTATGACAATGTATCCTGGCACATTTCTCCAGAGCCTGACACTACCCTGGCACATTTCCATACAGCCTGGCACTGCACACTGGCACATTTCCCCACAGCCTGACATTGTATCCTGGCACATTACCACCCAGTCTGACAATGTACACTGGCACATTTCCACACCGCCTCAGACTGCGCAATGGCACATTTCCGCACAGCCTGACTCTACCCTGGAACAATTCCACACAGCCTAACACTGTACACTGGCACATTTCCTCATAGCCTGACACTGTACCCTGGCACATTTCCCTACAGCCTGACACTCTACCCTGGCACATTTCCCCACAGACTGACTCTACCCTGGCACATTTACCCACCTCCTGACATTGTACCCTGGCACATTTCCACTCAGCATTACACTGTACCCGAGCACAATTCCCCACAGCCTGACTCTACGCTGGCACATTTCCAGACAGCCTGACACTGTATCCTGGCACATTTCCACACAGCCTGACACTGTACCCTGGCACACTTCCCCACAGCCTGACACTCTACCCTGGCACATTTCCACACAGCCTGACTCTACCCTAGCACATTTCCACACAGCCTGACTCTACCCTAGCACATTTCCACACAGCCTGACACTGTACCCTGGCACATTTCCACACAGCCTGACACTGTACCCTGGCACACTTCCCCACAGCCTGACTCTGTACACTGGCACATTTCCCAACAGCCTGATCCTACCCTGTCCCATTTCCACCCAGTCTGACACTGTACACCGGCACATTTCCACACAGCCTGACACTGTACCCTGTCACATTTCATCACAGCCTGACACTGTACCATGAATCATTTCCCCACAAGCTGACACTGTACCCTGGCACATTTACAGACAGTCTGACACTGTACCCTGGCACATTTCCACACAGCCTGACACTGTACCCTGGCACATTTCCCCACAGCCTGACACTGTACCCTGGCACATTTCCACACAGCCTGACACTGTACCCTGGCACATTTCCACACAGTATGACACTGTACCCTGGCACATTTCCCCACAGCCTGACACTCTACCCTGGCACATTTCCACACAGCCTGACTCTACCCTAGCACATTTCCACACAGCCTGACACTGTACACTGGCACATTTCCCAACAGGTTGATCCTACCCTGTCACATTTCCACCCAGTCTGACACTGTACACTGGCACATTTCCACACAGCCTGACACTGTACCCTGGCACATTTCCCCACAGCCTGACACTGTACCCTGGCACATTTCCACACAGCCTGACTCTACCCTGGCACATTTCCACACAGCCTGACACTATATACTGGCACATTTACCCACAGCCTGACACTGTACCCTGGCACATTTTCCCACAGCCTGACACTACCCTGCCACATTTCCAAACAGCCTGACACTAACCTGGTACATTTCCCCAGAGCCTGACTCTGTACCCTGGCACATTTGCACACAGCCTGACACTGTACCCTAGAACATTTCCCCACAACCTGACACTGTACCCTGGCACATTTACACACAGCCTGACACTATATACTGGGACATTTACCCACAGCCTGACACTGTACCCTGGCACATTTCCCCACAGCCTGACACTAACCTGGTACATTTCCCCACAGCCTGACATTGTATCCTGGCACATTACCACCCAGTCTGACAATGTACACTGGCACATTTCCACACCGCCTCAGACTGCGCAATGGCACATTTCCGCACAGCCTGACTCTACCCTGGAACAATTCCACACAGCCTAACACTGTACACTGGCACATTTCCACATAGGCTGACACTATACCCTGGCACATTTCCACACAGCCTGACGCTAACATGGCACATTTCCCCACAGCCTGACTCTACCCTACATTTACCCTCTGCCTGACATTGTACCCTGGCACATTTACCCACAGCCTGACACTGTACCCTGGCACATTTCCCCAGAGCCTAAAACTACCCTGGTACATTTCCATACAGCCTGAACCTGTACACTGGCACATATCCACACAGTTTGACACTACCCTGGCTCATTTCCATACAGCCTGAACCTGTACACTGGCACATATCCACACAGTTTGACACTACCCTGGCACATTTCCACAGAGCCTGACACTGTACCCAGGCACATTTCCACACAGCCCTATACTGTACCCTAGCACATTTCCCTACAGCCTGACACTGTACCCTGGCACATTTCCACACAGCCTGACTTTACCCTGGCACATTTCCCCACAGCCTGACACTACCTGGACACATTTCCACACAGCCTGACACTACCCTGGAACATTTCCATACAGCCTGACTCTACCATGGCACATTTCCCGACGGCCTGACACTGTACACTGGCACATTTTCCAACAGCCTGATCCTACCCTGGCACATTTCCACACACCTTGACACTGTACCCTGGCACATTTCCCCACAGCCTGACACTGTACGCTGGCACTCTTCCACACAACCTGATACTGTACCCTGGCACATTTCCACACAGCCTGACACTGTACCCTGGCACATTTCCACACAGCCTGACACTGTACCCTGGCACATTTCTACACACCCTGACTCTACCCTAGCACATTTCCACACAGCCTGACTCTACCCTAGCACATTTCCACACAGCCTGACACTGTACCCTGGCACATTTCCACACAGCCTGACACTGTACCCTGGCACACTTCCCCACAGCCTGACTCTGTACACTGGCACATTTCCCAACAGCCTGATCCTACCCTGTCCCATTTCCACCCAGTCTGACACTGTACACCGGCACATTTCCACACAGCCTGACACTGTACCCTGTCACATTTCATCACAGCCTGACACTGTACCATGAATCATTTCCCCACAAGCTGACACTGTACCCTGGCACATTTACAGACAGTCTGACAATGTACACTGGCACATTTCCACACAGCCTGACACTGTACCCTGGCACATTTCCCCACAGCCTGACACTGTACCCTGGCACATTTCCACACAGCCTGACACTATATACTGGCACATTTACCCACAGCCTGACACTGTACCCTGCCACATTTCCAAACAGCCTGACACTAACCTGGTACATTTCCCCAGATCCTGACTCTGTACACTGGCACATTTGCACACAGCCTGACACTGTACCCTAGCACATTTCCACACCGTATGTCACTGTACCCTGGCACATTTCCCCACAGCCTGACACTCTACCCTGGCACATTTCCACACAGCCTGACTCTACCCTAGCACATTTCCACACAGCCTGACACTGTACCCTGGCACATTTCCCCACAGCCTGACACTACCCTGGCACATTTCCACACAGCCTGACACTGTACCCTGGCAAATTTACAGACAGTCTGACAATGTATACTGGCACATTTCCACACCGCCTCAGACTGCGCAATGGCACATTTCCGCACAGCCTGACTCTACCCTGGCACATTTCCACACAGCCTGACACTGTACCCTGGCACATTTCCCTACAGCCTGACACTCTACCCTGGCACATTTCCCCACAGACTGACTCTACCCTGGCACATTTACCCACCTCCTGACATTGTACCCTGGCACATTTCCACACAGCCTGACACTGTACCCTGGCACATTTCCCCACAGCCTGACTCTACCCTGGCACATTTCCACACAGCCTGACACTGTACCCTGGCACATTTCCACACAGCCTGACACTGTACCCTGGCACATTTCCCCACAGCCTGACACTCTACCCTGGCACATTTCCACACAGTCTGACTCTACCCTGGCACATTTCCATACAGCCTGACTCTACCCTGGCACATTTCCCGACAGCCTGACACTGTACCCTGGCACATTTCCACACAGCCTGACACTGTACCCTGGCACACTTCCCCACAGCCTGACACTGTACACTGGCACATTTCCCAACAGCCTGATCCTACCCTGTCCCATTTCCACCCAGTCTGACACTGTACACCGGCACATTTCCACACAGCCTGACACTGTACCCTGTCACATTTCATCACAGCCTGACACTGTACCATGAATCATTTCCCCACAAGCTGACACAGTACCCTGGCACATTTACAGACAGTCTGACAATGTACACTGGCACATTTCCACACAGCCTGACACTGTACCCTGGCACATTTCCACACAGCCTGACACTGTACCCTGGCACATTTCCCCACAGCCTGACACTGTACCCTGGCACATTTCCCCACAGCCTGACACTACCCTGCCACATTTCCAAACAGCCTGACACTAACCTGGTACATTTCCCCAGAGCCTGACTCTGTACCCTGGCACATTTGCACACAGCCTGACACTGTACCCTGAATCATTTCCCCACAAGCGGACACAGTACCCTGGCACAATTCCACACAGCCCTATGCTGTACCCTAGAAAATTTCTCCACAACCTGACACTGTACCCTGGCACATTTACAGACAGCCTGACACTGTACCCTGGCACATTTCCACACAGCCCTACGCTGTACCCTAGCACATTTCCACACCGTATGACACTGTACCCTGGCACATTTCCAGACAGTATGACAATGTATCCTGGCATAACTCCACACAACCTAACACTGTACCCTGGCATATTTCCACATAGCCTGAGACTGTACCCTGGCACATTTCCACACAGACCTATACTGTACCCTGGCACATTTCCACACAGTATGACACTGTACCCTGGCACATTTCCCCACAGCCTGACACTGTACCCTGGCACATTTCCACACAGCCTGATCCTACCCTGTCACATTTCTACACAGCCTGACTCTACCCTGGCACATTTCCACACAGCTTGACACTGTACCCTGGCACATTTCCCCACAGCTTGACACTGTACACTGGCACACTTCCACACAGCCTGACTCTAACATGGCACATTTCCCCACATTTTCACAATATCCTGGCACCTTTCCACACAGCCTGTCACTGCACCCTGGCACATTTCAAGACAGGCTGACACTGTACACTGGTACATTTCCACACAGCCTGACACTCTACCCTGGCATAGTTCCATACAGCCTGACACTGTACCCTGGCACATTTCTACACAGCCTGACGCTAACATGGCACATTTCCCCACAGACTGACACTCTACCCTGGCACATTTCCACACAGCCTGACACTGTACCCTGGCACATTTCCCACAGCCTGACACTGTACCCTGGCATACTTCCCCAGAGCCTAACACTACCCTGGTACATTTCCTTACAGCCTGAACCTGCACACTGGCACATTACCCCACAGCCTGACATTGTATCCTGGCATATTACCACCCAGTCTGACAATGTACACTGGCACATTTCCACACCGCCTCAGACTGCGCAATGGCACATTTCCGCACAGCCTGACTCTACCCTGGCATAGTTCTATACAGCCTGACACTGTACCCGGAAACATTTCCCCACAGCCTGACACTGCACCCTGGCACATTTCCACACAACCTGACAATGTACACTGGCACATTTCCACACAGCCTGACACTGTACCCTGGCACATTTCCACACAACCTGATACTGTACCCTGGCACATTTCCACACAGCCTGACACTGTACCCTGGCACATTTCCACACAGCCTGACACTGTACCCTGGCACATTTCCCACAGCCTGACACTGTACCCTGGCACACTTCCCCAGAGCCTAACACTACCCTGGTACATTTCCATACAGCCTGAACCTGTACACTGGCACATATCCACACTGTTTGACACTACCCTGGCACATTTGTCCATAGCCTATCTCTACCCTGGCACATTTCCACATAGCCTGATACTCTACCCTGGCACATTTCCCCACAGCCTGACACTACCCTGGCACATTTCCACACAGCCCTACACTGCACCCTGGCACATTTCCACACAGTATGACACTGTACCCTGGCACATTTCCACACAGTATGACAATGTATCCTGGCACATTTCTCCAGAGCCTGACACTACCCTGGCACATTTCCATACAGCCTGGCACTGCACACTGGCACATTACCCCACAGCCTGACATTGTATCCTGGCACATTACCACCCAGTCTGACAATGTACACTGGCACATTTCCACACCGCCTCAGACTGCGCAATGGCACATTTCCGCAAAGCCTGACTCTACCCTGGCATAGTTCTATACAGCCTGACACTGTACCCGGAAACATTTCCCCACAGCCTGACACTGCACCCTGGCACATTTCCACCCAACCTGACAATGTACACTGGCACATTTCCACACAGCCTGACACTGTACCCTGGCACATTTCCACAGAGCCTGGGTCTACCCTGGCACATTTCACCACAGCCTGAGACTGCACACTGGCACATGTCCTGACACTGTACACTGGCACATTACCCAACAGCCTGATCCTAACCTGTCACATTTCTACACAGCCTGACTCTACCCTGGCACATTTCCACACAGCTTGACACTGTACCCTGGCACATTTCCCCACAGCCTGACACTATACCCTGGCACACAGCCTGACAATGCCCTGGAATAACTCCACACAGCCTAACACTGTACCCTGGCACATTTCCACACAGCCTGACACTGTACCCTGGCACATTTCCACACAGCCTGACACTGTACCCTGGCACATTTCCACACAGTATGACACTGTACCCTGGAACAATTCCCCAGAGACTGACACTACCCTGGCACATTTCCATACAGCCTGACACTGCACACTGTCACATTTCCGCACAGCCTGACACTCTACCCTGGCACAATTCCACACAGCCTGTCACTGTACCCTGGCACATTTCCCCACAGCCTGACACTGTACCCTGGCACATTTCCACACAGCCTGACACTGTACCCTGGCACATTTCCACACAGCCTGACACTGTACCCTGGCACATTTCCACACAGCCTGACACTGTACCCTGGCACATTTCCCCACAGCCTGACACTGTACCCTGGCACATTTCCACACAGCCTGACATTGCACCCTGGCACATTTCAAGACAGGCTGACACTATACCCTGGCACATTTCCACATAGGCTGACACTATACCCTGGCACATTTCCACACAGCCTGACGCTAACATGGCACATTTCCCCACAGCCTGACTCTACCCTGGCACATTTACCCACAGCCTGACACTGTACCCTGGCACATTTCCACACAGCCTGACACTGTACCCTGGCACATTTCCCACAGCCTGACACTGTACCCTGGCACACTTCCCCAGAGCCTAACACTACCCTGGTACATTTCCATACAGCCTGAACCTGTACACTGGCACATATCCACACTGTTTGACACTACCCTGGCACATTTGTCCATAGCCTATCGCTACCCTGGCACATTTCCACATAGCCTGATACTATCCTGGCACATTTCCACACAGCCCTACGCTGTACCCGAGCACATTTCCACACAGTATGACACTGTGCCCTGCACATTTCCACACAGCCAGACACTGTATCCTGGCACATTTCTCCAGAGCCTGACACTACCCTGGCACATTTCCATACAGCCTGGCACTGCACACTGGCACATTTCCCCACAGCCTGACATTGTATCCTGGCACATTACCACCCAGTCTGACAATGTACACTGGCACATTTCCACACCGCCTCAGACTGCGCAATGGCACATTTCCGCACAGCCTGACTCTACCCTGGAACAATTCCACACAGCCTAACACTGTACACTGGCACATTTCCCCACAGCCTGACACTGTACCCTGGCACATTTCCACACAGCCTGACACTCTACCCTGGCACATTTCCACACAGCCTGACTCTACCCTGGCACATTTCCACACAGCCTGACACTGTACCCTGGCACATTTCCACTCAGCATTACACTGTACCCGAGCACAATTCCCCACAGCCTGACTCTACGCTGGCACATTTCCAGACAGCCTGACACTGTACCCTGGCACATTTCCACACAGCCTGACACTGTACCCTGGCACACTTCCCCACAGCCTGACACTCTACCCTGGCACATTTCCACACAGCCTGACTCTACCCTAGCACATTTCCACACAGCCTGACACTGTACCCTGGCACATTTCCACACAGCCTGACACTGTACCCTGGCACACTTCCCCACAGCCTGACACTGTACACTGGCACATTTCCCAACAGCCTGATCCTACCCTGTCACATTTCCACCCAGTCTGACACTGTACACTGGCACATTTCCACACAGCCTGACACTGTACCCTGGCACATTTCCCCACAGCCTGACACTGTACCCTGGCACATTTCCACACAGCCTGACTCTACCCTGGCACATTTCCACACAGCCTGACACTGTACACTGGCACATTTCCCCACAGCCTGACACTGTACCCTGGCACATTTCCACACAGCCTGACACTGTACCCTGGCACATTTCCACACAGCCTGACACTGTACCCTGGCACATTTCCCCACAGCCTGACACTGTACCCTGGCACATTTCCCCACAGCCTGACACTGTACCCTGGCACATTTCCCCACAGCCTGACACTAACCTGGTACATTTCCCCAGAGCCTGACTCTGTACCCTGGCACATTTCCACACAGCCTGACACTGTACTCTGAATCATTTCCCCACAAGCTGACACAGTACCCTGGCATATTTCCACACAGCCTGACACTGTACACTGGCACATTTCCCCACAGCCTGACACTGTACCCTGGCACATTTCCACACAGCCTGACACTGTACACTGGCACATTTCCACACAGCCTGACACTGTACCCTGGCACATTTCCACACAGCCTGACACTATATACTGGCACATTTACCCACAGCCTGACACTGTACCCTGGCACATTTCCCCACAGCCTGACACTACCCTGCCACATTTCCAAACAGCCTGACACTAACCTGGTACATTTCCCCAGAGCCTGACTCTGTACCCTGGCACATTTGCACACAGCCTGACACTGTACCCTGGCACATTTCCCCACAGCCTGACACTGTACCCTGGCACATTTCCACCCAACCTGACAATGTACACTGGCACATTTCCACACAGCCTGACACTGCGCAATGGCACATTTCCGCACAGCCTGACTCTACCCTGGAACAATTCCACACAGCCTAACACTGTACACTGGCACATTTCCCCACAGCCTGACACTGTACCCTGGCACATTTCCCTACAGCCTGATAATGTACCCTGGCACATTTCTACACGGCCTGACGCTATCATGGCACATTTCCCCACAGACTGACTCTACCCTGGCACATTTACCCACCGCCTGACATTGTACCCTGGCACATTTCCACACAGCCTGACACTGTACCCTGGCACATTTCCACACAGCCTGACTCTACCCTGGCACATTTCCACACAGCCTGACACTGTACCCTGGCACATTTCCACACAGCCTGACACTGTACCCTGGCACACTTCCCCAGAGCCTAACACTACCCTGGTACATTTCCATACAGCCTGAACCTGTACACTGGCACATATCCACACTGTTTGACACTACCCTGGCACATTTGTCCATCGCCTATCTCTACCCTGGCACATTTCCACATAGCCTGATACACTGCCCTGGGACATTACCCCACAGCCTGACACTACCCTGGCACATTTCCAAACAGCCTGACACTAACCTGGTACATTTCCCCAGAGCCTGACTCTGTACCCTGGCACATTTGCACACAGCCTGACACTGTACCCTGAATCATTTCCCCACAGCCTGACATTGTATCCTGGCACATTACCACCCAGTCTGACAATGTACACTGGCACATTTCCACACCGCCTCAGACTGCGCAATGGCACATTTCCGCACAGCCTGACTCTACCCTGGAACAATTCCACACAGCCTAACACTGTACACTGGCACATTTCCCCACAGCCTGACACTGTACCCTGGCACATTTCCCTACAGCCTGACACTGTACCCTGGCACATTTCTACACGGCCTGACGCTAACATGGCACATTTCCCCACAGACTGACTCTACCCTGGCACATTTACCCACCGCCTGACATTGTACCCTGGCACATTTCCACACAGCATTACACTGTACCCTAGCACAGTTCCCCACAGCCTGACTCTACGCTGGCACATTTCCACACAGCCTGACACTGTACCCTGGCACATTTCCCACAGCCTGACACTGTACCCTGGCACACTTCCCCAGAGCCTAACACTACCCTGGTACATTTCCATACAGCCTGAACCTGTACACTGGCACATATCCACACTGTTTGACACTACCCTGGCACATTTGTCCATCGCCTATCTCTACCCTGGCACATTTCCATATAGCCTGATACACTGCCCTGGGACATTACCCCACAGCATGACACTACCCTGGCACATTTCCACACAGCCCTACGCTGTACCCTAGCACATTTCCACACCGTATGTCACTGTACCCTGGCACATTTCCACACAGTGTGACAATGTATCCTGGCACATTTATCCAGAGTCTGACACTACCCTGGCACATTTCCATACAGCCTGGCACTGCACACTGGCACATTTCGCCACATCCTAACACTGTACACTGGCACATTTCCCCACAGCCTGACACTCTACCCTGGCACATTTCCACACAGCCTGACTCTACCCTAGCACATTTCCACACAGCCTGACACTGTACCCTGGCACATTTGCACACAGCCTGACACTGTACCCTGGCACACTTCGCCACAGCCTGACACTGTACACTGGCACATTTCCCAACAGGTTGATCCTACCCTGTCACATTTCCACCCAGTCTGACACTGTACACTGGCACATTTCCACACAGCCTGACACTGTACCCTGGCACATTTCCCCACAGCCTGACACTGTACCCTGGCACATTTCCACACAGCCTGACTCTACCCTGGCACATTTCCACACAGCCTGACACTATATACTGGCACATTTACCCACAGCCTGACACTGGACCCTGGCACATTTTCCCACAGCCTGACACTCTACCCTGGCACATTTCCACACAGCCTGACTCTACCCTGGCACATTTCCACACAGCCTGACACTGTACCCTGGCACATTTCCACACAGCCTGACACTGTACCCTGGCACATTTCCCCACAGCCTGACACTGTACCCTGGCACATTTCCACACAGCCTGACACTACCCTGGCACATTTCCACACAGCCTGACACTGTACCCTGGCACATTTCCACACAGCCTGACACTGTACCCTGGCACATTTCCCCACAGCCTGACACTGTACCCTGGCACATTTCCACACAGCCTGACTCTACCGTGGCACATTTCCCCACAGCCTAACACTGTACACTGGCACATTTCCCCACAGCCTGACACTGTACCCTGGCACATTTCCACACAGCCTGACTCTACCCTGGCACATTTCCACACAGCCTGACACTGTACCCTGGCACACTTCCCCAGAGCCTAACACTACCCTGGTACATTTCCATACAGCCTGAACCTGTACACTGGCACATATCCACACAGTTTGACACTACCCTGGCTCATTTCCACAGAGCCTGACACTACCCTGGCACATTTCCACACAGCCCTATACTGTACCCGAGCTCATTTCCTCACATTATGACACTGTACCCTGGAACAATTCCCCAGAGCCTGACGCTACCCTGGCACATTTCCATACAGCCTGACACTACCCTGCCACATTTCCAAACAGCCTGACACTAACCTGGTACATTTCCCCAGAGCCTGACTCTGTACCCTGGCACATTTGCACACAGCCTGACACTGTACCCTGAATCATTTCCCCACATGCTGACACTGTACCCTGGCACATTTACACACAGCCTGACACTATATACTCGCACATTTACCCACAGCCTGACACTGTACCCTGGCACATTTCCCCACAGCCTGACACTACCCTGCCACATTTCCAAACAGCCTGACATTGTATCCTGGCACATTACCACCCAGTCTGATAATGTACACTGGCACATTTCCACACCGCCTCAGACTGCGCAATGGCACATTTCCGCACAGCCTGACTCTACCCTGGAACAATTCCACACAGCCTAACACTGTACACTGGCACATTTCCACACAGCCTGACACTGTACCCTGGCACATTTCTACACAGCCTGACACTAACATGGCACATTTCCCCACAGACTGACTCTACCCTGGCATATTTACCCACCGCCTGACATTGTACCCTGGCACATTTTCACACAGCATTACACTGTACCCTGGCACATTTCCCCAGAGCCTAAAACTACCCTGGTACATTTCCATACAGCCTGAACCTGTACACTGGCACATATCCACACAGTTT